>NC_143575.1:133861649-134174584 GCF_048544385.1 Mastigoproctus giganteus
GACCGTTAAAGTCTCCTAACAGGAAGATGGGAGACGGTAATTGCAGAATAAGGTTTTCCAGTTCCTGAATTGAACATGGTTTATTGGGTGGAAGATAGATTGAGACGATCGTTAAAGCAGTGCCAACCACTATACGAGCTGCGACGGCTTCTAGGGAAGTTTGGAGAACAATTTGCTTACAAGGAACTGTTGAGTCTATCAGTATGGCTACTCCTCCATGAGCATTTTTGGCAGTGGACCTATCTTGACGAAAAAGAGTATAATATTTAATTGATACAGATACTTCAGGTGTTAAATTTGTCTCTTGTAGGCATATACCCACAGGATGATAACGGTCGATTAACTCGTATATGTCATCTATGTTGCTACGAAACCCTCTGCAATTCCATTGGATTATGTTATTCATTGTGTAGGTTTAGAGTTAGCAGTCGAATCCGTCTGTTTTTCAGACGTGCTCTGTTTTTGACGGTCAAATTTTATTTTTTCCTTTTTTGGGAAGAATGGACGTGTGTCCATGTCGTCTTCAGCATATAGATCTAGAATGGGTTCATCATAGGTATTATTCTCTGCAACATCCATATTTGTGGTATCAGATGATTTCTTTCTGGCATAATCTGGTTTTCCATTTGACCTGAAATGGCTGGACCCCGAGTAGTAGGTGGTATTGAGATTGGTGTGTTATTAGTCCTATCGACAGCTTGTTTTGTGGATTGTGGTGCAGATGATAAGAGTGATCGAGCCCAGTCAGAAATTGACACTTTTGGTGGAACAGTTGTATCCGTCTGAGTTGAAACTGTTTGGTACCTTTTGGATGCTTCAGCATATGAACGTTTAGGTATGCTTTGTAGAAGGTGTTTTCTCGCTTCGAGATACGTGACTTTGTTAACTACTTTGTATTTCTGGATTGTTTTCTCCAGCTTCCATTGCTCACAGGATTTAGAGAATGCTGAATGATTGCCTTTGCAGTTTGGACATCGTGATGATTCGGCATTGCAATCGGTATGAATATGCTCCTTTGATCCGCAGTTTGAACATACTGAATTTCCTCGGCAGACAGTTTTGGAATGCCCAAACTTCTGACACTTGTAGCATCGAAGAGGATTGGGGATGTAAGGACGGATGCGGCAGTTTAGGTATCCAGCTTTTACTGATGAAGGTAGGTTCAGTGTAGAAAAGGTAAGAATAATGCTGCGAGTGGGTACAAATTCTCCGTCCTTCTTTAACATTATTCATCTCGCTTGAATTACTTTCTGGTCTTGGAGTTCTTGAACAATCTCTTCCTCTTTGACGTTCAATAGGTCCCATTCGGATATGACTCCTTTAGAGGTATTAAGGGTGGCATGAGGAGATACCTTAGTGGGGACTCCACCAAATGATGTTAGTTTGAGGAGAGACTCAGAATGTTTGCGATTCGTGGTTTCAACTAATAAGTCACCCGATTTCAGTCGGCGAACCATTTTTGGTGATCCGGCTACACTTTCTAAACATTTTTGTATGTAGAAGGGAGATAGTGTACCTAAGGACTGATTCGTTAAAGAATGCATTATGAGGAAAGATGGGTATTCCGTTTGAGGTACATCAGTTTTCATCCTTTTGCGGTTTTGATTGTCACAATTTTGTTGCAAATCCATAGGATTTGCAGTCTTTAGAGGAGGGAAATTTTCGTTTTCCATGATTGCTCCTTTTAGCCCTGGAAGGATAACTTTTCCTTCCAGGTTTCCGGCCCCGCCACAGGGAGGCAGGAGCAGTGCCACGAGGTGACCAAGCGGCTGTTAGTTGTGTTAGTGAGAGATATAAAAAAGAAACAGAAAGGTAACTTCCCTTTCTGGGCCTTTGCCTACTTCCTGTAGTCAAAGAGCTACTCTAGTATAAAATGAAAATAACGGTAATCACAACAAAAGGAAACTCTATATATAGCAAAAGCTCTGAAAAGATCGCTTCAATGAACGCACTTTAATCGCTTGGCCACGGAACGCTTGGCACCCGGGGCCGCCAATAATGTGAAACTTTGTTTCATCACTAAACAAAAGATCAAAGATATAAGATGCCATTTTCAACATTTTCATTAAACTCATGACAGAAAGCTAATCTCACATAGTAGTCCTCTTCCAGCAATGTTTGATACACTTGAACATTACAAGTCAATTGGCAATTTCACTCTAAGAATTGTGGTCGGTTAGTTATTTGGGAGCATTAGCAACTAAGGCCATATTTCTCCGGGAACATGCAGTGGTCATTTCCTGACCTTTCCGCATCCTCTGTATTTGGTGGTGATGGGCTCAAACCCCAGTCTAATCAAGAAGCGTGTGCTATGCACTGCTGCTCCTTCCCACCTGGCTACGGAGGCGCCCTAAGAATTGTGCACTGTTGCTTAAGGAACACTGAGCTCCTGAGATACCCATCTTAGTGAATACTGTAGGCTTTTCTGAAAAGCTTCCTCGACAGATGCCAGTTCTGCAGCTATCATTAATGGAACCAGTCTCTCTTTAAACCTCATCCAGTTTTTGAAATCTAATTTCTGTGCAGTGCTTCCTTCGCATAAGGTGTAAATTTAACCCATTTAACACTAATATCGACTTCAGCTCTGCTGGCTAGAGGATCCAGTTCAGTTTCTCTTCTATTGAAGGCATTTCTTCAATAGAATAGGGTAGCTCAGCAATGATGTATTGTGATGTCACGTGACATAACATGTGAGCTAGGAGACGGGGAAACCACACCAGTGAGTGTGAGGTGCCTTCACCTGCCAATCACCACTTTGTATGAAGTTGTACCCACGAACTGGCGTATTACCCATTTCTGCTGTTGATGTACATCAGCAATTCTCGTTGTTAATGCTCACATTTCTAGATCCTGTTGCTACTGCAACAAGATCTAGAAAAGTTAGGCAAATAGGTTGAGATATGGCACCTGAAGTTCAACATTGATAAATGTAAATGGGTATCAGTAACTCCAGAGTAATGTACCAACTGTATGGTGCTACACTCAGGCTTTCAGGACAGCTCATGGGGTTTTGCCAATAATATACAGGAATTTTTCTAGCAGGGATAAGGAGGTGATTATCCCCTTGTATAAGGGTGAGGCCACACCTTGAGTACTGCATACAAGTCGGGAGGCGCCATTTTAGGAAAGATGTAGAACTGCTGGAATGAGTACAGAGAAGGGCAATGAGATGAGTGAGTGAAACAAAGGGTGTTACCAAAAAAGGCACTTATGTTCTGCAAATTGCAGTGTCTGGAGACTAGGAACCTGTGACATGATCTGACTGAGGTGCCAGCAAGCTCAATGTTGATGAGATTCTTCCTCTTGCTCAGATTCCACACCTGAGAGGGCATAAATCCAAATTGCAGAAACACTGTTTTAGAAGATATGTGCAAGAAATTTGCTTTTAACCAGTGGGCGGTTAAGTGCTGGAACAAACTTCCATCTGTCGTGGAAGTTGATAGTTTAAATAAATTCAACGCTGAACTAGACAAACTTTTGGTGTGAAAGGTGGTGAGGGAGACAGGTTTTCTTCCTTCTTTTTTTTTTTTTTTTTTTTTTTTTGACTGATGCTATATAAGCTTGCTTTCTTGCATCATGTGCCTCTGCTAATGCTAATATGTGAAAAAATTTAAAACAAAATTACAGTAAATTTCATTTCCAGTGCTTTTTACAGATTCTCATGCAGAACTTAAGTAATTGCAATTTTCAAGTGCACGACTTTATGGACACCCCGCATTTTTTAAAAAAAATGCTTTTGTAATTTTGTAGCACAAGACCCTTTTCGTTCCACATTTTTTATGCTACCACCATTCAGATGTTTATAATGCAGCTGCCCGCAATTGTTTCTTAATAAATAACTTATTTTTTTTAATATATACTAACATTATAGCTACATTAAAATTAAACTGCGAAGTCAAAACTATTAACAGTTAATTTTTTTGAAAAAGGCAAAACGGCTTTTAGGTAATTTTTGTATTTTCAAATGTCTTCACAACTTTAAAATAAAACAGCACACAGACAGCTTTCTTTAAACAAAGATCAAAAGCAAAATTATATCATACTAATAGAATGATGATGTTGTATTTCACTTCCACAATAAATTTTAACCCCCCCTCCATCTATTTCTGTGTTGTTAGGTTGTAAGGGTGCTAAACTCAGAGGTCCCCCAACTTTGAAATCTCCAAATTTTCTCTTTCTCTCACACACCATAAAAAACAAGGCTGCAAGTGGGGTAAAATCTGTTAGGAATATTTTCAGAATAATTCTAGCATTAATCACTGAACTCAAAATGTTTTCCACTAATGACTAGTGTAGCATCTCATCAAAAGGTACTTAAGAGCAAAATAAAATGTAAAAGATTTTTATTATTTTGTCCAGAACGGAAAATGTTCACTCTTAAGACAACCATCAAAAAGTTAAGAATGGATGAAAATTATTGGTGGCCCATATATAACAAGGCTGCAAGTGTCTGGCATGCATCCCCACTTTCCTACCCTTGATCTACAGGAAAAACAATTGTTTTAAATAAATGCAGAGGTATTAATTAATTACAGTTCAATTCTGAAAAATCATGTCATCAATTAATCATCTGTATTTCTCAATTCATAAAGGAAAACGTAAGGCTAATTTTTTAAAATTCATAAATGAAATTGTATGGCTAATTTTGTAGTATTTTCAAAGGTTATTGAAAACTGCAAAAGAGAATATATGATATATTTTTTTCAAGTCTTACCTGTGAATGTAATTTTCCCTATTTGTTGGCAAGTCATAGTTGATAACTAAAGATACTTGCTGAACATCAATACCTCTAGCAAGAAGGTCTGTTGTTATTAAAACTCTACTTGATCCAGATCTGAATTCTTTCATGATAAGATCCCTTTCCTTTTGGTCCATATCACCATGCTTGTGGATGAAAGAAAAAACAGAATTAACCATGGAATGAAAATTACCAATCACATTATTTTTATTTAGTATTAGCAGTCATAAACAATGAAACAAAGCAAACTTATATCCAGCAATAGAAAAAAAAAAAAAAAGTTTCCATATCACCTGTCCATCCCCACTAATAATTTGTTTAGTTCTTCCTTGGTAAAAGCACCCCTTTGTTCTGCTCCGAATCATGTCATGCCTCTACACTTTCCAACAGATCTGCATCTTTCTGCAAATGACGCTTCCAGACCTGTATGCAGTACTCAATATGCACTGAAAGGACAGAATTCATGGGATACCTGGTTCCTGGACAATGCCACGCTGTCATCCTTCTCACTAGTGGATGAACCACTGCTTGGCAGGTATATAGGTACACTGCATAATTACATTCGTGTAGACTGCAATTTGATGCCAGTATGGATAAATGCTGTGAGTTAACTTACTTTGAAAGAGGGATGATAACGGGTGCCCAATGCATGGGGTCACTCCATCGCAGAGGTGGTACAGAAATTGCACTATCTCCGTTTAACAGTATCGAGAGTGTATCAGGAATACACGATTTCCGGAATAACATCTCATCGTGGAAAACACTGTGGAAGGGGAAAGGTAGATGAAAGTGGTAGTCGATTCCTGTCTTGCATTGTTTCAGCCAACCACCAAGGAGTGACAGTGGCACAAATCACCATTGACTTCAACAATGCATTGCATTGATTGTCTTGCATTGTTTCAGCCAACCACCAAGGAGTCACAGTGGCACAAATCACCATTGACTTCAACAATGGAGGTGTCAGAAATGTCTCCACCAAGACCATCGGGCAATCATTAGCTGCAATAGGTTATGGGAGCTGCCAACCCACCAGTCCCATTGCTAACACCACGACAAAGGACTACTATTCCTCAACTGCACAAAAGAACATCAGCACCGAACCCTGGATGACTGGAGACAGGTCTCCTGGTCCGATGAGTCCCATTTCCAGTTATTTTGAGTGGAGGGGAGGCGTTTCCATATTTGGCGGAAACTGCACAAAGCTACGCACCTGCCATGTCAACAATGAAATGTTCAGGCAGAGGAAAGGTTGGTAATGGTCTGGGGCGTGTTCAACTGGGACAGGTGGAGACCTCTGGTACATCTAGACGCATCTCTGAACGGTCAAGGTTACGTGTCCATCCTTGCAGACCATCTGCATCTCTTTGTGGTCATTGTGCACCCGCAGGGCAATGGACACTTGCAGCAGGATAATGCACCTCCCCACAGAGCCATGGTTCAAACAGCAGATTTTTCCGCAGATTTTACCACTGTAGAATGGCCTCCCCATTTACTAGACATCAACCCTGTGGAGCATCTTTGGGATGCTGTGGAAAGGTCCATTCGAGCTTTGGATCTTCCACCCAGGAATGCGACAGAATTATAGACAGTGGTGCAATAAGCATGGATGGATGGAAATACCCATGGAAGCTTTGGCGAACTAGTGGCCTCAATACATCGCCATGTGACTGCCTTATCCAGACGAAAAGTGGGCCTACCTGTTAGTAGGTAGGTATCCCATGATTTCTGTCCACTCCGTGTACAACAGGCCAAACCACATCCTTATCGGCAAAATTCCTGTATATCATTGACAAATCCTATGAGCGTTCCCGGTAGCCAGTCAGTCTGCATTGCTCAGAGAACCATCATATCTGATTGCACAATTATCCCTTGGTCCTTTTCATTTTCCATTAACCCAAGTGTGGTTCACACAGTCAATATATTACTCTGGGATTCCTGCTACCACAGGCACTACTTTCCACTTGGCAATGTTAAATCTTAACTGCTATTTTTCAATCCTATCTGACTAATTTTTCTAGACTGTGCTGCAGTAATATACCCCGATTACTTCATTAACCACCCTGCCAACCTTCATATTATCAGCAAAACTAGACATTAAGTCTAAGTGTGCTACTCATTCACCACCTCACTCTTCTTGGACAAATGTTATTAGTGAAGTTCTGCAGGGTTTGATGCTGGGTCCATTAGTATCATTAATAATTATTAAAAATAATTAAAAAAATAATTATTAAAAATTTTTCAATCCCATCTGACTAATTTTTCTAGACTGTGCTGCAGTAATATACCCCGATTACTTCATTAACCACCCTGCCAACCTTAATATTATCAGCAAAACTAGACATTAAGTCTAAGTGTGCTACTCATTCACCACCTCACTCTTCTTGGACAAATGTTATTAGTGAAGTTCTGCAGGGTTTGATGCTGGGTCCATTAGTATCATTAATAATTATTAAAAATAATGGGTCCAACAACTGGATCCTGCAGAACTCCACTAATAACATTTGTTCAAAGAACAGGCCCCACTGATAACCTCTTGAATATATTTAAACTGTCAACTTCCAAGGCATATATCCACACATCTATTCTACAATTGTCTCTCTTCAATTTGAATTTTTGCCCTCCCAGGGGATTAAACTAGAAAAGAGGAAAAATCCCATCAGCATTGAGCTTTCTTCTCAATCCATTCAAGGCCTTATACACCTCAATCAGATCACCTAACAGATGCCTAGTCACCAGACACTGCAATTTGCAGAACTTAAGCCTTTCTTCGTAAGAGCAACCCTTTGGTTTCATTCACCAATCTCACTGCCCTTCTCACTACTCAATCCAGCAGCTCTACATCCTTCCTAAAATGAGGACTCCAGACCTGTATGCAGTACTCAAGGTGTGGCCTGACCATTGCCTTATCCAAGGGGATAATCACTTCCTTATCCCAGTTAGCAAAATTCCTGTACATCATTGACAAGACCCCATGAGCTATTCTTGCAGCCTGTCTGAACAGCTCAGAAAATTTCACAATGAAGGTTGCCATGATTTGCAAAAAAACTGCTATCAACAGTTCTCTCCAAAGCCAACACATTCCCACCACTTTGAGCTTTTGCTGCTCTTTGTTCGAGGCATGATTCTTGTACAAATTTAAAAATTACAATTAGTTTATAGGCACCTTTTTTCGAAAAATTTGGGGTCTAAAAACTGGGTGCGTCTTATACAGTGGTTGTAGATTTTTTTACTTGCATTTCCCGCTTTTTTGCACTTGTTGTCTTTGCGCTCATTGTTTCGCACTTGTTACTGGTATATTAAGTTACGTTTTGCCACGTTCTGCCCAGAAATGGCTCAGAAAAGATTTTCGTACAGTGCTGAATTCAAGTTAAAAGTGATCCAGTTTGCAAAAGTGAATGGAAATCATGCTGCTGAACGTAAGTTTGGTCCTCCTCCAACTGAGAAAACAATCTGAGACTGGCTACGGGAAGAAGAAACCCTATGAAAACGCCATGGCAGAAGAAAGCCATGAGAGGCAAGTCAGCAAAAATGGCCTGATTTAGAAAGGGAATTGAAGATATGGATTGAGGAGCAAAGGGCAATTGGAATTCCTGTGTCCACAAAGATGGTTCAGCATGAGGCAAGAAGAACTGCTGATGAAAAAGTTACTGATTTCAAAGGAGGACACAATTGGTGCTTCAAGTTCATGAAATGGAATGGACTAAGCATGCGCACACGCACCAGACTTGCCCAAAAGATGCCTGAAAGATATGAGCAGAAGGTCCTTGAATTTCATCGTTTTGTCATTCAACGTCGGAAGACACACTAGTTTGAGTTGGGACAGATTGCAAACATGGACAAAGTCCCCCTTCAATTTGATGTTCCAAGTAACAGAACTGTTGATAAGAAGGGGGTGAAAACTGTAACTGTGAAGACAAGTGGACATGAAAAGAGCCATTATACAGTTGTTCTAGCTTGTTGTGCCGACGGAACCAAGCTGCCTCCTATGCTGATTTTCAAACGCAAAACAATGCCAAAAGAAGACATTCATCGAGGCATGATTGTCCACATTCATGACAAGGGTTGGATGGATCAGGATGGAATGAAGATCTGGTTTGAGAAAGTTTGGAGCAGGAGACCAGGTGGGCTCTTACGCAAACCTGCCTATTGATGCTTGATCAGTTCAGGGCACATATAACAAAAAATACAAAGGAGATTGCTGCAGAGCAAAAAAACAAAACTTGCCGTCATACCTGACATCCCAGCTCCAACCACTTGATGTCAGCATTAACAAACCCTTCAAAGCTGCCATGAGAGACAAATGGAACCAATGGATGAAGTCTTCTGGGGACAATTTGACACCAGCAGGAAGAGTGAAGAAACCAACTATAGGAGAAGTTTGTACCTGGGATAATATCAAGATTGAGATCGTTGTCAAGTCATTTAAGGAGTGTGGCATTTCAAATGCCATAGATGGAACTGAGGACGAGGCAATATATGAAGACAGTCATTCGTCATCAGACACAGATGAGGACAAGCTAATGGATCGGAGTTTTGACAGTGATGAGTTGTATGAATAAAACTTGAGTTCAATGACTATGTAATACATTTTTTTTTTCAAATTTCGGGCCCCAAAATTAAAGTGCATCTTATACATGGGGAAATACGGTAAATAGGAATTAAGAGAAGATTCTGAAAATTTATTTGTTTTTATATGATTAAAGATTTCAGTGAAGGACAACCCATTTCATCATAATACCATAATGTAAAAACCCACAGAATTCCAGTTATTAATATTATCGCAAATGCAATGAGATCGAGTTTACCACCCATTTATAACAGATTGCGCTAACAAAAAAGCCCAATAAACTGGAAAGTACAATTATATATATATATATGGTAGTAACCTCCAGAAATATGTTTTAGAAAACCACCACCAGAAATATGTTTTAGAAAACCATTACCATCACTGACGAGGCTACTAGAGACGGTCGTTTTCAAAGCCGCTAAGTGGATTTTTCTTATTTATTGATTTGAAATTATTGTTTTTCTAAAACTTTTGATTTAAATTTAGTAGTATAATATTATTTTGTGATTTTTTGATTAATTTGGTGTATTTATTCTTTACTCGGCCTTGTAATTGCATAAAAGTATCGGTAAAGGTTTCCACGTGTTTCAACTCCGCTAACCGTTCGTAATTTTCCCGCCTTTGTGATACGATATACCGTACTAGATAGCATTAGTTGAACTTCGTTAGCAGTTAAATTGTACGTTTAAATAAATACATATAACGACTTAGATTACAAACGTAATATAATTAATTATATTTAACATAATTAATTATACATATAACCACTTAGGTTACGTAACATAAATAATTAGTAAAAACAAATAATTAATACATAACTTGATACGAAAGTTATATAAAGGGATTTCGCAGATAACACTCGTTACTGAAACGTAAATATTTCGTAGATAACACTCGTTACTGAAACGTAAATATTCCGTAGATAACACTCGTTACTGAAACATAAATATAGCGTTATAACTGTGTTTGGATACAAGTTTAGGATTTAATTTTGTACAGAAATTGAAATTTTATTGAAAGTAAATCTAAATCATGACTCAAACCAGAGCAGCAAAGCAAAGGGCTCAAGCTAATGGGAATGCTGTGGCCCAGGGGAGAACTGAGGGGGGCAGTTGTCCTCTGAATCACAGCCTTGTAAGATGCACTATTTGCTTGATGTTTGCGGAGCAGTCAAGTATGGCACACACACAAAGACATGGGGGATGTCTTTGTGTGTGTGCGATGCAAGGAGTGTAAGGAGATAAGGCGACAACTCAGCATTGTTATGGGCCTATATGAGAGCTTGAAGGATAGGGTGGATGCCCTCGAAGGATTACAAGTGAGGGGCCCATCAAGCTCTCAGCTGCCCACACCAATGCCAGAGCTTGCACTTGGTCATCGCGGAACACAGCGGCAACCCCCAAGGCAGAATGCGCTGGTCCCAAAGGAACTAGTGGTTGTTGGAGACTCTATTGTCAGGGAAACGGGAAACATGCTTTGTAAAAAGGATAGGTGGAATAGGACCAGGGTATGTCTGCCAGGGGCGAAAGTTGATGACGTTGTAGAGCGGTTATCATCCTTTAAGGGCACAAAAGGTGATATAGTTGTACACGTTGGCACTAATGACATTAAGAGTAGGAGACCGGCGGAATTACTTGACAAGTACAGGTCACTGATGAAAAAAAGCCGTGAATTAGGGTTGAAATTGAAAGTGTCTGCAATTCTGCCCAGACACGATAGGAGGGAGTATATGATGAGAGCCCTGTCAATCAATTCGGCCCTGGAAAGATTGTGCAGGGCTCAAGGGGTAGAATTTTTTTCAGCCTGGTCTGTACTTGTTAACAGGAGAGACTGCTTCTACAGGGATGGGATACACTTAAATAGAAAGGGTGCAAGAATGTTTGCTGATGCTATCGAGGCAATGTTAGGTGGGTCGGAAAACTGCTAGATTGGGGGGATACAAGGACTAATAGATTAACAGTAGCCACTGGCAGAGGTGAAAGTGATTCTTGCACTGCTTCTATTGGAATGAGCCGCAGCCTGGAAAATAAGATGCAGGATATTTCAGAGACTGCTGGGAATCATTGGGGTACAAGTAAACACATGGGTTGTGTTAGGGTAGCTAAGAAAAAGAACAGGTGCATGTATACTTGTGTGTACACCAATGCTAGGAGTTTAGTAAATAAATTTGATGAATTTGAGGTGTTGCTCAAAACATCAAAGGCAGATATTGTGGGGATTTCAGAGACGTGGTGTCACACAGATATAAGAAATGCAGAACTGGAATTTGGGGAGTACAATGTCTACAGAAAGGATAGACAGGATAGGAAGGGAGGAGGGGTTATGCTATTAGTTAAAAAACACATAAAATCCAAGGAAGTGAAGCCAGTCGACATCGCTGGACAGTGCAGTGTCGAGTCAGTTTGGTGTGACATAAGCATTGGGAGATCAAAATTGAGAGTAGGAGTGTGCTATAGGCCTAATGACTCTGATGAGTATAATAAGAAACTGTTCGGAGAAATAGAGTGGGCCAGTAAATCAGTGAGTCTTATAATGGGGGATTTTAATTTCCCAGATATTGACTGGAATTTGGGGGCTGGTCACTCACACAGTAGCAAGGCTTTTGTGGATTTATTGGATGATTGTTTTCTACATCAGCATGTTCGGGAGGCAACTAGAGGGAGTAATACTCTTGATTTGATTATCAGTAGTGATTCTTCATGCATTAAGAATCTGCAGATAAATGAACCACTTGGTGGCAGTGATCACAGTGTGCTGAAGTGGGAGTTACTCAAAGAGGTAACTACCATTAGGGGTAAAGGGAAGGGGTATTGCTTTCGTAAAGGTGACTACAATGGACTGAGACAGTATTTAAATTCTATACAGTGGGATCAACTGATGATATTGCCAACAGCAAATTCAAAATGGGAAGCATTCAAAGAACTTATCGTGGAAGCTACTAGGCTTTACATACCAACTAAGAAATATTGTTCAAAGTTTAGGCCTAAATGGTTGTCAGATGAACTAATGAGGCATATGGCAGAGAAGAAAAATGCATGGGATACATACAAATTAACACGTGACACGGACGCCTATGATAGATACAAGTTGATCTGTAACCAAGTTACAAAGGAGGTTAGGCAGGCGAAGGCAGATTACGAGAGATCCTTGGCAAGGGATGCGAAGAAAAACAGCAAAGAGTTCTTTACTTATGTAAACTCTAGAAGGAAGGGGATGAATCAGATTGGTCCACTTGAGATCGATGGGTCAACTGTTGATGACCCTGCTCGGGTAGCTAACAAACTAAATGAATATTTTGCATCGACATTCACACATGAGGAGTTATTCAGCGAGGGGAACGCCAGAGATGTATTCAACTCTAGCAGTAAGCTAGAGAATCTTGTAATAACTGAGAGCAAAGTGGAGGAGAAATTGTTGAAGATAAACACAAGAAAGGCACCTGGGGTGGATGGGATCTATCCAGTTATATTAAAGGAGGCAGCAAAGGAGGTAAGCAAACCCTTAGCCATAATTATGAGAGCTTCCTTGGACTCAGGGGAGGTACCCATTGACTGGAGATGTGCAAATGTGACCCCAATTCACAAAGGGGGATCAAAGGCTGACACAAGTAATTATAGACCTGTGAGTTTAACTTCTGTTCCCGGAAAATTAATGGAGGCACTGGTGAAAGAAGCACTGCAGGATCATCTAGACAAGACTTCAGTTATAGCTAGGACACAGCATGGTTTTGTTAAGGGGAAGTCTTGCCTGACCAATTTGATTGGATACTATGATGCAGTCACAAAAGAACTGGATGCAGGGAATAACTTTGATATTATATACTTGGATCTTAGAAAGGCTTTTGATACTGTTGCACATGGAAGACTGCTGCACAAATTGGAGCAGTGTGGCATTGGAGGCAAGTTGCTGCTATGGATAAAGGGGTGGTTGAGGGGGAGAAGACAGAGAGTGGTAATCAATGGACACTGCTCATCGTGGACTAATGTTCTTAGTGGAGTCCCTCAGGGTTCAGTATTGGGGCCTTTATTGTTTTCTGTATTTATAAATGATATTGATGATGGTATATCAGGCTTAATGTCCAAGTTTGCAGACGATACGAAGGTTGGCAGGGTTGTCAAGGACACTACTGACACTATGCTGCTGCAACAGGATTTGGAAAGGTTGAGCAGATGGGCTTCGAGGTGGCAAATGAAGTTTAACATTGACAAATGTAAAGTACTACATATGGGAAACAGCAACCCCAGAGCAACGTATCAACTCTGTGGTACTACACTGACAGTGGTAGAGAATGAAAGGGACCTGGGGGTGGTGGTGCAGGCAGATATGAAGTTCTCTGAGCAGTGCAGATGAGCTGCAAGAGTAGCTCATGGTGTATTGTCAATGATATATAGGAATTTTTCTAGCAGGGATAAGGAGGTGATTATTCCCTTGTATAAGGCAATGGTCAGGCCACACCTAGAGTACTGTATACAGGCCAGGAGGCCTCATTTCAGGAAGGATGTAGAGCTGCTGGAACGAGTACAGAGAAGGGCAACTAGATTGGTGAATGGGACAAAGGGGTTCTCTTACGAAGAAAGGCTTAAGTTTTGCAAATTACAGTGTCTGGAAACTAGGCACCAGCGGGGTGATCTGATAGAGGTGTACAAAGCCTTGAATGGTTTGAGCATGCTCAATGCTGATGGGATTCTTCCTCTAGCTCAGAAAAACCACCTGAAAGGGCATAAATTCAAATTGAGGAAAGACAGATGTAGGATAGATGTGCGGAAATTTGCCTTTAGCCAGCGGGTGGTTGGTGGGTGGAACAGACTTCCATCCCTTGTCGTGGAAGTTGATAGCCTAAATAAGTTTAAGGCTCAGCTGGACAGGTATTTCGAACGAACAGAGGGGTGAAGTGGAAGTGGTTATTTTTATTTATTTATGTTACTTTTTTTTTTTTTGGCTGATGCTGCATAAGCTTGCTTTCTTGCATCAAATGCCTCTGCTAATGCTAATGCTAATGCTAAAACCCATCACAAAAGCGTTCAAAACTGATTCTTATAGCAGAACGGTAGCAAATATGATCTTTTTGAGAGTTAAAATAGCTTAGTTATATAGTGAAAAATTCAACTTCCGAGGTCTTGGAATGAATTACCAAAAAAAAACTGTTATTGGGTTAACATTGCGATATTTTCATGATACCTCCATTTATTCCTATGTCATAGATGCGAAATATATTCCTATGTTATAGATACAAAATATGTAATATTATTCCTATGTCATAGATGCAAAATATCAGGATTCGTGTCATAGTCTTTACAATGTGAAAATAATTTTCAAAAACAACCAGGGTAAGATGGCAGATGCTCAGTGAACTAGCAAGAGAAGGAAAACAAGTAACCTGAAACAAAACAAATGCAGAGTCGGCACTTATCTATTACCATGCCACTCTTCGAGGCAAAAACTACAGTTGCAAAGATGGGGACAGATTTTCGTGCAATTTCTGCAAGAAATCTAAAAAAAAAAAATTTAGAAAACACTGTAGTAAAACTTTGTGTATATTTAGGAAAGTAGAAAAAATTTCAGATTTTAATCACTGATTAATGGGTAATGTCTCAAGGATCACCTGTCAGGTGACCTGTTAAAAATGCTAGATCTTTGTTATTTTACCTTTTTAACTGTTTTAATATTTATTTCAACACTGGACTATTGGGATTTCTGAAAGTATAGCTTTCCTATCTTAAAATCTTTACCTAATTTTGCCTTCAATGGTCTACAGTTTCTAAACAAATTGAACAAGTAATAAATACACACAAATATGTTCTACTTTCACTGCTTTGCACAGGACTGGCATGATAAGACTATTACAATACAATACAATACAATATATAAAGATTGGTTATTATTAAATTAATAACCACTCTTATACCCTGTGAAAATTAATAATATAGTTTATTAGGCTGTTCGCCTACATTATTATAAACCAAGATGATGTGCTTCAGGCATCTTACCGATAGGCATCATACAATTTATGGTTCTAAAGTATTAAATTTTTTAAGTTTTGAATTGCCATTACAATAGATGGGAGCATTGTCAGCAGTTAAGAATTTAATCTCTTTTTCTGTTCCCCCAACAGCTTGGTCTGATGATGGGCATCATTAAGATACTCGAAATGTTGCTGTATTGTATAGGCAAACAGCCTAATAAACTGTATTATTAATTTTAACGTGATATAAGAGTGATTTTAATTTAATAATAACCTTAATGGAAAACAACCATGTAGTGACCTTCCCTAACTACATATAAAGATTGGATAATACTGGAAAACACACTTGATTCTAAATAATATAGATGTATGCATGTTCTAAAGGAAATGGAAATTTCCACTCTTTCAAAGAATTTGATTTAGCATTAAAAGCAGTAACTTTGTGAGCAAATTCTAGAGTATATCTCTGGTGCAGACTCAATGTTCTCTGAACATTCAGTTTGCACCAGAGACATACTCTAGTAATTTCACATTTGTCTATATCCAATTGACAGATTTGGAGGGAGGATGGATAGTCAGCCTAGAAGAGGGAGAAATCTCATTCTGTGATATTACTCAATGAGTTGGAGAAGAGGTGTCAACAGTTCATCAATGTTGGACACAATGAGAAAAGAAAGGACAGGTTTGAAGACTAAGTAGACTTCCAGAATCACACACACACACAAAAAGAGAGAGAGAGAGAGAGAGAGAGAAGAGGGGGTGGGAAAGCAGTGTATCTAATGGATGTCTTTGGCAAACAAGTCAGTCGCATCTCAAATCAAGTGCCACGTGCCCCACATAATCCCTTAAGACTAGCGTTTCTCAAACTGTGTTCCACGAAAAATTGTAATTAAAAATAAATAAATTTTGCATATTTGCAGCATTATAATATTTAATATAATTTTTTCCCCCAGTTATTAATATACTACCATAGACTAATAATCAAATAGACAGTGGAACACTTTATTTTGGCAGACTTTGCACAGAGAAGTATGCTTGTAAAAAAGAACTTTAAAACGATGTACTTCTAGTAGTGCAACTGTCGTCAATGAAAACGAACACAACATTTTCACACCTCCAAGTGAGAATGAACAATCGCAGCCTTTTGTTCCCCAAAAATCCGAATTGAAAAAACAGGAACCAACTAATAAAAGACCAAAACGAAAGTATGAGTTATTTGAATTTCAGCTTTACATGTGTTGGAAATAAAGATGCTCCTGACCCACAATGCGTCATACGTAATAAAATATTAACGAACATTTCTTTGGCTCCCGCTAAATTTGTGTTTCGTAAGTGTTCCGTGAATATGTTGTGAGATGAAGTGTTCCTTGACTAAAAAAGCTTGGGAAATACTGCCTTAGACAGTTCACAATTATTTAACTGAGGTTGAGGCTGCTCGCATTGCTTCCCCCGACTGCTCTTTTCTCATTGTGGGATTGAGTCCTCTTCACCTACAAGGACTAATCCCTTCATACTTGTCTGTGGGTTATATAAGGATTTAACCAAGGTACACATTTTAGAGGATATTTTCAATAAAAAGTCTTAGAGACTTTAATTTCATCACAAAAGATATAACACTTCACTTTACTACAAATGCTAAAAATTGTACTCACTGGGGTTTATCCACCTGTCCTCACAGAATTTATAAAGCGACTGTGACCCTACTGAACCATATATCGGTTGGATGCACACAAACCCAGAACTTTTTTTGCAGTTACCAAGTGCTATATTAGCATTATCATTAGTTGAGGCATATGATGCAAGAGCTAATACAGCATCAGCAAAAAAAAAAAAAAAAAACCTTCCCATTTCGCCCATCCTTTCACTCCAAATGTTTGTCTAGTTCAGCTTAAATTTATTTAAGCTGTCAACTTCTAAAATGACAGATGGAAGTTTGTTCCAGTAATCAACCACACGCTGGCTAAAAGCAAATTTTTCACATATCTATTCTACAACTGTCTCTCCTCAATTTGAATTAATATTAACAATAACATTAATTTATAAATCAGCATCTGGCTGCTGCTCATGAAAAGGATATGTTTATGGAGAATATCCAAATAAATGTGCTGATCCTTGCTGTGCAAATTGGTGTGGCAGAAATCAACTCAAAACACTTAATAAGTGATTCCAAATGCCCACAGTTATATCAGTGAATTGCTATATTGTTTCTTCAATATTGACTAATTCATATAGAAGAAACATTTCAGCAAATATTGACATTAATGACAGTTAATAATACCAATATTTGCTTAAGTGATCATATTGCGATTAACTTTTCTGTTACTTGCTGTGCACAAATATATACTCTTTCATTACAGGATCTTAGGGTTGAGCTGCATTATGTGGTTTGATTTTTTTTTTTTTTTTTTTTTTTTTATGTGAACCCCAAACACGAGAGGTATTAGAACCTATAGTACTTAGTACCGTGCATGGGTTGGAGGTTGAGAAGACGAAAGAAGATATTTGTTGACATTGGACTTGAACTTCTGTAGATTGTAATTTTCAGGAAATACGTATGAAGGAAGGTTGTTCCAGAAAACGGCAGTTGAATGAATAAATGAGGAAGATGAAAAGTTGGTTCTGTGGGTTTGAAGTTGGACAGTAAATGGATGTTGGCTGGTGGCGGCACGTGTTCGGACTGTTTTGAAAGAGAGAGCGGGAATTATAGAAGCCAATTCAGAAGAACAGTGCCCATGGAAATATCTGTAGAAGAGGCATGCAGCAGAAACAGTACGTCTATGAGAAAGCGAGTGGAGAGACTCTGTTAGAGATGAATCATTAATTAACCTAACTGCCCTCTTCTGAATGGAATCAAGAAGCCTGAGAGAGGTTTTGGGGGCACCACCCCAAATGTGGGAACAATATTCCATGGCAGGGCGGATTTGCGATTTATACAGAGTGAGCAGCTGTTTGGAAGAAAAGTAACGCCGAGAGCGAAAGAGAAAACCAAGTTTTTTAGATGCAGAGGAAGCAATATTTGTAATGTGCTTGTGCCAAGAGAGATTAGAAGTCAGGGTAATCCCCAAAAGAGATATATCCTTTTGCCTAGAAATTGGAGTGTCACTAAAGATAAGCATAGGAGCAGAAGAATCCTTTTTGCGAGATATAAGACAAGACTGAGTTTTAGAAGGGTTGAAATCAACTAAGTTGTCTTTGCCCCACTGGAGAATTACCTGAAGATCGGCATTTAAGGAATTGGTAGCAGATTTTCGAGAAGTTGAAGCTGATTGAGCAGGGCAAGGTTTCTCAAAATGGAAAGTTGAATGCAATGTGCTATCATCGGCAAAACTATGGATAGGATTTCCAGTCAATGGAAGAAGGTCATTGATATACAAGAGGAAAAGAGTGGGGGAAAGAACTGAACCTTGGGGGACACCGGCATTAGTGGAGAAGTTAGAAGACAGAGAGCCATCTACCATCACCCTCAGTGAGCGATCAGAGAGAAAACTGGATAACCAATTACTAAAAACAGTTGGCAAACCATAAGATGGAAGCTTGTTTAGAAGACCTTTATGCCAAACACGATCGAAAGCCTTTGAGATGTCAAGAGCAACTGCTTGTGTTTCACCGAACCTTTCCATTGAAGTAGTCCATAAATGGGTAACATAAGCCAGAATATCACCAGTGGATCGACACCGACGGAATCCATACTGGCGATCGTTGATCAGACGGAAGGTTTCTAGGTAGTTTAAGAGTTGGCGGTTAATTGATTTCTCCATTACTTTAGAAAGAGTAGAAGTAATTGCAATGGGACGATAATTGGATGGGAGGGATTTGTCACCCTTTTTAGGAACTGGCTGGATATGAGCAAATTTCCAAGCAGAAGGAAAAACACCTTTGGAATAAGAAAGTGAAAAAAGGCGGCAAAGAATAGGAGTAAGTTCAGGAGCACAGGTTTTGAGAACAAGTGGAGAAATACCATCAGGACCTGGAGCTTTCTTAGCATCAAGATTCATCAAAATCCTTCTGATATCCTTTTGACGGAAGACCACAGGAGGCATTGAATGGACCGTGTTGGGAATGGTGGGAGGTGTTTTACCAAGTTCATTAATACATGAGCTGGAAGAAAAATGGGATGCTAGCAGGTCAGCTTTATCCTTGGCTGAAGTGACAACAGAACCATCTGGTTTGGACAGAGGTGGGAGCAGAGATGGGCAAAAGTTGCGGCCAATAGCTTTGGCAAGAGACCAGAATGCTCGGCTACCATTAGGGCAAGAAGCAAGTTTTCTACTCTTAGCCTGTTCAAACTCTAGTTTGGACTGATTAATAACTGCTTTACAATTGTTGTGAGCTTTGGTGTAGGCAGAAAATGAAACTGAAGAATTAGAAACAAGCCAATTACGATAGGCAACATTCTTCTCTTGAACAGCCTTAGCACATTTATTGGAAAACCAAGGTTTAGATAAAGGACGAGATTTTAAAGTGGAGTGTGGGATAAAGGATTCCATTCCTGCAAGAATAATTTCACTGACACGATCTGAGCAAACGTTGACATCAGGAGTTTTGAAACAGTAATCCGACCAAGGAAAAGAAGAAAAGAAGTCTCGCAGGTCATCCCATTTTGCATTCTTGTAATGCCAAACAACACGAGGTTGGGAATAGCCATGAGATAAAGGTTCCATTGGAGAAGAGACAATCACCAAGTTGTGATCTGAAGTGCCTAAAGGACCTCTCACTTCGACCGTGTACTTAGAAGGGTTGTTTGTGAGAAAAAGATCAAGCGTATTGGCTGTATGATTCGGATTGTCCGGTATTCTTGTAGGTAAATGAACAATCTGTGCTAGGTCATTAGTAATTGCAAAAGCCTCAGCATCTCGACCTGCTGGGTCGGTGTGACTAGAAAACGGAAGCCAGCTGGAGTTGTGAACATTAAAATCACCAAGGAAAATTACCTCACTGTTAGGAAAGTTGGACTGGAGAAAGTCAAGTTGCAACGAGAGGAAGTCAAAGAGCTCCAAGTGATTAGTGGAGTTGGGAGAACGGTAGAGACAACAGATGAATTTGACACAATGAGGTAGAGAGATTTTAAGCCAGAGAAGATCAAAGAGAGGAGATTCCAAATTGCCAAGTCTCTGACAGGGAATATCAGAACGGACATATGCACAAGTACCACCTTTGAGGCGAAAGGAATCATACAGCGAATAATTTGGGCATCTGAGATGAACAGTAGTTGAATCAACCGATAACTGAGATTCTGTCAGAAAAAGTACATGGGGTTTGGCAGACTGCAAGTGGAAATGGACATCGTTGAGATTAGAATTGAGACCATGTATATTTGTGAAATGAATTAGGAAATCCTTGGGAGGTTTAGATCTTTTCGCAGATAAGCTTGTTCTATTAGTTTGACAATTCATGGTGTATTCAATAGTAAGAAAAAGTGGGTGGGACATGCTGTATGAAGTAATGAAATTTTTGGATATGGCGTACATGTGGGAAGAATATACCCAGATCCTTGACATAACGTGGCCTCGACAATGCTCCCCGCATACACACTACTCGGACTCCCTCCAGTCACTATCTGGCAGAGTAGAGGTAGCAAGATTATACACTAGCTGATCCGGAAGCCTCCTAGAGAGTTACCAATAGGTTCGGTCCGGTGTACTAACTAGCGGCCGGCCTGCGAAAACCGTTTTAGAGCTGTACCCTCGAAATGTAAGGAATATTGGATCTCGCCACAACGTTCATCATAACCTCAAAAGTCATCAATCATACTGCATGATGGAAGAGATAGGGAAGGGTTGACCGGAACTTAGCTCTAGAGACTAAACATGGGTTCCACCACTTCAAGCCTCCAATAAGCAAAGTGGTGGTATTTCACCGGTTGATGAGAGTCATCTACCACCTAGTACTGCCTGGTAACATAGAGGGGCGGCATTCCTCCATGTGGTGTGGGCGCCACACCTCGACCCCTGCTTACGTTGGTTCACACCTGGGTGGTCACCCACCATGTGCTTGTGCATGGAGGTTATACCCAGGATTACTAACAGTCCCACCATCGTGAAGGTGCAAGCAGAGGATTTGGTTGTCACAGACCGTCCGGACTTCGCCGAAATTGGGTCCACTTGACTTGAGTGTCACCCGAATATCAGTTCCATCAGCGTTTTAGACTCCCAGGTAGCAAGTACAGCTTGTCTGGCGTATCTGAGAGAATGTCTGTGACAACCTCAAGGACACAATTGATTATTCATCAACAGTGATTTCCCACTTGAAACCATAAGATTCACTTGCCAGTTCACAGCCTTCTGATTTAACTTTCTATGTTGATGATGATTGCCATGACTGTAATAAAGCAGTCAAAAAGAAAAAATTCCTCTCAATTCCACTACTAGGGGGGAATCAAGAACTTTGTCCCATAAGGTGAATCATGCTAGGTATAATTACCAACGAAATTAAAAAAGCTGGCTGCTTCCTAACATTCAAAGGCTTAAAGCATATGAGACACGCAAAAGACAATATGTTGAGACTAACATTAATTGTAAAATTAAATCATAGAAGATCTGGTTATATCTACCAAAACAATCATTACGGTGGGCCTTGTTTATCACAGTGATCAGAACAAGTTCCATTCTTTTACTGTTTATTGTTCCTTACCTGCAAATAGTACCAAGACTCTTACCTGAAAGGATGCCATTAATACCATTTGGCCACTGCTTCCCTTTGATCATCCAGAGGATGATTTCCCAGTCCATCTTCAAATAAGATTTCTCAATCACTCCTATACAACCACTACAGAATCTTAGCCATTTACACAATTAGAAGTGGACACTGCCATCCTAAAAATTTATAATTCTGGATGTCCAGACCTTGTTCTCCTTGAAGTAATCTCTATTAAGCAGTTTCACAAGTGTTGTCCGTGGTTCTTCTGACTCTGTTCAACAAATATTTCAGTAAAAGTACTTTTACTTTTCTTTGGAATAAAGCCCTCCTTAATTAATTCTTAAACCCTCCAAAATCCTGAATGGTAAATCTTTTACCCTATTGCATTGTTATCTCATTCAGCCAAAACCATTCAAGGATTGATTGCCAAAGGGTCACTTCCCTTTTTACTAACCTCCTGTTTCAGCTGATCAATACAGTTTCCAACTTGTATGAGGTATTAGGAAGCACTCGTTGAATTCCTCTGTTAAATTCATTCTGCAAACTCTATATGTCCTTGCAATCTTTTTAATTTCTCCGTGGCTTTTGAGATCTGTTATAGTGGTCTAGTCTATTTGCATGATTACATCTTGCTGACTGTCCTCTATTTCCATGCAACATTCAAAGAATTTTAGTATGAAAATCATAGTTTATTATTTTTGACTAACTCCATTTCCCACTCTGTCATCAGGGGCTATCCTCGGGGCTCTGTTTTGGGACCAATCATAAGGAACACTGTTCTTGATGAGTGTTTACTTAAATACAATTCTTTTCACTGCCAAATTGGCTTTTGCAGATGATCTCACACTATTGATTGAGGGTAATTCCCCTGCCTCTCTTGAAACACCTATCAATAACTTAACCATATCCTCTGCTAGAACTAAGATGATGCTGGTTTGCTTAACATTTCACATCCACTTATTGTCAAACTTCAAAACAACTGTGGCCTGATCATCAACAGCAAGTTGATCAGTTGATGATTCACTAAACACTTGGAACATCTTTCAGATAACATCAGAGAACATACTTTCTCACTTTTGCATCTCTCCAGTCTTGGGGAATCAATTATTATTGGCTATGGGTGTATTATAAAGATGTGTTTTCGCAGATATATCCTATGGTGCAGGCCCCTGGTTCTAGCATGTTAAAAGTGAGTCTAAATTATATTCCATTCAATGTCAAATGTTTTAGTAGATGACAGCCTGCAGGACCATGTCTACACCTGCCTTGCAGGTACTTAATAGCTATCCACCCATCAATCTATTTCTTCTGTACTGAGGCTTGTGTTTCTGTATAATGGATTCTATCACTGTGACCTCTAAAAGAATTACCAACAATGTCACTTTGGATCCCAAGGTGGAGAAAATATGGTGTTGGAATCTTGCTAGCCTCCCAAGACAGGATTTACTAGCACTCACAGATTTAGACGCTTTTGTAGGAGTCAGGTACTTTATTCATCTTATCACTTGGTAGGACAGCATATGTGCACATCTGCTGTCCTACCTTGTGGTCTGCCTTCTTGTGGAGTGGAGTGGAGTGGTATGGAAAAGCTGTCTTCCTGGTGATTACTGCTTCCCGGTAGCAAAGAGGATGTATGTGCAGTGTGGGGCATAACACCACATACATCACAAATTTCTAGTGTAATTGTGTCTGGTCACTATCAAATTTAACACAAGAACAAACCAAAGTAAATGCTAAATACAGTAGTTATCCTTTTCTAGCAAAAAGGAGTAATGTTATGACTAATGGCTACTTTCCTACTCACACACTAGCAGGGCTTTTGTGGATTTATTGGATGATTGTTTTCTACATCAGCATGTTCGAGAGGCAATTAGAGGGAGTAATACTCTTGATTTGATTATCAGCAGTGATTCTTCATGCATTAAGAATCTGCAGATAAATGAACCACTAGGTGGCAGTGATCACAGTGTGCTGAAGTGGGATTTACTGAAAGAGGTAACTACCATTAGGGGTAAAGGGAAGGGTTATTGCTTCCGTAAAGGCGACTACGATGGACTGAGACAGTATTTAAATTCTATACAGTGGGACCAACTGATGATGTTACCAACAGCAAACTCAAAATGGGAAGCATTCAAAGAACTTATCTTGGAAGCTACTAGGCTTTACATACCAACAAAGAAATATTGTTCAAGGTTTAGGCCAAAATGGATGTCAGATGAACTAATGAGGCATATGGCAGAGAAGAAAAATGCATGGGATACTTACAAATTAACACATGACACAGAAGCCTATGATAGATACAAGTTGATATGCAACCAGGTTACAAAGGAGGTTAGGCAGGCGAAGGCAGATTACGAGAATTCCTTGGCAAGGGATGCAAAGAAAAACAGCAAAGAGTTCTTTACTTATGTAAACTCTAGAAGGAAGGGGATGAATCAGATTGGTCCACTTGATATTGATGGGTCAACTGTTGATGATCCTGCTCAGGTAGCTAACAAACTAAATGAATATTTTGCATCGACATTCACACATGAGGAGTTATTCAGCAAGGGGAATGCCAGAGGTGTATTCAACTCTAGCAGTAAGCTACAGAATCTTGAAATAACTGGGAGTAAAGTGGAGGAGAAACTGTTGAAGATAAACACAAGAAAGGCACCCGGGTGGATGGGATCTATCCAGTTATATTAAAGGAGGCAGCAAAGGAGGTAAGCAAACCCTTAGCCATAATTATGAGAGCTTCCTTGGACTCAGGGGAGGTACCCATAGACTGGAAATGTGCAAATGTGACCCCAATTCACAAAGGAGGATCAAAGGCTGACACAAGTAATTATAGACCTGTGAGCTTAACTTCTGTTCCCGGAAAATTAATGGAGGCACTGGTTAAAGAAGCACTGCAGGATCATTTAGACAAGACTTCAGTTATAGCTCAGACACAGCATGGTTTTGTTAAGGGGAAGTCTTGCCTGACCAACTTGATTGGATACTATGATGCAGTCACAAAAGAACTGGATGCAGGGAATAACTTTGATATTATATACTTGGATCTTAGAAAGGCTTTTGATACTGTTGCACATGGAAGACTGCTGCACAAATTGGAGCAGTGTGGCATTGGAGGCAAATTGCTGCTATGGATAAAGGGGTGGTTGAGGGGGAGAAGACAGAGAGTGGTAATCAATGGACACTGCTCATTGTGGACTAATGTTATTAGTGGAGTCCCTCAGGGCTCAGTGTTGGGTCCATTATTGTTTTCTGTATTTATAAATGATATTGATGATGGTATATCAAGCTTAATGTCCAAGTTTGCAGATGATACAAAGGTTGGCAGGGTTGTCAAGGACACTACTGACACTATGCTGCTGCAACAGGATCTGGAAAGGTTGAGCAGATGGGCTGAGAGGTGGCAAATGAAGTTTAACATTGACAAATGTAAAGTACTACACATGGGAAACAGCAACCCCAGAGCAACGTATCAACTCTGTGGTACTACACTGACAGTGGTAGAGAATGAAAGGGACTTGGGGGTGATTGTGCAGGCAGATATGAAGTTCTCTGAGCAGTGCAGACGGTCCGCAAGAGTTGCTCATGGTGTATTGTCAATGATATACAGGAATTTTTCCAGCAGGTATAAGGAGGTGATTATTCCATTGTATAAGGCAATGGTCAGGCCACACCTAGAGTACTGTATACAGGTCTGGAGGCCTCATTTCAAGAAGGATGTAGAGCTGCTGGAACGAGTACAGAGAAGGGCAACAAGATTAGTGAATGGAACAAAGGGGTGCTCTTACGAAGAAAGGCTTAAGTTTTGCAAATTACAGTGTCTGGAGACTAGGCACCAGCGAGGTGATCTGATAGAGGTGTATAAAGCCTTGAATGGTTTAAGCATGCTCAATGCTGATGGGATTCTTCCTCTAGCTCAGAAAATTCACCTGAGAGGGCATAAATTCAAATTGAGGAAAGACAGATGTAGGATAGACGTGCGGAAATTTGCCTTTAGCCAGCGGGTGGTTGGTTGGTGGAACAGACTGCCATTCCTTGTGGTGGAGGTTGATAGCCTAAATAAGTTTAAGGCTCAGCTGGACAGGTATTTTGAACGAACAGAGGGGTGAAGTGGAAGTGGGTTTTTTTTTTTTTTTTTGGCTGATGCTGCATAAGCTTGCTTTCTTGCATCAAATGCCTCTACTAATGCTAATGCTATAACAACAG
This sequence comes from Mastigoproctus giganteus, assembly GCF_048544385.1. Taxonomy (NCBI): domain Eukaryota; kingdom Metazoa; phylum Arthropoda; class Arachnida; order Uropygi; family Thelyphonidae; genus Mastigoproctus; species Mastigoproctus giganteus. The sequence goes on from NC_143575.1 coordinate 133,887,756, forward strand.
GAGATCTGATGACTTACTTAACAAGTACAGGGCAATGCTGAAAGAAAGTCATGGTTTATCTTTAAATATGGAAGATTTTGCAATTCTGCTAGACACAACAGGAGGTGGTAAACGATGAGAACCTTGTTAATCTATTTGGCTCTGGAGTTAATTGTGTAAGGCTCATGGGATAGAATTTTTCTCATTGTGCTTGTTAACAGGAGAAATTATTTTTACAGGGATGGGATACACTTAAATAGAAGGGGTGCATGGATATTTGCTGAAGCCACTGAGGCAGTGTTAAGTGGGTTGGAAAACTGCTAGCTTCAGGGGGCAGGGCAGATACACAGAGTAATAGATAAACAATAGCCAACAGGCAGAGGTGAAAATGATTCTTGCACTGCTTCTACTGGAAAATTCAGCAGCCCGGAAAGCAAATTAGTGGGGACTTCAAGGCCGGCTGTGGGTTACTTGAAATGAGGAAATAATTGGCTGTGTTAGGATAACTAAGAGTAAGAACAGGTGCATGTACACCAATTCTAGGAGCATAGTAAATAAATTTGATGAATCTGAAGTGTTGCTCAAGTCATCAAATGCAGATATTGTGGAGAGATATCAGAAACATGGAGTCACTCAGAAATAAGAGATGTAGAATTTGAATACGGGAAGTACAGAGGATCCCTGCTTTACGTTATAAATCCATTCCAGAGACACCATCGTATCGTGAAATATCATAATGTGAATCCAATAACACATGCTTTTGGAAATTGGTTCCAAGACCCCAAAGTTGAAATTTTTGGTATATAACTAAGCTATTTACCTCTCCGAAAGGTTATTTTTATAATGGAAATTGTACATATTGATTAAAACTAATATATTGATTAAAGCACAACACAAAAAAAATCACTTCAACTAAAGGATGCAAAAGCAAAACACATGGCCAACACGTTTCCAAAGGCTGCCATTGGCCAAGAGGAAGGACCGTGTGGTCCGATCTGAGACAATCGTAAGCCAAGCTGATCATAAAGTGAAATAAGTAGGCACCTCTTAACATGGTCACTGGTTACTAGAATCAGCCGCTTTATAGAATCAAATTTCAGAAAACCAATTCAAACTGTTAAAAGCACTACATTTTCATCTGTATCATGTTTGGTTATAAGAATCAATTTAAACACCTTTGTGGTATTTCTGGAGGTCACTACCATAAAACTATAAAAACAATTTGCAGTTTCCGGTTTACTGCCTTTTCTGTTAATGCAATATATCATAAATGGGTAGCAAACTCGATCTTATTGCATTTGCGATAATACTGATAACTGAAATTGTGTGGGTTTTTATGTTATGTGTTTCCCCTTCCACGGAGTCTTTAATCATATAAAAAACCTAAATAAATTTTCAGAATCTTCTCTTCATCCTATTTTTTAATTTTTGTAAACTTGTTACTCCATACCTCACTTGCATGTATCATGTTAGTTGCAATTTTATGCATGTCATGTTCTTCATTATTGATTACTTATCTCTTTTACTATTTTAAATTAAAAAAAAAAAAAAAAGAAAAAGAGTCAGGGAACAAAAATATCAATTAGTTAGCATATATATAAGAGTAAATTTATTTTTATTTTGAAAACCTGTGGAAAATATTCTTTTGATTTTCACGTACCATTTAATTTTGTTAATTGGCAAGGTAATAAAGTGTAAATTTCTGCTTTTTCTTTACTTTTATAGCTTGTGGATAATATTCCATTCCTCCTATTTTTTTCTTATAGAATTAAAATTCAATTCACAAATGTGATCACAATGACTGCCGCTTACCACATATCATACAATTAACGGAGAGTCCATCGTAAGCGATTTGATCGTACAGTGAACCAATCGTAAAGCGGAGATCCACTGTACAATTTATATGGAAAGGACACAGTGTTACAGTCTTGCAGCCTCGGGGGTTCCCCCAACTCCTTAATCTTTTGTGAAGAAAAATGGACTCTGTAAAGGCCACCAGAAGTACTGTAGTAGGATGAGTTCGTGTTTTTCATCTGATCATGTAATTCTCTGGCAGGGGTAACCCCGGCAATGCTTAAGGTTGCCAGGTGTGTGTGTGTGTGTGTGTGCGCGCGCACGCACACATTGGGGAAGGATTTTTTTTTTTTTTTTTTTTTTACTTAAAAATCATACAATACTTTGATTGTAGCTCTGAAAAAGAACTTTAATCCTCCATAATTCACCATTTCTTACTGTTATGCATTTTTTATTCAATAAACTATTACAGATGCAGCAAAATAAGCTTATAAAAAAGAGGAAATAGATAGCTTGAGTTTTTAGACTGTTAAATCTGAATGTTATGGATAAATAATTTTATTTTCAAGTATATTTTGTTTAGCACATAAAAGATTGCTTTCTTACCTATATTGATTATTATATGCATAGAGAAAACATTAAACTGTTTTGTTATCAAAACAATTTCCTCCCCTCACTGTTTCTCAAAAATGTAACAATACAAGATGTTCTACACCAGTGCGTCTCAAATTATCTGTGGTGAAGGATTAGTTTCTTTTATTTCCAATCCACTGCAGACCAGTAATGTCCATGACCAATTTCCAATTTGTCGCGGCACCGGTCCACAAACCACACTTTGAGTAGCACTGTACTACACAACACTAGCCAGCATGTGTGCTTTGAACATTCACTGCTATTTTTGTTTGAGTGCTGGTGTCGTTTAAACCTGTTCTAAATGTCAGCAGATTAAAGTTAGTGATCAACAAACTAATCATACGAATGTAAATCAGTTCCTTTGATAACTTGTTTAAATTAAAAATAAAAACATATGGTCTTTCTGTGCATTATTTGTATGTGGGTGTGGTTTTTTTTTTTTTTGGAAATAACTAATGAAGTTGATGTTAAACATTTAATTCATTAATGAAAATGCAAAGGCAACATGAAAGGGTAAATCCATAAACTGAAAAAATAGATAGCTCCCTAAGTGACCAGAAGAAAAGGATAAATACAACCCTGCTATTAGCAATGAAAACAAAATCTTTTATGAATAAATTTTTGCATGTGTAATCCACAATACATCGAAATAGAGTTAAGTTTCTTCCTTCTTTTTTAAATCGTCTTTGTCTTGCTAGTTGAATTAACGTTAAAGGAAACAGCTGACTGCTGTTATTAATAATAAAAAAAAAGTCCCGCAAAGTTTCCAAGTGGACTGCGATATGAAAGAAACTTTAAACAAAATGGACCAAATCAAAGTTTATTTGCATGTTCAATGTTTATTTATTATTTTGTCTTTTTGAAAAAGAAATGCTCAATGCCAAAAAGTCGACTGGCCTGTGGGGTGCCAACCAGCATATAGTATAACAGTGCACCAATATATATTGCAAAATAATTCATCATCAATTATGAATTATTTAGCAATGGTGCGTTTCATATTTTTTTGTTTTCTAGTTTTTTCTTATTTTTTTGTAGAAAAATTTTAAAAAACAGCAAAAAAATTTGCACAAAATTTGTTATAAACTTCAGAAAACAATTCGGAGACATGGGAAATGCTTAAACAATCATCTGCAATTGACACTATGGGTATAACAAACTTCTCAATGGTATTTGCATTTCCAAGGTGGCAAAATTTTGGCTGAGAATTTCAAGCACTCGGATAATCATCAAATTGGGCTGATGAAAATGTTGAAAAAGTGCATCAAGTCAACTATGAGGTCAGACATATTATTATTAAAATATTTGTGGCATCTAGGCCTATCATATGGTACATATCCATGGCAACACATTTTAAATGAAAATCTAAACATGAAACAGAACTGGTTTTCTCCATGCAGGGTCCTGCACAAGGTTGGAAAGAACAGAAACTTCCTTTCCAAGGTCACAGCAGTTAAAAACTGGATCTATAATTGTGACTAGGACCTATGTTACCACTAGGCAAACAAGACAATTTGCCCAGGGCCTGTAAAATCATGGGGCCCAGTCCACTCAAATCATAAAATAATTTTTTATTTACAATAAAAAAAACACCAATTCTACCATAGTGTCCTCTTCCACTACGAGAACCTTAAAATTATGGATGAGGAGATGCCAACTGTTATTCCTCTGCGATTACGGGCACACAAAATGCCTTATTTTGGAAACTTTCGGAGTTACCTTCTTATTCATTCTACACAATTTTGCTTTAGCCATTGGTGAGTTCATTGGAGTCTATATAAGTGCATGAACTTATTGCTAATTGTGTGTGAATGCTTGTATATACCAGTGGCATTATTGAACTCTAGCCCAGTGGCCCCAACTTTTTCCTACCCGCAGCACCTAAATTATACGACAATCACATGACCCCATACAGTTGCTTTTGAATGCGCTATTGGCACCATGACTTCACAAAATGGCACCAAAATCTATCCATTTACCATTATTAATATTAATAATCCAAAAACATTAAATGCCATTTCATAATAAACATTTTTACTGGGGCCTCAAAAATACTTTGCCTGGAGCCCGCATATTGTCAAGTTAAGTCCTGGTTATGATCCAGAAGCAAAGCAGCAATCCTCCCAGTAGAAAAGCCCATCATTTCCACATCCAAAAAAAGGCAAGACGGATCAAATGTCTGAAGAGCATGCTGATTGTTTTCTTCAACAATGGACCTGTTCATCAGTTCCTTCTGCCAGGCCAAATTAACTCTATTTCTAAATAAGAGTCAAAAGACATTTGAGGTAGAATGTCAGAAGAAAATGCCCAGACAAAATGGTGCACTCAGGATTAGCTTCTGCATCTCAACAATGCACCAGTATACAGAGCTTTGTTTTATTCAGCCCAGAACAAAATGATGGTTCCACACCATCTCTATTTTACCACCCTGGCACCCTGTGACCAGTTCACCAAAATGAAAATCTGATTAAGAGGACAAAGATTCAAGCTAAATGGCAGAAAGTGCTGGACAATATCACCAAGCAGGAGTTCCTTCTGCCAGACCAAACTGTAGATCCCCATTTCATGTCAGGTTCCTACGGCTTATAAGGGAGAATGTCAGAAGAAACGCCCAACAAAGGTTTGTTTGTTATTTGGTTTTTAGGAGCATTAGCAACTAAGGCCATATTGCTCCGGGATATGCGGTGGTCATTCCCTAACCTTTCCGCATCCTCCGTATTTGGTGGTGACGGGCTCGAACCCCGGTCTAATCAAGAAGCGTGTGCTACGCACTGCTGCTCCTTCCCACCTGGCTACGGAGTCACCGCCCAACAAAGGGTGCACTTGGGAGTGGCTCTCAACAATGCATCAGTTCATGGGGATTTGTTGGTTTGGTTCTTGGCAGTTTTATCCAAGAACAAAATTATGATGGTCCAACACCTTCTCTATTCTCCATTCCTGCCTCCCTACGACTGCTTCTGTATATGTATTTCTTGTACTAAAAAAAAAAAAAAATGTTTTGAACATTTTATTCAAACTGCCTGAGTCATTTATAGTAAACCAACATAATGAAATAATCAACAGCCAACAGAAACTATACCTTTCCAATTTCTTATGGGAAAAGAAAAAAGTTAACTCATTTGTGAAAACAAATTAATCAACTTTGTGAATATTTATTATTATTTGTTTTCCTCTGTCAATTTTTGGAAGGGGCACAAAGACAAGGTAGTACAGTGACTGTGGCATACTACTGGCAGCTTGATCATCAACATGTTCTTTAGAAGACTGCTGCAGCATCAACAGAAGAGCCTGATCCAAATGAGAAATGGATGTAGCTGGTTGTACTTTTGTACTTACTCATCAGTTATGTTCTTTCTAATTTGTTCCTGTATTGCTGAAGCATATGAAATTTTTGGAACAATGAATAAAACCTGCTTCCTTGCTTCTCAGTAAAGTCCCTTTATGTTCCATCTTACACTTTAATATTTTTTCCCTATTTTCCAGATTTCAAAGACTTAAGTAAGTTGGGTGGTTACCCTTACAGTTTGGACACACAGTTGGGGTATACACTGAGACCCTCTGCATACCATTTCAGCTTGGCCGCCAATTTTTTGACACTTAAACCACCTAACAAGATTAGGAATAATAATTATATTCAGAAGTTCATATATCCATCTTTAACTGTTGTTGGAATAGTTGGCATTGAAAATGTCAGAATAACACCATATGTAGGTACAAGATCACAATCTTTCTTGATTTTAATAATTTTTGCCTGTACAGCTTCCTGTTATTGTAATACTTGGACTAACTGTTTTTGAGGAACACTTAGCAAGTCACATTCAGACAGGGTGCATTTAGGCATTTAAAAAAAGTATTTAGGTATATCCAGCTCCCTCACCCATTCTGATCAATTGTAGTTTTGGCAAATTAAGTGATCTGCATAAATCATACAGTATCATTAGGGTAGGATTTAATTGCTTTTATCCCTGCCAACAGTGCATAAGCAAGTGTTGTTCTGCATCTCCATTTCTAATCTAAGAAAGAAGAATACAGCCGAACCAAGAAACTGTCTCGTGTCAAAACTGATGAAAAAATTTGTAAAATTATACTATGAATACATTATTTTTTTTAACCTTTTTATGTGTATAAAAAATAAAATAGTATCATTGATTATATTAAAATTTGTATTAATTTCAATTTAAAGCTAACTACTGCATTATTACTGACATGTAGAAAACCTAATACAAATTTTGAACCTATCACATTAGAATAACTGAAATACAACTAAATATTTCAACTAATTATAGTACTGAACACAAATTATATTCATACCAATGCAGAAACTGTAAAGTCTTTTTCGCTCATTTTTCCCGTGAGCCAGTCCACTTTCCGCCGAGTATTACAGAAGATAACTGCCTGAGTAATTGTTAGTGTCTCATACAGATCACATAATGTTTCAAGTTTCCATTCCTGAAAAAGATATACATTCAAATAACTGTAATAAGTTTCAGCAAGTTATTTTTAGAGAATCTGGAGAAAATATTGTAAAAACTTCGATGTCAATAATGACTTGCATTGTATTCTTATTTCTGTGAAAGTCTTCTTCACAATTTTATAGAAATTATTTTTTATTTTATTTCCCCTCCCCTTTCTGAAATTTTATAGATATGTTTTAAATAAACTAATAAATAAATTTCTTGTATTTTTCTTATATGATCACCAGAGCCAGAGGGGTCTGGTCAACTATGCATTTTGGAGTATAGAGATGGTAGCCATTAATAACATACATGACTATTTTATTTGGACTTAGAAATGATGGTTCTAATGGTTTGTGAACAATTTAACTTCTGTTTATGTTTTTGCAAGAACATCCCACTTTCGGGGCTCTGGTCTTTCAAAGACCAGAGCCCCACACTGTGGTTCATGATTAGTTTATAATTGTGTTAGTTTAAGATTGCTATAGTTGTTAGTTCTTTCCATTGACTGTGGCATGTTGAGTGACAAGGTGTTTGTTTGGTGGATCAAATCTGCATTTGCATTTCCAGTCAAGTGGCATCAACCAAGACTGGATGTTTCATAAAGGGATGGGGAAGGGGGTTGCCTTGTAGGGCAGTTACTGCAGTCAGGGACCTGTGCAAATTATGACTTGGAGGGTAGGAGAAAACATTAACACGATCTTGGGTTAATTTAATTGCACACAGTTCAGCAGTTACATTGCGCATCCAAATGGGAACAATACAGATATAACAAATGGAGGAAAAACTGCCACACGCACAGCAGCAGCAGCAGTCAGTTCTGGATCCATAATTGCTATAAGAGGGGGCTTTCCCTATTCACAAAAAATTATCATAAAATAGTGAATATACATCAATGGAGGATCTAGTTTAGAAGTTTAGAAGGGTTACAATAAAAAATATGCTCACCATTTATTGGGAAAAAAATAAACAAATAAAAATAAATAGTTACAAAATTTGTCATTGTATGGCGTATAACTATCTTAGTTACAATTATGCACATAACTTACGTTATTTGCATAATCATACACTATTGCCACAGCGCCACTACTTGGCTCCACTGTACTGTGTAAAAGCCAAGCATTCTCTTCAAAATCATAAAATAGATGTTTGCCTGCACTGCAGCAGCAATGCCAACAACGTTGTAGGAAAAGGTGCTATTAGTGAAGCTGTACTAACAGAACAGCAACAATGCAGCTGCAGCTATCAAAGAATTGCTGCATCAGAAGCACATAAGGTGTGGACCTATGACTGTTTGTGCTGTCCGCAAAATGACTGCAAAATTTGAAGCGACAGGACATCTTGGTGTTCAACCAGATAGAGGTCAAAAGCGAGTGGACTCCTCTTGTGTTGAAGATGTGGCTATGGCTGTCATGGATTTATCAAGTCAATCTCCATGTGGTAGCTCAAGTGTGCCAACTGTTTCTCGTGAAGTGGGCATGCCGTATTCCACTGTAAGGCTAGTAATGCATCAGGTGTTGTGGCACTATCCTTAAAAGATGCACATGTTACAGCAGCTAAAGCATGGTGATGCAGATATTCATTTCACATACGCACTTCAGTTTCTGGCACGAATTACAGTGGATATCACTTGGCCATGGAACATCCTTTGGAGTGACGAAGCCCACTTCTACTTAAATGAACAAGTAAATACGCACAACTGTCCCATTTGGGCAACAGAAAACCCTTGAGTTACCCAAGAGGTCCCCCGTTGCATTCTCCAAAAGTTACAGTGTGGTGTGGTGTGGATTTACGGCCACATTCATGATTGGGCCATATTTTTTTTGAACAGGTAACACCTGTTCATATAGAAATTACAAACCAATCTCTGTAGAGTAACCAGTCACCTCTACATTTACCTGAAAATGTAAACAGCCACCCAAACTCAAAAAAGACCTGTACTTTTCTACAGCTCAAATGCAGCACCTTGTAGTGCACACCAGCTTAGAAATGATGATGCGAGCAACTGCATTATATACGAGGGGTTTCCAAAAAGTAAGGTAACATGTTTTTTCTCTCGATGACAGTTAATAATAAGAAGTTGAAATTAAACACCAAGAAGTAAGTGAACATGCACTACTTCTCTACAAAGTCTTCAGTTTTATTGATGCACTTGTCCCAACGATGGATCAGTTTATCAATACCAGTACTGAAGAAGTCAGTGCCCAAAGGCAGTAACCAACATCGCACCACCTGATGAACTTCCTCATCCGTGGTGAAATGCTTTCCTGAAAGGTGTTTTTTCAGAGGGCCAAACAAATGGAAGTCTGAAGGTGCAAAGCCTGTGTTGTGGGGGGGGGGGGAAGAGAAATGCGACAGTTTCCCAACAACTATGGTGCAACCACTCACGAGCGGTGTGGGCAGTGTGTGGAGTTGCATTGTCGTGCAACAAAACAATGCTACTTGTCAGGAGTCCTGGCCGTCTGAATAAAATATTGGCTTTCAGTTTTTCCAATGTTGCACAGTAAAGCTGTGCATTGACCGTTCCTCCCTTCAGCAAGGAATCTACCAACAGAACGCATTGGCGATCCCAGAACATCATGGCCATGACTTTTCAGACATTGGGAACAGTTTTGAATTTTTCGTGCACAGGAGATTGTGGATGTTTCCAAGTCACGGAGTCTTGTTTGCTCTCTGGGGTAAAGTGATGAACCCATGTTTCATCTGCTGTGACTATACGAGCAAGAAAACTCTCCTTCGTTGCTGTATCACAACAGGTTCTCCAGACACGTCCCCATGGTTTTGCTGTGTCCTCCTCTGACAATTGTTGGGGCACCCAGTGGCAGCACACCTTTCAAAAGCCAAAGACATCGCAAACAATTTCATGCAGTTTCACTCGCCCATTTTCACGAATAATGCCCTAAATGTGCGAAACGTTGTCCCCCCCCCCCGCCCCGCTCAATGAAGGCCTGTCCGCCTGATGTCGATCTTCAATGTCAACACTACCCGCTTTAAATTCATGGCACCAAAAACACATCTGCTTCTTTGTCATCAACTTTCCACCATACACAGCAAACAGTTCACGGTGAATGTCACTTGGTGAAGACCCTCCTTTTGCTTGCAAAAAGTGAATAACTTCACGAACACTTGTTTTGAACCACACTCGCACGGTGGACACCATTTTGCAACTGGAATCTGCTGTGAGGCGACAGTACCGCAACACTGCACTGGCAGTGTTTTTAAATGTCATTAACGGGTCGATCTCTCCACAGTGTTTCATCTCATTCCCTTTCACCATTAATAATAAAAAGGAAAAAAAAAAGTTATCTTACTTTTCAGAAACCCCTCATAAATGATAATGCATCTACCAGCTGGTGGGAAAATAACAGCTACACATCTTTTCAGACAGTCCTCACTACCTGCCTGCAAGCTGACCAATGGCTTCTAAGAATTCTTCATTGGAAGATGTGGCTCTGCCACATGCAGGCATATACAGTACTTATATTATTTTTTCTCTTTAATATTTCTTTTGTTTTTAAAATCTATCTTTTTATCAAGTTATTGAGAATTTAAAAAAATAGGAGGGAGATTTAACTCATCGCTGATTTATAGTGTTCATTGTTTAACAGGCCCAGGGGTTTACCCATCTCTGCTATCACTGATATAGTGAGTAACGGTTATAACAAGGAAATTGTCAGTCCCCGATGCTCGTTATTATATCAAGTTCAACTGTACTTTACCACTACATTGACAATCTAAATAGTCATAAATGAACCAGACTTTCTTAAAGACACAGTTAAGCACTATCCACCAGAATTAGACCTAGAATGCACCAATAAACATAGTACAAGTACAGCTACATATAGATATTTACAAAGAAGATAATAAATTACACAATTAAGTAATCATGACAAATGCAAAGATTTTAGTTTTAAATCAATTAGCCTAACACTGGAATTTTAATATTTCAAAGAGAATTCACAGTAATATCATAGAATCGCTTTAGAGACTGGAGATCTAAGCTGATAAATAATGATTTTCTATCTCAATTCATCTCAAAACATCTTAACAAAGCTATTATTATTGCTGTTAATAAATGGCACAATAATATAAATCCAAGTTACATTATACCTAAGGTATGTACTAAGTAAGTATTTCAGTTCTACTGGCTCTCACTGTTCACTATATTTCGCTTATTCTGGTTCACAAAGTTCTCGATTACAATTCTATAGGTGCTCTTTAATATCACATTAGTCATTTTGAGGACTTGTACATATGTATATAGTAGGCGCTTCCTTTAGAGCATGTTACATATGCTTAGGCTCATTGAAAAAGTTGTACCTATATTTGTTCTTTAGGCAGCAATTAATTCATCTTATAGGCATTTCATTTCAATTTTAATTTGGCTTATAGGTATTTCATTTTTAATTTGTATATTGACCATTCATCCTAATTTTAATTAGGTTTAAAGGTATTTCATTTTTACTTTGTACAACATTGTAATTGGTATTTTGACCTGTCATTCAAATCTGAGAACCAACTATTTATTTTCATTGGGTTTTATCTTAATAAAGTTCAGAAATAGTCTGGTATTTTCTATAATAATTTTCAGTTATTTAGTTTGTCGTGAAGTTACATGAAATGAGGAGGTGCTGCTTTCTTCATTATATAAATTAAATATTTATTTATTTAATTTATTATTAATTTTTGTCTTGCAGTTATTTCAACTGAGGGGTGCTACTATCGTTCTTTGTTTTATAATAGGTAACATGCTAAAATTCATTCCTTTAGACCTTGTTTATACTGGGATAAGGTGGAAAGCTTGAAATCATATTTATTCCTTTTGTTTTAATTGGTTCCTTTTGATTGACTCTTTCATGTTTACAATTTTATTATTATTAATTCTTATTATAATTTTCTTATAATTGGTAATTTTTTCATAAGTTTTATTTCAATATTTCTTTAATATAAATTCTACAGTTTGCAATTCTATGTTTCTTTATCATAATCCAGTTTTTGTCTATTACATACCATCCTTAACTTCTTACTGTAATACCAGGATCCCTTACTAAAGGGTCAGGCAGTTACGCACCCGGTATATCCAAAGTACCTTTATTAGAATCTATGAGTAATTCAAGGGAAATTGAGATGCTAGCTTCCCTTATTCTTAACTCCTTTCCCCTTATGTCAGCATAAGCTTTTTTTTGCACATGAATATAATAAATACACCACAAATCAAATGATATTTACTGTTGGCTCTCATTTTCTGTATTATTTGTTTCAAGGTTATTCATCGGGCTAGCTGTTAAATTTAAATCTAGATTGCATTAATGCCTATAATCTTAATAATTTGGACTTAGTTAAACAGGCAGAAAACAAACAGAAACAGACAACCGTGCTGATTATTGACTGGATATATTGAATGGTGCTAGCCCTTGAAAATGTTTCTTTCAAGGTATCCTATTATCAATAATTAGCCTCAATCATTATTTTATTGCTAATTATATATTTATTTATAGGGTATAACGAAGTAAACCAGCTCAGGTAATCTTAGTCTTTATAGGTTTTTCCCCCCTAATGGCTTGCTTTGTACTCATACTTTATGCTAAATTTTATCATATATCTTCTCTTCTGGGTCTGTAGACTCAATCTGAACTCTTATTGTAAATATACACTCTTACAGTAGTGACAGAGAGAGAGAGAGAGAGAGAGAGAGAACACGCACAATGTTTCCTTATTACTGAAGTAAATAGCCTTTTGGATGACCCTCAAAAGTACATTCCTCATACGTAATCTCTGATAAAAAAAAAACAGCCAACACAGACTTTTTCCTTTTTATTCCTAGAAGTCAATTTTAAGTGGCCCAAACAATTTGGATAACAAAATCTAGGTAATATTAATAACAATAATAAACACAACAGTTTTTTGCTTAAAAAACGATATGAGATAATAATGTAGAATTGAAGGAACAGCTTATCCAATCATTATTCTTTACTTGGTTTTAAAAATAAAATAATAAATTATAGTGGCAAAGTGCGACACAAGGAGTGATATTTAGCAGTAAGTTCAATTACCTCTCTATCCACAGCCACGTAAAATTGCTTGATGCCTTCTAGAGTTAATTCTTCCTTCTTAACAAGGATAGATATTGGATCTCTCATAAAGCGGGTTGTAACTTCTAAAACATCAGATGGCATGGTAGCTGACAACAGTATTACCTGAAAACATAAAAAAAGTAGAGATTGGTTTGTCATAGTCATAGTCATACCAAATTAATTCTTCAATATTCAGGGATATGCAGGCTCATCACTAAAAACATTAACTTGGGTTTACTAATTTAATCAACTCTTATAAAATAACACACATGCTAACTTCAAAATGAATCATTCTTTTTAAAATACTTTACTCGAGCACATAACATACTACATATCTACATCGTCTCTCTTGAAATGTTTGCCACTCAGTTTATTACAGTCCATTTTGATTTCCCTCTTAAGAGACCCAGGGCACTACACTAGCAAAGTTGGTACTGCTTTTGCATCTTGGATGTGTCTCGATGAAAGCACCACCCTCCCTTTCCTCCTTATTCACAACATATATCTCACAAATTTTGAGGAAAAAAATATGAGAACAGAATTAGAAATCGAATTTTCAGAAACATTCGGCAGCTCAAACCTTTAACATTGCAGTAAAGTTGACACCAGAGAATCATGATTATCCCTACTTCTTGCAAGAAATTCTTTCTGTCAGAGGTTATGATGACACAGGCAGAAATGGTTGGAGGACATCCCCATGTGGGTCAATATCATTCCTTGTGGTATTTATTAGCACTAGCAAAGGCATACGAGGCAAGAAAGCAAGTTTATGCAGCATCAGCCAAAAAAAAAAAAAAACCTGCTCCCAATTTCACCCTTCCCTTCGGTTCCAAATACCCATCCTCATCATCAGCCTTAAATTTATTTAGGCTATCAACTTCCATAACAAAAGATGGAAGTATGTTCCACCAGTCAACTACCCGCAGCCTAAAGGCAAACTTCCACACATCTATTCTACAACTGTCTTTCCTCAATTTGAATAATCAGCTCTCAGGTGATTATTCTGAGCAAGAGGAAGAATCCCATCAGCATTAAGCATGCTCAAACCATTCCAAGCTTTATTCACCTCAATCAGATCACCTCACAGGTGCCGAGTCTCCAAACACTAATCTGCAAAACTTAAGTCTTTCTTTGTAAGGGCAACCTTTTGTTCCATTCACTAATCTTGTTGCACTTCTCTGTATTCATTCAAGCAGCTCTACATCCTTCTTAAAATGAGGCCTCCAGACCTGTATACAGTACTCAAGGTGTGGCCTGACCATTGCCTTATACAAGGGGATAATCCCTGCTAGAAAAATTCCTGTATATCATTAACAAGACATCATGAGCTACTCTTGTATACCATCTGCACTGCTCAGAAAACTTCATATCTGTCTGCACAATTACCCCCAGGTCCTTTTCATTCTCTACCACTGTCAGTGTAGCACCACAGAGTTGATTCGTTACTCTAGGGTTACTGCTTCCCATATGTAGTACTTTACATTTGTCAATGTTAACCTTCATTTGCCACCTCTTAGCTTACCTGCTCAACTTTTCTAGAACCTATTGCAGAAGCGTACTGTCATTGAAACCCTTACAACCTTCGTATCAGCTGCAAACTTAGACATTAAGCCTGATATACCATCATCAATGTCAATTATAATTACAGAAAACAATGGACACAACACTGAACCCTGAGGGACTCCACTAATAACATTAGTCCATGAGGAGCAGTGTCAACTGATTACCACTCTGTCTTCTCCCAATCAACCATCCCTTTATCCATAGCAGCAATTTGCCTCCAATGCCACACTGCTCCAATTTGTGCAGCAGTATCAAATCTTTCTCAGATCCAAATATATGATATCAAAGTTATTCCCTGCATCCAGTTGCTTTGTGACCACATCATAGTATCCAATCAAATTGGTCAGGCAAGACTTCCCCTGTGTCCGAGCTATGACTGAAGTCTTGTCTAGATGATCCTGCAGTGCTTCTTTAACCAGTGCCTCCATTAATTTTCCTGGAACAGAAGTTAAACTAACAGGTCTATAATTACTTGTGTTGCCCTTTGATCCTCCCTTTTGTTGCCCTTTGTTTGGTTTGGATTTTATTGGAAACCAAGGCTATAATGTGCCAAGACCAGGTCCTCCTTTGTGAATTGGGATCACATTTGCACATCTCCAATCAATGGGTACCTCCCCTGAGTCCAAGAAAGCTCTCATGATTATGGTTAAGGGTTTGCTTACTTCCTTTGCCACCTCCTTTAATATAACTGGAAAGATTCCATCCACTCCAGGTGCCCCTCATGTTTATCTTCAACAAATTCTCCTCCACTTTCCTCTCAGTTATTACAAAATCATCTAGCTCAATGCCAGAATTTAGTTCACCTCTGGCATTCCCCTACCTGAATGTGAAGGTAGATGCAAAATACTCATTTAGTTTATTGGCCACCGCAGCAGGATCATCAACAGTTCAACCCCATCAATATCCAGGGGACCAATCTAATTCATCCTTTTCCTTCTGGAGTTTACATACATAAAGAACTCTTTGCTATTTTTCTTTGCATCCTTTGCCAAAGATTTCTCATAATCTGCCTATGCCTGTCTAATCTCCTTTGTGACTTGGTTACAGACCAGCTTTTATATATTGTAGGCCCCATTTTGAATTTGCTGTTGGTAATATCATCAGTTGGTCCCACCACAGAATTTAAATACTGTCTCAGACCTTCGTAGTCGCCTTTACGAAAGCAAAAATCCTTCCCTTTACCCTTGATGGTAGTTACCTCTGAGTAAATCCCACTTCAGCACATTGTGATCACTGCCACCTAGTGGTTACTTTATCTGCAGATTCTTAATGCTTGAAGAATCACTACTGATAATCTGATCAAGAGCATTACTCCCTCTAGTTGCCTCCTGAACATGTTGATGTAGAAAACAATAATCCAATAAATTCACAAAGGTTTTGCTAGTGTGTGAGTGACCAACCCATAAATTCTAGTTAATATCTGGGAAATTAAAATCCCCATTATAAGACTCTCTGATTTACTGGCCCACTCTATTTCCCTGTATTATTATACCCGTCAGAGTCATTAGGCCTATAACACAATCCTACTCTCAGTTTTGATATCCCAGTGCTTATGTCACACCAAACTGACTCAACACTGCACTGTCCAGCGATATTAACTGGCTGCACTTCCTTGTATTTCATTTGTTTCTTAACTAATAGCATAACCCCTGCTCCCTTCCTATCTTGTCTACCCTTTCTGTACATATTGTACTCCCCAAATTCCAATTCTGCATTCCTCATATCTGCACAACCTACCTAACACTGATATCCCAACAATATCTGCCTTTGATGTTTTGACCAACACCTCAAATTCATCAAATTTATTTACCAACTCCTAGCACTGGTGTACATGCAAGTATACATGTTTATTGTTGTTGTTTGTTATTTGGATTTTAGGAGCATTAGCAACTAAGGCCATATTGCTCCGGGATATGCCATGGTCATTCCCTGACCTTTCCGCATCCTCAGTATTTGGTGGTGACTAGTTCGAACCCGGTCTAATCAAGAAGCTTGTGCTACGCACTGCTGCTCCTTCCCACCTGGCTACGGAGGCGCTACAAGTATACATGCACCTGTTCCTATTCTTAGCTAACCTAATGCAACCCACGTGTTTCCTTGTACCACAAGGACTCCCAGCAGTCTCTGAAATCCCGTGCACCTTTGTTTTCCAGGCTGCTGCTCATTCCAATAGAAGCAGTGCAAGAATCACTTTCACCTCTGTCAGTCCGTGTATCCCCACAAGCTAGCAGTTTTCCGACCCACCTAACACTGCCTTGATAGCACAGGCAAATATTCTTGCACCCCTTCTATTTAAGTGCCATCATCCCTGTAGAAGCAGTCTCTCCTGTTAACAAGCACAGACCAGGCTGAGAAAAATTCTACTCCCTTGAGTCTTGCATAATCTCTCCAGGTCAGAATTGATCGACAAAACTCTCACCATATACTCCCTCCTATCATGTCTGGGCAGAATTGTACACACTTTCAAATTCAACCCTAATTCATGGCTTTTTTCCAACAATGACCTGTACTTGTTAAGTAATTCTGCCAGTCTCCTACTGTTCATATCATAAGTGTAAACGTGTACAAAAATATCACCTTTTGTGCCCTTAAAAGATGTCTGCCCTACAACATCATCAACCTTTGTCCCTAGCAGACATACCCCGGTCCTGTTCCACCTATTCTTTTTACACAATATGTTCCCCGTTTCTCTGACAATATAGTCACTGACAACTACTAGTTCCTGTGAGACCAGTGCATTCTGCTTTGAGTTGTTTGTTTGTTATTTGGTTTTTAGGAGCATTAGCAACTAAGGCCATATTGCTCCAGGGATATGCGGTGGTCATTCCCTGACCTTTCAGCATTCTTCGTATTTGGTGGTCACAGGCTCAAACCTTGGTCTAATCAAGAATCATGTGCTGCACACTGCTGCTCCTGCCTACCTGGCTATGGAGACTCTGCCTTGGGGGTTGCCGCTGTGTTGCATGATGATCAAGTGCAAGCTCTGGCGTTGATGTGGGCAGCTGAGAGCTTGATGGGCCCCTCAATTAGATCTTTCAAGGGCATCCACCCTGCCCTTCAAGCTCTCATATAGGCCCATAACAATGCTGAGTTGTCGCCTGATTTCATCACGCTCCTTACATTGCACACACAAAGACATTCCCCTTGGCAAAATCATGTCCCATACCTGATTACCCCACAAACATGAAGCAAGCAGTGCATATTAAAAGGCTGTGATTCACAGGGCAACTGCCCCCCTTAGTTCTCCCCTGAGCCACAGCACTCCCATTAGCTTGAGCCTTTTGCTTTGCTGCTCTGAGTCTTGATAGATGGATTCAATTTCAATAAAATTCAATTTTAGTACAATATTATAACCCTAAACTTATATCCGAATGCAGTTATAACACTATATATATATATAAAATGGCTAAAAGTTTAACATAAAATAAGAAAATAAATAAATAAATATTAAGCTATCATTAGAGTCAGCAAAATGCACCTCTTCCATATGAAGCCCAGATATATCCGATAATTCAAAATAAAACATAAAACATAAGCCAGTAGTAAAGTAGTATGGCAAAAAATGTAGAGCGAAAAATTAACATAAAACAACATAAAAATAAATAAACAGGGAGGGGGAAGTAAAGGTAAGATATAAACAGTAGCCGATAGTCCCCTATATAATTTAGCACTTTAATTCCAATTAATGAAACCGATATAAAATTTAAAATAACGCCAATTATAATATGATTTAGCGGTACCCCCCTAGAAGGTACCAGTTCCGAAAAACGTGAAATATCACCAAAAAGGGGTTAAAAGAACTACTGAAAGAAAAACAAAATATCAAAATAATAGACTGACCATTATGCCGCTATATCGACAGAGGAGCACGAGGCCAATAATGGTCGTGGAATCGCTGCATTTCAATCGCTATACAAATCATCGCAAAGGCGAAAAGATCGAACCAAACCACCCATTCCTCCTCCGATCGATCCACCAAATGCAGAGGATTTGCACAGTGGTCCTTATGCAGCGAGGAATAATTTATAGAACAGACAGCACTCTAGATCAGAGCCACACCACTGACATAATGTAAGCTTAGCCAAAAGAAAAGAAAGGGAATAGATGGTGGCACAGGCACTGCTTATTTAGCATATCAACCCACTACTACCACTGATTTATATTTAAATGTTTTATGTTTTATTTTGAATTATCGGATATATATATATATATATATATATGGGTGTCCTAGAGAAAAATGCAACTGGAGCTCATCAGGGACTCTCGATTCTAGTAATCTGCCAAGTGAACCTCCCCCCCACCCCAGGATTCGGATCCCAGATATAATAATCAAGTGCCAACCACTCTAGTTCAAAAGGATTTAATACTAATGGGAAAATTCAACGTCAACAAAGGGATGTAAATTTTTTTGCAATACAGGATAATAATATATGACAAGGATATATGAACTAGGATGTGTCTCCCACGAGCATCAATTAATGATGTCATTAAGAGAATGTCAGATTTAAAGGAGACTAAAGAGAACATTATTATTCACGTGGGTAAAAACAAATTTTAAGCACACATGAACTTATGACTTGTTCTAAAAACATAGTACCATGCTGAAACAATGTCTGAATTAGGTCAGAATATGTTATGCCTCTACAATTCTAGCTGGGCATCATGGGAGGAACTACTACTACATGCTGAAAGCCATGTGAATTAACTTGAAAGTTGAGGAACTCTGTAAGGCTTTTGGGGGAGAGAAATTTTTTTTTTTTTTAAATCGGTGCTGCCTGTAGCTGTATAGAAGGAATGAATTTTGTAATGTCAGGATACATATGATGAACAAACGTTTATTGGTTGTTTATGGGTTTTATGGTCTATCAGGCTATAGTGCACTTAGCCAAAAGGTATAAAATATAAATAAATTATAATACAGGGCTTTCCAATAGTAACGCTCGATTTTTGTAACGCAATAAAACAAATTGTGAGAGTGATAGTGATCTATTTTTATTTTTATTATGAAGTATATGTGTTAACATTATGTTTTAAAAATTATATCAGATAAATGTCCGCCGCTGCTTTGTCTGGTTTGGTTAATCCTGGATACCCAATTGGTACTGACGTTATCGCATAAAAGTGGCTCAATTTCAGCAATAACGTGCCTAATGTTGGCCTTTAAGGCGGCAACCGTCCGTGGTTTGTTAGCATAGACTTTGGATTTTAGAAAGCCCCAGAGAAAAAAATCCAGTGGCGTTAGGTCGCAGGATCTGGGCGGCCAATTAACGTCACCATTTCGCGATATAACGGAACCTTCAAATTTCTCATGCAATAGTGTTACTGTATCACGTGCCGTATGGCACGTAGCACCGTCTTGCTGAAACCAAATGTTTGTTAGATCGATTCCATCCACTGCAGGCCAAAAAAATCTCTTATCATAGCCCTGTATCGCTCACCATTGACCGTAAGTGCCACTTCTTCGTTTTCGAAAAAATACGGACCGATTATTCCGCCGGACCAAAGTGTACACCATACCGTAACTTTTTCGGAATGTAGTGGGACCTCATGAATCTCCCGTGGGTTTTCGTCGCTCCAAATTCGGCAATTTTGCTTGTTAACAAAGCCACTTAACCAGAAATGAGCCTCGTCACTAAACATTATTTTTCGCCCAAAATCAGGATCGACCTCCAACTGCTCTAGCGCCCAATCAGCGAATGCACACCGCTGCGCATGATCGTTGGGCTTTAGTTGTTGGGTTAATTGCACTTTATAAGGGTGAAGCCCTAAGTCCTTATGCAGGATTCGCCAAGTTGTCATCGAAGACAGGCCAAGTTCTTGAGCCCGACGCGGAATGGACTGTTGCGGATTCTCACGCACACTTTCCCGGACTGCAGCAATATTTTCAACAGATCTTGCGTTTCGCTGACGTACAGGCACTTTCAGATTTGCCACAGACCCAGTTGCTTCGAATTTGTTTATCAAACGGTGAATTGTGGATTCTGAAGGACGTTCGTCGACACCATAAACTGCACGGAGTGCACGAAACGTTTGACGAATAGAACATTGGTTTTGATAATAATTTTTTACAATTTTGACTCGTTGCTCAGTCGTGTAACGCTCCATAATAAAATGCAGAGACTAACTGAATACGGCTACCAAAGATACCACCTGTGTGACTGTCGACTTCGTCATGCGCTGTTGCCAAACATCGAGCGTTACTATTGGAAAACCCTTTATATAAAACAATGAATTGCTGTAAATAAAATTATATAAATTAATAAGTTGCAAAAAATAAATTTTTCTGCTTATACTCCGACAAGACAACCAAGTCAGTAGAGTTTACAGTAAATCGTCAATACAAATATTTATCGTATTTAGTAGTCACGGGCTTGAACCCCGGTCCACTCAAGGAACGCGTGCTATGCACTCTTGCTCTTGACCACTGGGCTATGTCAGAAACTTCAATATATCTGACACATTGTGTCTGTCTGAGCGTATAAGGTTCAGACAGATTGGTAAAACATATGCAGTTCATTAATGATGTGCATTCGATTAAAGTGTACTGAACTCTTAAAATTGTGTCACAATATCTACACAGAGGATGATCATCAGTCCCCAGCAGATAGCAATGCATCAGATAACATTGTCCTAGAAGAAAGGAGCAAGGACTATTTCTTCTCACCGAACCCTGTACTGACTAGGCTAGACTCCCAACGTATTGAGAATTGTATTGAGAATGGTGCAATGAACAGAAAACACCCTCTCAATGGCACTCCTGTGGAAGAAAATCGCTTGTTGATGACAGGGGTCAGAGGAGGATGGTTAGAATTGTGCAAGCAAACAGACAGGCCAAAATGTCGCACAGGTCAGAATACAACCGTGGTGCGCAGAACAAAATATCGCAACGGACCACTAGTCGCACTTTGTCACAAATGGGCTACAACAGCCGACGGCCACATCGCATACCTTTGTTATCAATGAAGAACAAGAGAGCACGCCTCCTGTGGGCACAGCAACACCAGCACTTAATTACCGAGGATTGGAAAACAGTTGCTTGAAGGCTTAGAATTTGGCAAAAACAACATGAACCCATGGACCCGTCATGTCTGATGACTACTGTGCAAGGTGGTGGGGGCAGTGTTATGGTGTGGGGGAATGTTTTCTCGGCACAAGTTGGGTCCTTTAATACCCATAGATTCACATCTGAATACCACATCATACCTAAACATTACTGCTGACCAAGTGCATCCGTTCATGTTGACAGTTTATCTTCAGTCAGATGGTTATTTCCAGCAGGATAATGCACCGGTGCACAAAGCCAGAATCGCTATGTAAAGGCTCCAGGAACGTGACAATGACTTTTCTTTGCTGCAGTGGCCCGGACAGTCTCCAAAGCTCAATCCTATTGAACATCTTTGGGATGAGCTGGAAAGGGCTGTTCACTTCAGGCCTACACCTCCGTTGAATCTCAAGGAACTGTGTGACACACTGATGTCTCCATTCCTGCACGTTTTCAGCATCTTGTTCAATCCGTGCCTAGATGAATTCAGGCTGTTTTGAAGGCGCAACACGCTACTAGGTAGGTGTACCTAATAAAGTGGCAGTACAGTGTATATAGGGATATCCAGTAGGATGGTCTGGCAAGGATTTTATTTTTACGGCATATTTTAATGACAACTGCCGACACTAAAGCATCAATGCCAACTAATTAGTTTCCACATTGAAGACTTTGGGAGGCGCCTCCATAGCTGGGTGGGCAGGAGCAGCAGTGCGGAGCACATGCTTCTTGATTAGACCGGAGTTCAAGCCTGCGACCACCAAATACAGAGGATGTGGAAAGTTCAGGGAATGACCACCACATATCCCCAGAGCAATATGGCCTTAGTTGCTGATGCTACTAAAAACCAAATAACAAACAATAACAAAGACTGGATGGGCAATGTACAAAATGCCACAGTATTAATTCATATGGCTCTGTTGTGGATTGGACAGAGCCATCAAAGAGTGCAATTTCTAGTAGAGGAATAGACTTGGGAACCATAGTAAAGTTTCAACAGGACAAGTACGCAATAACACCACAACAATGTGCTTCTACCTTCTCCCCAATAACTGGAGGAGATAGTGCCAAATATGTTTAGACCCAATGTGCATTTTGCCCTCAGCTGGTGGATATGTTGGAGAAAGGTTAGCTTTGTCTGTTCCCACAGGAACTGCATTCTGTCAAAGCCTGAGTTTAAGGTCAAAGTGAAGATTCTGTTTGCAGCAAAAATGCACACAAATGGTCTTTTGAGCTCAAAACTAAGATGGTCAACTGCTTACTGCAGTTGTTATTCAGTAATTCACGTTGCAGGAGTAACAAAAATTACTACAATGGCATTTGACAGAAATGTTTGCTTTGTTGTAATCATTTTTAGGAACAATATCAGTACAGCATGTTTTCTGAACGTATATTTGATCTTCTAACGATATTAACAAAAAATATATTTCTATTGATAGCAGTGTTATACACTTCAAAAAGTGGTGTCGAAGGAACTTCGCATAAACATTCATAAAATCAAACGGTAGTAATCTTTATTCCATGGAAAGTAATCCATTAGTGTGGGTAGTAGAAAATGTTTTCTGCTTCAAATGGATGGAAAGTACTTGTTAATATTCCATCTGGAAATAATGTCAAGTGGTGTGAAGACAGTAACAACAGGTGTTTTATTCTGAGGAGTCCCTTGCAGTAAAATCAAACAGGAAGTTACCCTTTATGTTAACAAAAGTGATTCTGTAAAAGTCTTACAAATACCTTAATCTCTGAATAAGAACAGCGGATAGAAATAAAGTAGTTTTACAAACAAAGAAAACATTTTAGAAACAAGAAATGCAGACTTCGTAACAGCATATGACACTGGATGGTAAATTTTTTTGGCATGTGTACTCAAAAGGAATTTCTCCCTTGAAGCTTTATGATAACATCAAATGCACACCACTGAAATATTGAAATATTTTGTAACAATTCAAATAACATTTTGTGAACAATCCATTAGTCGTAGCGTTCTTTGTATTATTAGAAAATATTGCAAATTTTGTAAAAACACATTTCAAAAATTATTTATTAGTTGAAACTTAAACTGGATAAAAATTACCCCCAAGGACCAAAGGGTTTTAATGAAATGTATTATATGTGAGGTATTAAATAATTTAAAAAATCTTTTAATTGCCACATACATTTAATTCAAATTCATTATACATAGTTTCAGAATTTTAATTTTCTACTAAATACAGTACAAATATTTATTTTAAAAAATAGGATAAATTTTATTGTAATTATATTTAGTATTTTGCCACAAAAGGGTGCTGAACCTTTGAAAAATGCAGAAAGATACCTGAAAACCGCCCTCCAACTGCTGTCGTTTCCATTTCCCCTTCCACCTCACAAGTTAATGTGTCTTCAAAAACATATCCATTCCTTCTTCTCACAAAATTATGCAACGTGCAACAATTTTTTATTACGTTGATGGCAGAATGTGGGATTCAGTAATATGCTAGAGTGAATAATGAGTAACTTATTTCTCAGTATTCCAAACGTGCATTCTACAAGCCACCTTGCTCAAGTTAATATAATTGAAAATTCTTCGCTTACTGCTCAAATGATGGGGGTATGGTCGTATTAAATTTTCAGTTGGTCAAAATGCTTGATCCCTTACAAATGGCATTGCTGGCTCATTTGTACCAGGAAGAGATTTATTTAAAAGCAAATTAAGTTGTTTCATTTGCAATCTACTTCCAAAATTTGAATTTTTAAAAATTTTTGAATCTTCATCGCGTTCATAAGCACAGACTGCAGTGATACAGTAGTTTGTATCAACCTCCATAGCACAGTATCAAATTTTGAGATTTTTTTGGCACTAGTCGTGTGGTTAATGGACAGTGTAAACTGGACCCTGCACACTGTTTGGCTCTGATGGCATATAAATCATGCTTTGGTAAGGGCACACTTAAAGGCCTAAGATATTCAGTGATGGGTAGGTAAAGTCAAAATTTTCCCATTGCCCAATTTTGTGCCTTCCTATGCTTGTTTTTATACTCTGGGTTCCAAACAGGGCTTTGGAGAGGCATGGAAATTAGAAGGGTATTTTTTTGGAATTGCAATTACATTTAAATTCCAATTACACAAAGATACACTGTAATGTACTTCACTGCAGCATCAACTGATTCCTGTTGGATTTCAACACGATCAAATTCTGTAAGTTGTGTGAAAGTACTCCAATCTGTTTGATCAAACTTCCACTATGGGAATCTAGATGGATGGCAAGGTTGTCTGCCCACTATAATATATATTACACGAGGGTGATCATTTCTATAAGAATTCTGTTCCATCTCCCAGGAAAGCAGAAGACATAGGGAAGGTTATTTTTTTTTTTTATTTTTTATTTTTTGGAGCATTAGCAACTAAGGCCATATTGCTCCGGGGATATGCGGTGGTTATTCCCTGACCTTTCTGCATCCTCCGTATTTGGTGGTGACTGGCTCGAATCCCGGTCTAATCAAGAAGCGTGTGCTACGCACTGCTGCTCCTTCCCACCTGGCTACGGAGGCGCCTCATAGGGAAGGATATCAGATGGAGAGAGTGATGGCAGAGAACATACGGGTAGGCACGTGGAAATAGGTATTGATTCCCATATTTAATAATGTGAGGTCATTATTGTCCAGCATATATATTCAGTGGTATGACCTCGCTCATTAATTTTACAGAGTATTATAAAGTAGAATTAAGGCTCCTGGAAATAGGAGTGGAGAGGACAACTTCACAGTTAGTGTCCAATTTAATACATGTGGAAAAAGGTATGGTTGCCTACAATGATTGCAACCCCTGCATGGACAAGACCATTCCGTCCTATTAATTTCCAGGTAACACCACAAAATAATTTTCTGGTGTTATCCATTTATTTCCCTCTACATGCAGAATATTTTGCACAAAGCCTTTGATGTTCACTGATACAATTTAAACATGCCAGTCTCAGAGCAGAGCATTCCTTGGTGTCATGTTACTTTTATTTTCAGTATCTAAAATATCAATAAAACAGCAACAGATTAGGGATGTACACCCTTAAGGGACAGTTCAAATATCCTGGAAGTAGGCATGTTAAATGTAAGATGAGAATTACAGTAGGAACTAGTTTTCCTAATTTATGCGTGAATACCCTCTTCGTAGTTACTGCCCCTTGGTTTCTCAGTTTAATATATATCCCTTCATCAGATGTTTCAAGGAGATCTCATTCAACTACTATGGTACATGAAGTGCAGTGTTACTTTTAATCGGAGGAGCAGTTCTGAATGTTGTACAGAGGAAGTTTCTATTAGAAGGTTGCCCAACGCACGTCATTTTATCATATTTACGGACCCTGCTAACTCTTCTGAAAAGAAGGGCAACAATACCAATTTCTATTTCTCTGGTAGAATGTACAATAAGAAAATGTGGTACAGGACGTGGTGCAGCTTCTGTTCAGTGAATCTTTTTCTTTATATTACTTTCATCAAATCTTATTGTCATGTATAGTGTTTCTTGTCTAGCAAGCACCAGGGGTTCTCCTCCCCCCCCCTAAAAAACACAAAGTATGCTTTGTGACGCAATACAAATTCTGTAAATGTCAGAGATAGTATAAGTATTTGTGTAGCACTGGGTCATGTTGGTCTACTGTTCCTCCAGCATTTAACCACCATGGCACTTAGTGGGACCCCACATTTCTGTCCACTGCCCTGAGAAAGCAGATGGGTACAAGAGAAAGACTGGTGGGGGTGAACCTAGACTGTGCCCGAGCTACCCAATGAGAACCCTGGTAATAAAAAAATAAAAAAAACACCACTCTAGAGGGGGAAAAGGGATGACAGTGGAGGAGGAAAGAACAGAGCAAGTTAAATAGAGTGGCGTCCATGTAGAAGAAGCTCATCCTCCACACAGTGGAGGATGAGCTAATTCCAATTCCAGCATATATACCCTGCCATGCAACAAATTAGGATACAAATGATATCAGCAATACATGGGAGTTTCCACATAGGTTGTCCCCACTACAGTCCAATTTGGAGGGGGACTGGATTGATTTTAGTTTTTATGGCATAAAAACAACTAGGTTATAATGAGCCACTTCAAATTTACCACTTGATTGCGATCTTGTTAAACTTTAAAGCACTGACTGCCATGTTGGTTATATATGTCCGACACCCTCTGATTCAGTCAGCTGTATAGCACTGACAATTAATGGAATTATTTTACATTATTTTTGAAAAGTGTGGCCCTTGGTTTGGTGGTACATGTGATATTTGCATATCACTATGAATAAAAATAAGTGAGTAACTACTGATCATTTAAAAATTCTTTATTATAAGAATTTTACAATTACAAAGTGAATGAGGCATGACAACGATTCAAATCTGTTGTGAGACATTTCTGTTACTAAGTTATTTATATATATACATTTGGTTGACCAGTAAGATGAAATACTGTCCAATCTTACTAGTTCCACCCCCCCTCTGTTTCAGCCAAAGCTGCATCAGCTGTGTAGCACTGACCATTCATAAGAATTTACATTATTTTTGAAAAGCGTTATCCCTGGTGATAGAGCAGATGAAATTTGCATAGCACTATGAGAAAAAATATTTTAGGGGATTGAGGAATAAAGGAATTCATCTCTAAAAGAATAATTTCACTTGCACAATCTGAACAAACATTAGGATTGGAAGATTAAAACAGTAATTCAACCAAGGAAAAGAGAAATATACACAACACAGATTAACCAATTTGGCATCCTTGTATGACAATATATGGCTGAGAATGACCACAAAAGAGAGGGTTCAGTTGGAAAATAGACCATTATGAAGTTGCAATCTGAAGCGTATAGAGGACCAGTAACATTAATTGTGTACTTTGAATGGTTGTAAGTAAAGAAAATATTACTGGGGTGTTGAGATGATTGCCTGGGTATTGTGTTAACTAATTAACAAGTTCTGCAAGGTTGTTAAGTACAGTTGAACTTGGTTATAACGAGCATGGAAATAACGAGATCACGGTATAACAAGCAAAAAGGCATAACGATTTTAATCTTTCGTATTCCCATACAATCGCCCATGATTATTATAACAAGCGTACCACACGAATATACCGAACAAATTTTGGTAACTATGCAAACATTAATTGCTTGGGCTGTCGGAAAAACCCAATTCTTGGAATAGACTAAAATAAAAAGGGCGACTAGCTTTATGACCACCTGCATCAGATTAGCAGCCGATTTATGACCTTGTCCTCTGGGGACGGACTAAACAATACTGCTTTGGCATTCTGTTTGTCACGTTACCCTATTTACAGATTGTCCTGTATTCACTGAACCATAAATTTATTTTGGGACTTTTAAGAATTTTGGAAACGGGACTTTGAGAACTTTAAATGCATTTCCGGGCTTCTAAAAACATGGAATGGATTTCTTAACTTCTAAGAACTTCGTATGCATTGCAGGATGTCTAAGAACTTTGTATGCTTTATCATTCTTAAAGTAAAATCAGTTAGAAAGGAACCCTTCCTGTGGAAACATGTCTACTAACAAAAGAAAGTGTCTCTTGACACGCAAAATAGTGGAAATTATTCGCAAGTTGGAATGGAGTACAAAAAATGTTGAAGTGTAAAAAAGTTTTCTTTGTCCTCTTCAAGTGTATCAACATTGTGGAAGAATAAAGATGTTTACATATTGGCACTGGAGAAGAACATAACAGGAAAAAAAATAAAATTTTTAGAAAGTGCAAGGTTACAAATGTTGATGAAGCATTACTTCAATGGTTCACTACACAAAGAAGTGCTGGGTTTTCAATAGACAGTCCGATCTTGAAGGCTCAAACGGAAAAATTTTGCTAAACAATTTGGATGCGAGGATTTTCGATGCAACAACAGTTGGCTGGATCGATTTAAAAACTGACATAACATCGTTTATGCAAAAATTAGTGGAGAATCTCGATCTGCAGATCCAATAATGGCAAATGAATGGATTGACCATGTTTGGGAAGAAATCAGGAAAGATTTCAATGACAAAGATATCTACAACGCCGATGAAACAGGACTGTTTTATAATTTGACACCTGACAATACATTTAAATTCAAAGAGGAAAAATGTGTTGGTGGAAAAAAAAAAAAAAAAAAAAAAAAAAAAAGCATGCTTGACGGTGCTTGTATGTACAAATATGACAGGAACCGATTAAAAAAAAAACTGTCTGTTAAAGCTTGGACGACTTATTTTCTGGCAATATGTAAATGATTGGAATAAGGAGCTGTTCAAAAAGAAGAAAAATTTTATGTTATTAACTGTCCTGCAGATCCCCAGATTCAAAATTTGTCCAACATTCAGCTAGTGTTTCTGCCTCCCAATGCGACATCAATTTTACAACCAATGGACATAGATGTAATCAAGAGTTTAAAAGGATTATATAAAAGATTTCTAGTTCTACATCTGATCAGTCAAAGAGAACAGAAACTTAAGAGTCTATATCGATATTGGATGGTATAAATTAATTGAATGATGCGTCTAACAACATTATTTCAACAACCATATCAAATTGCTTCAAGAAATCGAAATTAAATTCAAATGAAATTTCAACTGTAGATGAAGATGATGGAAACAAAGAAAATAACTTACACTATCCGACTGGTTGCTACTTCACAAAGTTGTAGCTTTTAATACAGATAACATTGATGAATTTGTACAAGTCAATGACAACTTGTTAACTAGTGGTCTTCCTACAGAGAGTGACATTGTAGATGTTGTGCTGAACAATAACAATAATATGATGACAAGTGAATCAAAATCAGTGGCAACAATCTCACAAGCTCATGGTGCAATGGACACATTAGTCACTTTTTTTGAAGTGAATTGAGGAAAGTAATGAGACTTTTAATAACGCACTGAGTGTTTTAAGGGGAAACTTAAGAAACATCAAAGAGAAATCTTTAAAACAAAGATCAATTTTAACATTCATAAATAAAGACTAATTGAAATTGTGTTTAGTATTAAGTGTATATTTTTTTTAAATTACAGACAAATAAATTCTGTTTAATATTTAGTGTATTGTAGTTTATACAAACATATGTCAAGGATCTGGGTATATTCTTACCATGTGTACACCATATCCAAAATTTCATTACTTCATACAGCATGTCCCACCTACTTTTTCTTACCAATTGAATACACCCCGAATTGTCAAACTAATAGAGTAAGCTTATCTGCGATAAGATCTAACCCTCCCAAACACTTCCTAATTCATTTCACAAATATACGTGGTCTCAATTCTAATCTCAACGATATCCATTTCCACTTGCAGTCTGCCAAACCCCATGTACTTTTTCTGACAGAATATCAGTTAAAGGTTGATTTAACTACTGCTCATCTCAGTTGCTCAAATTATTCGCTGTATGATTCCTTTCGCCTCAAAGGTGTTACTTGTGCATATGTCCGTTCCGATATTCCCTGTCAGAGACTTGGTAATTTGGAATCTCCTCTGGATTAAAATCTCTCTACCTCACTGTGTCAAATTCATCTGTTGTTTCTACTGTTCTCCCAACTCCACTAATCACTTGGAGCTCTTTCACTTTCTCTCTTTGCAACTTGACTTTCTCAAGTCCAACTTTCCTAACATTGAGATAATTCTAATGTTCACAATTCCAGCTAGCTTCCGTTTTCTAGTCACACCGACCCAGATGGTCGAAATGCTGAGGCTTTTGCAATTACTAATGGCCTTGCACAGATTGTTCTTTTACCTAAAAGAATACTGGACAATCTTAACCATACAGCCAACACGCTTGATCTTTTTCTCACAAAAAACCCTTCTAAGTACACAGTCGAAGTGAGAGATCATCCTTTAGGCACCTCAGATCACAACTTGGTGATTGTCTCTTTTCCAATAGAGCCTTCATCTCATGGCTATTCCCAACCTCGTATTGTTTGGCATTACAAGAATGCAAAATGGGATGACCTGCGAGATTTCTTCTCTTCTTTTCCTTGGTCGGATTACTGTTTCAAAACTTCTGATGTCAACGTTTCCTCAGATCGTGTCAGTGAAATTATTCTTGCAGGAATGGAATCTCGTCCTTTATCTAAACCATGGTTTTCCAATAAATATACTAAAGCTGTTCAAGAGAAGAATGTTGCATATCATAATTGGCTTGTTTCTAATTCTTCAGTTTCATTTTCTGCCTACACTAAAGCTCGCAACAATTGCAAAGCAGTTATTAATCAGTCCAAACTAGAGTTTGAACAGACTAAGAGTAGAAAACTTGCTTCTTGCCCTAATGGTAGCTGAGCATTCTGGTCCCTTGCCAAAGCTATTGGCTGCAACTTTTGCCCATCTCTGCTCCCACCTCTGTCCGCTCACTGAGGGTGATGGTAGATGGCTCCCTGTCTTCTACCTTCTCCACTAATGCTGGTGTCCCCCATGGTTCAGTTCTTTCCCCAACTCTTTTCCTCTTGTATATTAACGACCCTCCATTGATTTGAAATCCTATCCATAGTTTTGCCGACGATAGCACATTGCATTCCACTTTCCATTTTAAGAAACCTTGTTCTGCTCAATCAGCTTCAACTTCTCGAAAATCTGCTACCAATTCCTAAAATGCCGATCTCCAGGTAATTCTTCAGTGGGGCAAAGACAACTTAGTTGATTTCAATTCTTCTAAAACTCAGTCTTGTCTTATATCTCGCAAAAAGGATTCTTCTGCTCCTATGCTTATCTTTGGTGACACTCCAATTTATAGGCAAAATGATATATATCTCTTTTGGGAATTACCTTGACTTCTAATCTCTCTTGGCACAAGCACATTACAAATATTGCTTCCTCTGCATCTAAAAAAACTTGGTTTTCTCCTCTGCTCTCAGCGTTACTTTTCTTCCAAACAGCTGTTCACGCTGTACAAATCGCAAATCTGCTCTACCATGGAATATTGTTCCCACATCTGGGGTGGTGCCCCCAAAACCTCTCTCAGGCTTCTTGATTCCATTCAGAAGAGGGCAGTTAGGTTAATTAATGATTTGTCTCTAACAGAGTCTCTCCACTCACTGTCTCATAGATGTACTGTTTCTGCTGCATGCCTCTTCTACAGATACTTCCGTGGGCACTGTTCTTCTGAATTGGCTTCTATAATTCCTGCTCTCTCTTTCAAAACAGTCCGAACACGTGCCGCCACCAGCCAACATCCATTTACTGTCCAACTTCAAACTCACAGAACCAACTTTTCATCTTCCTCATTTATTCATTCAACTGCCGTTTTCTGGAACAGCCTTTCTTCATACTTATTTCCTGAAAATTTCAGTCTACAGAAGTTCAAGTCTAATGTCAACAAATATCTTCTTTTGTCTTCTCAACCTCCAACCCAACCACGGTACTAAGTACTATAGGTTCCAATATCTCTCGTGTTTGGGGTTTACATAAAAATATATATTAATACAAATAATATGTAGTTATATACTTTATTTTTGTCTCCCTAATATTTCTTTTGTTTTTTGAATCTATCTTTTTATCAAGTTATTGAGAATTTAAAAAAAACAGGAGGTAGATTTAACTCATCACTGATATAAAGAGTTCATTATTTAATAGCCACAGGGGTTTTCCCATCTTTGCTATCATGGATATTGCGAGTAACGGTTATAATGAGGAAATCTGTCGGTCCCTTGATGCTCGTTATACCAAGTTCGACTGTAATTGTAAGAGTCAGTATCTCTACCCAGCTGGATCTGAGGAACTAGAAAATTTGAATCCAACTAGATTTGAAACATTAAAACCACCAGGGTTTTAATGTTTCCAGGAATCAGTCAGATTTTATTAAGGATATAAGGAATATTTGTTCAGAGACTTATAAAGTCTCTGGACAAATATTCTCTTGGTACCAATGGGAAAATCCCGAATTTGCTCAGTCATATTATTAAAAAAAAAAAAAAAAAGACATACACAAGTCAGAAATTTTGTGTTGAGAATGTCCAGAAAAGGAATCTGAACAAATGCCAATCTTTTTGATGGAAATGCTGAGGTTAATGATGTTAGGGTATCCAAGTGGGGAAGGGAGAGTTGAATTTCTCCATACTAGCAGTACTGTATTATTACTGGATAATCCTTGACTTTTATCCAGAAATTTCCTTTGCCAGATTCAAATACTGCCAGGAAATTTCAGTAAGGGGAGAATCAAACAATTACCTTGTTTAACATTTTTACTGCTGGCTTTTCTGACAACCTTTCAGTGAAAAGTTGTCAGAAAGACTCTTCACAAAATGCATTAGAAAAGGTGTCACGCCTAAGGAGTGGATTAATGCAATCATAGTTTTGCTGCATAAGAAAGGAGATAAATCAGAAATTGGAAATTATAGACAAATTAGCTTGTTATCCCACATCTACAAGTTAGTCACAAGAGTCATTACTAACAGATTAGAAAGAATACTTGATGAGAATCAACCGAAAGAGCAAGATGGCTTTAGGACAGGAATCTCAAGTATGGATCACCTTCACATAATATCACAGCTAATGGAGAAAGCAAATGAATATAAAACACCATTATTTGTGGATTATGAAAAGGCATTTGACTCCATACAGCATAAGACAATGTTTCGGGCACTGGAAAGACAAGGCATAGATACCCCATATATTATGATTTTGAAGAAAATATATGAGAGTGCTACATCCTTTATTACACTAGACAAAGACAGTAGCAAATTTAAAATTGAGAAAGGAGTTCGACGAGGAGACACTATCTCCGAAGTTGTTTACTTCTGCCCTTGAGAAAGCTTTCAGAAGATTAGACTGGTTGCAGAAAGGAGTCAATGTGAATGGAGAGCACCTAAACCATTTACGATTTGCAGATGACATTGTGGTCATAAGTCACAATCCCAAAGAATAAGAGGAAAATCTTAATCAGTTATGCAGAGTTAGTAAGCTTTTTTGGACTAAAGATGAATATGGCTAAAACAAAAGTAATGATGAACACATATGCCACAGAAAGAGATATAATGATAGAGGGAGCAGTAATTCAAAAGGTGGAGTCATACTTATCTGGGATAAGTCACTAGTTGTAATAATGATAAATGGCTGGAAGTCAGGAGAATAATAAATTTTGGATGGATTGGATAGCAGCATTCAGTCACATACTGAGGAGCAATATCCCAATTTGTCTGAAATGTAAAATAATGAACCAATCTATACTCCCCACCATGATTTACGAAAGTGAAACCTGGGTACCAAAAGACTGGGAGAAGCTGAAAACTACACAGCAAAGAATGGAACAAATTATATTGGGAATCAGACTGTTAGATAAGAAGAGAAACACAGAAGCAAACTCAAGTAACAGACATTCTTATCAAAACTAAAGAACTAAACTGGTCTTCGGCAAGACACATAGCTTGAAGACATAACAGATGGAATAAGAAAATAACAGAGGAGCTATAAGAAAACCTGGAAGACAACAATGGAGATGGACCGATAAAATTCATGAGTTGTGGGTAGTAAATGGATGGCCATTGCACAAAACAGAAAGAACTGGAAAGTTTCTGGAGAGGCTGAAAATGGCAGATGATGATGATGATACAAGGAAGCAAAATACATAATTCAGAATAGTCTTTTCTATAGACTAAGAGCTATTATAGTATCAGAAAGTCCTTCTTCTAGTCACATAGCTCCTCTCGAGGAGCTGTTGTGCCCACCAACAAATTCCTCCAACTGCATCGATCATGTTCTATACAAGTAGTATTGTAAAATGTCATGCTCAAAAGTTCACTGATCCCATCCTTCCACCTAGTTGCAGGTTTTCCTTTAACAGCAGTTTTTGGAGTTGGGTTTGTTATGGTTTCTGTGGCATGTCACTGCTCACCAGATGGCTGATTTTGATATGGGCCGGTTTTAGAAGGTCCTAGTCCATTTATATATGATACCCTTCTATTTTGTCTACAATTAATAGAATTAAGTGTGTAGTTATGAGAGTATATGCCCACACATATCACTATGGACATCAAGTTACACTTTCCTAATTTTTATTAATCATCTAAATATAATCTAAAATCGCCGCTTTTAATGGATTTAACAGAATAATAGCTTGAAAACATTTCACAAGTGAATAATAGCATATGAATGGGTTTTAGAAATGATGCAAATACACCAGGTATGTCCAAATTGGATAAGTTATAGTGTAATGTAAGTACCTCCATAGTTTGAAAATCGATGTAGCCTCAGGCCAACCGTACATCCAGTATACATGAAAAAACATAAAATATTAAGTTAATTAACATAATAAGCCTTACATGGGCAACCCATTTTGCAAGGGACTTTGTCGAGGGCTAAACCCCTACAAAATAACCATCCCATCTTAGACTGAGCCATCGGTTTCTGTTATCATCTGCCTGTATGCCAAAACCAAAATCCATAATAATGGATAATTCATTTAATTTAAAATTAGGTTATAGTAAAGACTATAACTCCGTATAAATCTAGCCGTCCAAAAAGGGAGTATGTCTAACCATAATTTGTAAGAATACAGGCTGGATGATATTTAGCCCGACCGATCGCTGCAACATTATAAGCACAACTGAGAAATTATTAATATTTGCTGAACAATATTTTCTGAAAATGGCTAATTTAGCTAACTAAAGGCAAACAGAAAGCTGTGTAGTTAAAGCAATAGTACCTCACTCCCCCTCGAATTACTCTAATAGTTCGTGAGGTATGAAAAAATAAGGCAAGAGGATAGATAAAAGGGAAAACGAAAAGGAAAAGCAATTTATCGATAATACATCGGATATAACCGGGAGTGTAACTTCCCGACCCTAATAGCAGGGATCCTGGTTAAGTAGTAAGCGCCGGTAAAATATATCAATAGAATGCGAAAAGAAACGGAAAAAACAGAATGGCTAATTCCTAAGATAATTTACTATAAATCAAATGTCAAAATGCCAAGTAGTGGCGAACTTTATGTAAAGCGTTAAACAACAAAGGAGGGAATACCGTAGAACCCATATGGTCCCGTCAAAGAATCTAGCTTACATACATTACCGTAGCCCCAGGCGGGAAAAACTAAACGCCTGCAGTTAACGCACAAGACATTTATAACTGCCGCGTATACTGCGC
This sequence comes from Mastigoproctus giganteus, assembly GCF_048544385.1. NCBI lineage: Eukaryota > Metazoa > Arthropoda > Arachnida > Uropygi > Thelyphonidae > Mastigoproctus > Mastigoproctus giganteus. Next base: position 133,923,352 of record NC_143575.1, read on the forward strand.
CACCTAAGATTTGTCAAATAATAGCCAAGTTTGGGACGAACCAAAAGTATAATAGCGCCTCTATAGTAGAGAAAACAAAACCAATAATTCTCAGATGTCGAAGAGAAATCTTAGTAAAATATAAACGAATTAATTCCTACTGTAAAAACACACATATAGGTACCACTTTTCTAAGGCGTAAGCTATGTATAGCGTGTTTATGCAGCAGTACCTAGTATGTACATGTATATACAAAGGGTACTAGGAAAGTTTTGCAATATGACGCAACAATGAATCACTGGAAGCTGCTTGTTGCTGCATGTTGAGACATGTTCATACGTGCATAGTTGCCACCGCGCCAAGTCGATAGGCTCAGTTATTAATTAGTAGTGAGAGTGTAAAGTGCTTGCGATGGCATCGTGGTCACGAAATGAGATAAGGACAGTTTTGCGGTATAATTTCGTGCGTGGTTTAACCATAGACCAGTGCTTAGAAGAAATGACTCTTGCACTAGATGATGATTGTCCACATCGTACAATGATATTCAGGTGGTATAGAGAATTCCAAAGGGGAAATTTCACTCTGGAGGATTCTGAGAGGCCGGGAAGGCCACGAACGTCAGTTACGGAGGAAAACATTACTGCTGTGAGGAAAATGCTTGACGAAAACAGGCGAGTGACCTACCAACAGATAGAGGATACTTTGGGCCTAAATGCACCAGCAGTTCGTTCGATTCTGCAAGATAATTTGCACGTGAAGAAACTTTGTTCTCTCTGGGTGCCGCATCAACTGACTGAAGAGCAGATGACAAGACGTGTGACTTGGTGCCGGGAGATGTTAAAAAAGTTTGATAAGGGACAATCTCGGTATGTGAACAACATCGTGACAGGTGACGGGACTTGGCTGTACTATTACGATCTGCCGACCAAGGCTCAAAACAAAGTTTGGGTCTTTGATGATGATGACACACCCGTAATTGTCAGAAAATCCCGATCTGTAAAGAAGAAAATGATAGCTGTATTTTTCAAATCGAGTGGAATTGTGGAACGTGTCGTTTTGGACACGCAGAAGACAGTCACAGCTAAATGGTATACTGAACAATGCCTACCTAAAGTCATTGGATCTATGAAGAACCTGCGGCCAAAGTCAAGAATGGACACCTGGTACCTCTATCACGATAATGCTCCAGCTCACCGCGCCAAAGCCTGCACCGAATATTTGACCACGACAGGACTGAAACTTCTCGAGCACTCTCCCTACAGTCCAGACCTTGCTCCCTGCGACTTTGCACTGTTCCCGCATGTGAAAATGAAGCTAAAAGGGAGGCGGTTTTCCAGTGATGAGGACCTTCTACGGGCTTGGGACGAGTGTGCTTTACTCCCTAGTGAAACTTGGCAGAACTGGTTTAAAGATTGGTTTCGGAGGATGGAGAGGTGTATTGAATGTAGAGGAAATTACTTTGAAAAAATTAAATAAACAAAGCTGTATTGCAAAACTTTCCTAGTACCCTTTGTACAAAGGCTAATTAGTGAACAACTCGCTCCATAGATACCGATGTATAAAACAGATAATTCCTTTAAAACAGAGAAACTATACCACGTACATATAATTCAACATATGGTATGCCTAATAGCTTCCATGGTATCCAACTGGTTTAGATTATCGTGGTATGTTTTTAGGGCTATGGACAAAGCAGTACTCATATGTTTCATAATGAAATTATGTGGGAAACCGTTATCTAATAATTTATGCTTAAGATCGATCAGTGCGTCAATAACATCACTTTTATTATTACAGATATATAATCTTCTGATACCTTGTGTCACTATTATGTTTTTAAGGATATGTATTGAGATATTTGTATCCCAACTGGTTAGGTCTATAGTTTTGAAATTGAATTCTTTGCGTTTGTGAAATACCTTGGTAGTTAGGTTATTATTCTTAATATGAATGTCTATATACAGATATGCAGCTTTACAAGAGTCACTCTTGTTAGTGACCTCTAGAACCAAATCCTGCGGTAATGTTTAACCGCTTCTGTATGAAAGTTAGTATAGTTGAACACAATTAAGTCATCTATATATCTGAACATATTGATATCTTTATCGAAGTTGTTTTCGAAATGGTGTAGATATAGATTGGCAATGAAACACGAGCTACTCGCCCCCATAGCTATGCCGGTATGCTGTATGAAAATATTGCTACCATTATAAATATAGCTGTTGGAAATACAAAGATTAAGTAGGTTATCCCAGTAATTACGTTGGCAGGGTAAAATTTCGCTATATTCTGTGAATAAGTTTTTGAAATCTATGTATTTATGTGTTTGATGTTATGCTTATTATTCTTTATAAAGGTTAAAATAGGTCTATTATTACTAATGATTCTAGTGAAATCTATAGTATTGAAGATAATACTAAGCAGTTCAACTAGCTTACTATGCGGGACCTTTGAGTAGCTATTTCTACATGAAGTTATAAATCTGAAACTAATAGGCGATTTATGAAACTTGGGTATACCATACAAAAAAGGAAAGTTAGTGTTGTAGTTATTAAGTTTTAACTTTTTTTGTATAGCTAGTAGCTTCTTGGTAATAGTACCAAGGTTACCGTTTGATCTAGCGTATGTAGCACTGCTATGTAGTTCGTTGTATAACAGTGAGGCATAGAATTTTTTGCAGATGAAACTATAATTATTGGCGGCCTTGTCTATAGTAGTTATGATAAATATATCCTGTAAATCCTTTAATTGTCGCTTGATTAACTGCATGTTATATCTTTTGCTATCTCTATTGGTATGTTGCTTCCTATGTAAAAGCTTCCTACCTATATGTTGATTAAGTTCGCTGTTGGTAAGTACCAGCCAATTATAGAAGGCCTCTAGTGGTAAATTATACTTATATGCAAGTTTAAGGCAAAATTGCATAAGGTCAGAGTGTACTTGTTTGGTAATATGGCCTTTGCAGCAATATGGCCTTAGTTGCTAATGCTCCTAAAAACCAAATAACAACAACATATCTACACCATTTCGAAAACAACTTCGATAAAGATATCAATATGTTCAGATATATAGATGACTTAATTGTGTTCAACTATACTAACTTTCATACAGAAGCGGTTAAACACTACCCGCAGGATTTGGTTCTAGAGGTCACTAACAAGAGTGACTCTTGTAAAGCTGCATATCTGGATATAGATATTCATATTAAGAATAATAACCTAACTACCAAGGTATTTGACAAACGCAAAGAATTCAATTTCAAAACTATAGACCTAACCAGTTGGGATACAAATATCTCAATACGTATCCTTAAAAACATAATAGTGACACAAGGTATCAGAAGATTATATATCTGTAATAATAAAAGTGATGTTATTGACACACTGATCGATCTTAAGCATAAATTATTAGATAACGGTTTCCCACATAATTTCATTATGAAACATATGAGTACTGCTTTGTCCATAGCCCTAAAAACATACCACGATAATCTAAACCAGTTGGATACCATGGAAGCTATTAGGCATACCATATATTGAATTATATGTACGTGGTATAGTTTCTCTGTTTTAAAGGAATTATTATCTGTTTTATACATCGGTATCTATGGAGCGAGTTGTTTACTAATTAGCCTTTGTATATACATGTACATACTAGGTACTGCTGCATAAACATGCTATATATAGCTTACGCCTTAGAAAAGTGGTACCTATATGTGTTTTTACAGTAGGAATTAGTTTGTTTATATTTTACTAAGATTTCTCTTCGACATCTGAGAATTATTGGTTTTGTTTTCTCTACTATAGAGGGCGCTATTGTACTTTTGGTTCGTCCCAAACTTGGCTATTATTTGACAAATCTTAGGTGGCACAGTATACGCGGCAGTTATAAATGTCTTGTGCGTTAACTGCAGGCGTTTAGTTTTTCCCACCTGGGGCTACGGTAATATATGTAAGGTAGATTCTTTGACGGGACCATACGGGTTCTACGGTATTCCCCCCTTTGTTGTTTAACGCTTTACATAAAGTTCGCCACTACTTGACATTTTGACATTTGATTTATAGTAAATTAACTTAGGAATTAGCCATTCTGTTTTTTCCGTTTCTTTTCGCATTCTATTGATATATTTTACCGGCTCTTACTACTTAACCAGGATCCCTGCTATTAGGGTCGGGAAGTTACACTCCCGGTTATATCCGATGTATTATCGATAAATTGCTTTTCCTTTTCGTTTTCCCTTTTATCTATCCTCTTGCCTTATTTTTTCATACCTCACGAACTATTAGAGTAATTCGAGGGGGAGTGAGGTACTATTGCTTTAACTACACAGCTTTCTGTTCGCCTTTAGTTAGCTAAATTAGCCATTTTCAGCAAATATTAATAATTTCTCAATTGTGCTTATAATGTTGCAGTGATCAGTCGGGCTAAATATCATCCAGCCTGTATTCTTACAAATTATGGTTAGACATACTCCCTTTTTGGACGGCTAGATTTATACGGATTTATAGTCTTTACTATAACCTAATTTTAAATTAGATGAATTATCCATTATTATGGATTTTGGTTTTGGCATACAGGCAGATGATAACAGAAACCGACTCAGTCTAACATGGGTTGGTTATTTTGTAGGAGTTTAGCCCTCGACAAAGTCCCTTGCAAAATGGGTTTCCCATGTAAGGCTTATTATGTTAATTAACTTAATATTTTATATTTTTTCATGTATACTGGATGTACGGTTGGCCTGAGGCTACATCGATTTTCAAACTATGGAGGTACTTACATTACACTATAACTTATCCAATTTGGACATACCTAACGTCTGATGTAATGTTCTATCGTTTGATGGCATTAATCGATTAGTTCTATATGTAACACTTAAATAATAATTTTATATTTTTTACAATTTGAACTCTAATATTTGGATTCTATATATATATATATATATATATATATATATTATTCAAATTTAAAATATTACAAAAGATATTTCTTCATTCTTACTTGAATATCAGTAGGAAGAGTCTTAAATACATCATAAATCTGATCTTTAAAACCTCGGGATAACATTTCATCTGCTTCATCCAAAACAAACAAACGTATGTGATTTGTTCCTAAAAAAAAAAAAGTTATATATAATCATTAGTAAAATATATATAAAAGCTCTTTTTGCAGAATCCATTAGTTTAGCATTGTCAGAATATTCACACCAATTCTTTAACCACATCTACCACAAATACACTGAAATAGATGAGAGACACTGCATGAATGTGTATATGTGATCAACCATCAACTCCACCCTCCTTAAACACAACTCAGTAATCTGTAAATCAAATATACCTCAAATAGTTTCAAATCTTGAGAGTTTGGAAACACCAATGCCACACCAACCAAAATGTGACATTCCATTTATGGTGTTTACAGCTCTATGAAAGCAAGAATCTCCTGTGCAGGGTGAGTGCAGAAATAGGTGTTTATGCCATTGCAGGAGCAAAAAGTTGTCCTACTAGTGATTTAAAAGGCATTTTTTGCAGAAATAGGAAAGTCACAATCTAACCGTGCAAGGAAATGATGAGATTGTACAGGAAGTACTGTCAAAGTTAGGCAATGACACTTATAGAAAGAGGAAACTTCTTAAAACAGCTCAAATATGGGTGATGTATTTGGTTAAATCAGAAAAATGGTGCCCACATCATGCAAGATTGAATATGTGAGTTACAGAGCTATGTAACCAGACTACCTGAGAGGTGAATCTCAATGAAGTTATCTGTATAGCTCTGATAGGGAAGAGTAAAATGAATCAAGATGAAACTTTTACAGTTTGACGCCAGAACTAGGGACATAAATTGAAATTAAGGGGGGGGGGGGGGGAAGATGAGACTGAATTTTAGGTAATTTCTGTTAGTCTGTGTTGGTGAAACTAGTTTTGAAAAATTCAGGTCAGCTAGATAAGCTCTGTAATGGGTGGAATACATAAGAACAGTTTGCAAATGTCTAGGCTACCTTTCACCATATGGCAAATACTAATACAGTTTAATTCCAACTAATTCCCATTTGGTCACCCAAACTCATGCATTTGATATGTACAAGTTTGGGCAAGAGGGTAGACTAAATTTTTATTGTGTAAATTTTCACTTCCTCTTAATTTGTAGTGGCAGTTTAAAAAAGTGGAATGCTTTACCACATGCACACACTCCATCCCCAATGCATGGGGAAACAAGCCCTAAAGTATATTTAATGTGAATAATCTTATTGTACAGAGCTTTGATATGAAGTCTTCAGAATTCAGCTTTGAGTCCAGTACCATGCACATGCATATCTCACATTTTACACAAATGGCTGACAGTTGAAGTTTGGCTAGCTAACCAAAATCCGCTGCAGATCAAGTTCAAATTTTATTGACAATCAATTGTAACTATCTTTTGATAGCAATCAAATTTAAGATTTAATAAGAGACCAACAGATCATCAGCATACATATAAAGAGGGAGTCCCCTTTAAGTGAAAAATGCTGGCCCCCTATCAGAAATGAAAAGCTATTAATGCAAGGGAGTTCCGTATAAAAGAACTCATGTATCCACATAAAGCCAAGAGCTTTCTGCGAGTCAAGCACACTTTTGTCAGAAGCTGTTTCAAGCTATTTTTCCCTTTCCACCTTATTGTAATTTATATATGTGTATATTGAACTTTTTTCAGGACTACATGATAAGGCTGTTTAAGTACTATGACATGAACTGACAAGATGTGGTAGACATCTTGTCATCTTAATTGTTATCATTTGAATCTTCAGTAGATTTTTCCTTCTTGAAATACTCTCCCTTGAACTTCACACACTTTCACCACCACTGTACTCCTGCATTAAATGCTTCTGCAAGCCATTTTTTGAAAGACTGTGAAGTGCTTCTGTTGTGGCTCTGCGAGCATTGTTGTGTCGGATGCAAAACGCTCCTTTCAGAGCTTTCTTCAGACACAGAAACAGGAAGAAATCGCATGGGGCTAAGTTCGTGGGAAAGGGGTATGTGGTAGAACCTATGGCAGTGATCACTGCATCCACAATAAGAGTAGCCGTACGGGGAATTGTTCAGCTACACCAGAATATGGTCGTCCTATCGAGACACTCATCACCACAAGCTTCATTCATCTCTAACTGTTTCCAATGAATTTAAATCCCATCTGACAATAACGAATCATATATTGCTGTTCAATCTGTATGTCTGACATGATACTTGCTTCAGAAATATAGTCAGTGACATGTGGCTAAAAAAAACCTCTTCCAGCTCAACAAGTACTGGCATTCACAAGCAGAGTCTGCTCAGTAGCAATCTGCGAGGGTGCCTGTAATGGCAGTTATGGAAAATTCTTGCGGTAAACAATCTTGCACACCAGTCCGAAAATTAAATGAACACCCCTCATACAATAAGTTGAGCAAGGTTTGAAATATCTCTTGATTCATCTAACTGTATTGCAAAAATTGGACTTTCTCTCAATTGATATAATGAATCGAATTCTATGTTGTCCGTGATGACTGTAATATGCTGCAAGACTGTCTCTGGACAGAGCAATGGTTTTTAAATCTTTGCTGTACTTTTCTCCATGCATAATTGAAATCATTTTTATTGCAGCAGGGAGAACAATAGAATCAGCAATAGTATGCAATTAAGGACGGCCTCCGTAGCCGAGTGGGCAGGAGCGAGAGTGCAGTAGCACACGCTCTTTGAGTGGACCGGGGTTCAAGCTGCTGAATACGGTCGATCTGATAACCCGCACTGGACCAGCGTGGCAGATTATGGTCCGTTTCCCTCAGCATGAATTGTTGAGGAAGCTTCCATCCTGCAGTGGGTTGATAATGGCTGCACTTTACTTTTTTTATGCAATTTAAATTTTTTTCCGTATTAAATATGAAACTCCAACGATACTCGTAAAGCTTTATAAGGAACTGCTTCATGAAAGATTTCAGACCTTGTATGGTGTCAGCATGTCTGTTGAAAAAGGATTCAGTTTTTTTTTTACTAGCTCTAGATGTTTTGTGTGTGTCTTTTTAATTGAATTGCCTTTGTTAGCCAGTTTTTCTTAAATATTACGAAAAACAGGGTGCTGCCCCTTACCAGTGACACTAAGTGAAGCCGTAGTTTATAAATTCCTCTTGATATCTACTATTCTTTTTCATTCCTTTTGATTTGGAATATAATGGCTCTCTATCAGAAATTGGTGGTTGTACTACACTTGAAATAACCTTAGTGTCCAAATCTTCACATATATTTCTTACCCTTTTACCTTCTGAAGTATCTGCAGAAACATTATTGCCCACACTTCTTGGCTGTTTTGTTCCGATTACCCAATTCTCCATGGTAAAACTTTTTTTTTCCTACTTAAAAACAATGATAATACAGCAAGTAGCAGAATGAAGTGTGCATGTAATGACTTGCTATATAACATGTATTTACTGCCACTGCATATTTGGACCTCTGGCCCTTAGGCAATTTAAGCTGTAGGAAGCACGAATTAAGAGCTAAAGGGATCACCGTCTAGCAATTCATTAATACTTCTCACTGCTACTCAGCAATTGAGTACTATTGAGAAGTACTAATATATACTGAGAAGTTGCACTAGTCAGCACTTTCTGTGTGTTCACAGCCTGTGAGAAGATTATGGTGTATTCCCGATGCAAACAACAAGAATCCACCTGCATCAGACATGTAACCGCCCTAAAAAAAAAAAAAAGAGTGGCAGCAGGATTCATTCATATCTCAGACTTCATTCACTGGTCTAGATCAGTGCAACACTGATCTAGACCAGGGGTTCTCAAACTTTTTTTGCTCATTGCACAGTATTCTTTGCCATGAGGAATTGCGGCACACAGAACATTTAAGTTGGCAACACTAGAGAGGCAGGAAATTAGCACGCGTGAAGTTCAACTTCAATAAGAGCAGTTGTTTTAGTTGAGTTCTTTGTGAGTAATAGGCGGCGAGTTTTGTTTATTTTGCTTTTTTCAATAAAATTTTAAATTTATTCAATTTAATATGGATAAGTTTTTGATTAAACTGAAAAAGGTGAATAAGTCAGTAGCAACAATAAGAAAAGTCAGAGCAAACCAATTGCGAGTGCAAGGTTTCATACAATCCATACAAGGAATGCAGTCGCTTGGTACAGCCTGCAAGTATGAAGATGTTATTTAAACTTTGGATTTAGATACAATGGATACAAAAATTGTGCTATTCATGAGTGTGTGATCTGTGAAAAAAATTTAGCAATGGGTGTATGGTTTCCAGAAAACCAAAAAGATGTTTTAATACTAAAGTGACCATTTATCAGCTAAAAAGCACAAGTAGCTAGCCATAAAGTTGGGGAAATAATATGAATGAAAGTGCAGTGTCACAACTATAGTTGAGGTTTCAATTTTACTTTCTTCAAAGAAATTATCAAATCAACGTTAGGTGAGGTGCTGAGAAAGAAATATCTGCAATTCCACTGTCAAATGACACTATTTTTCAGTATGATTATACGTCTTTGGATATTCTAAGAAATGTAGCTGAAAAGCTACAGAAAAAAGTGAACAATGGCTGAATACATGCAATATAGCTTGATGAGCCAACTAACAAAGTCTAAAATATCAATTACTGAGTTACATCAAGTTACATTTATGAAAATGTAACTTGATGTAACTCAGTAATTAATTTGAATTAATCTGATTTGAAGAAAATGCATTTATGTGAAATTTTGCTTAAAACTGTTAAATATGGCATCTCAAAACAACTTTTGGCAACAATGCCATGGGGAGATCAAAAACCTTTGAAGACTGTGAGAATTAAGGTCGTCCATTGACAAGTCGTAAAAATGAAAACGTGGATAAAGTTTACCAAATCATCCATGAAGACTGCTGAATAACCATTTTTGATATTACTGACAAGCTAGGGCACTCTTATGGAACATGCAGTGAACTTGAAACAAAACAGCAGGCAGTTGTCTCAGCGGAAATCCAAAACATCTCCAGGTCAAAAAGAAAACGAGGCAAGCCAGGTCCAACATCAAAAGCATGATGGTGGTCTTTTTTGACTGCAAGGGCTTGGGTTCATTATGAATCTGTGCCTCAAGGCATAACGGTTAACCAGAACTATCAATTGTAGGTTTTGAAGTGTCTTAGGAAAAAGTCCACCCAAAAATGCCCTGAAAGATGGCAGAACGACTGGCTGCTTCACCACGACAATGCCCTCCCCCCACACTGCTTTCTCTGTGCACCGATTTTTGAATAATAATAAAAACATAGTAGTAGTCCCCCATGCTCCCTACTGACTTGATTTGGCCCCTTATGATTTCTTCTTGCCTCCAAAAATAAAATCGCAGCCAAAGGGGTATCATTTCTAGGACATCATGGAAATAGAAAAAGAATTGCAGAGCCATGCATGCAATCCCAAAAATCAGTTGCAATGGTATTTCCATTGCAACTGATTTTTTGTAGCAATGGAAAAAACTAGCAGAAACGCTGAACCCAGTGCATAAACTCACAGGAGGAATACTTTGAAGGCAACAGCTATGATCAGTAACAAAAGCAAGCCTATTTCTTTTTATTGACTCAGTCTGGGAACTTTTGGATACACCATTAGGTGTATCCAAATGGTGTATACACCATTAGGTGTATGATGTTGATGATGTTGATACACCATTAGACGGTGTATACACCATTAGGTGTATCCAAAAGTTCGTATTCAATTTTATCTTGAGCAGCTTCAAGAAAAATGGTCCGTTTGGGGGAAACTGTCATTCTGTTTGCATAGACAGGTGCACCTGCAATGCCTGGAAAGGATTTGTTTCAAGAGGAAAACAAAACTTCTCAAATGTAGACTCAATGCATTGCTCCATACATCGTAAGACTGGTAGCAAAGAGTATTCCAGCTGAATTTAAGCATTCTGGACAATCAATTGTTAAAATGGTCAGCTATGTAAAGTCACGGGACTCTTAAGATAAGTTTTCAAGAAAATGTGCCAGGACATTCTAATTTGGTTCTTCATACTGTTATTCACTAGTCAAGGGGTAAGACTCTTGCAAGATTTTATGAACTGAGAAATGAGCAGTTAAATATATTTAAATTCAAAATTCTGGACTTTGCTGCTCAGTTAAATGATGAGGAGTGGTGTGAAAAGTTTGTCTGTTTGGCTGATATTCAGTCACTTAAATAGCCTAAAAGTGAGTATGTAAAGAAAGAAAATGTGCTGACTTCATGTGATAAACTGAAGTTTCTTAATAAAACTTAAAATATGGAAATCACAAGTGGAAAAGAAGCAGCTTCAAATGTTTCCTTTTACTACCAAAGCATGTCCACATGTTGAAGGGACATGTGGACTGATTTTAAATTTCCTCTTAGCTCTTGAGGACAAAACTAAACAAATCCCTTCATCTCTTGCTGTTGACAAGTATGACTGTGTGCAAACTCCTTATGCTGTGCTGCACAATGCAATGACCCTACCTATGGAGAAAAAAAGAACAACTTGCAGAACTTCAGTCAGGCTTCATGCTATAACTGAAATATGGTGAACTATCACTACTAAAGTTTTGGATATTGGTGAAAGGGAGTAGCCATCAATAGTGGAAGAAGCAGTAAGTATACTGTTACCCTTTTTAACCATCTACTTCTGCAAGCTTGGTTTTTCAGTACTACCAAAGATAAAGAACGAAAAACACAAAAAACTTCTCTCAGCTGGAGAGGAAATGGTGATGTTTTTAGTCTGTTCATCCGCAAATAGAAGTTTTGTGTAAGAAATAAAGTCCATGCTTCTGATTAATTACTCAAATTTTCTGTCTATACCACCAAAAAAAAAAATTATATATATATATATATATATATATATATATATATATAATAAAACACTGACAATTTTTCTCTTTCATTTCCTTTTTACACAAAATTATATATTTTCTTTTATAAATTCTAACATAACATCCAAAATTTTGCAGCACACCCTTTGAAAACCGCAGATCTAGACTTTAGTAGAGCTTTTGTTATGATCCTTCATGTGTGTTACATAAACTGGGATAAGTTGGAGTTACAGGTAAGATCCTACAACCAGGCCAACCTAAAGACAGGAGATTATGGACTTTCGTGCATGGTCAGGGTAGGCCAGTTTAACAAGTGGAGTCTCTTGAGGATCAGTGTTGGATCAACTCATAATTTTAATTATCATAAATGTAAGAGTTTTCTGATAATTTGATACAGTATGGTGAAGGGACTCATAATTTTAATTATCATAAATAGTATTGATGAGGGTATCCGAGATAAAGTGTAAGAGTTTTCTGATAATTTGATACAGTATGGTGAAGGGTGTTAACAATCAGAGCCATGCCATGCTGTTTCTAAAAGATTTGGATCAGTTGCACATACTGTATAGTTAAAAAAAAACAAAAAAAAAAAAAAAACCACACAACTAAGTTCAATGCATCTAATTGTAAAGTCACACCTTTGGGAAACTGAAATCCTGAAGTCACATATAAGATTGGGGGGGGGGGGGATCTAAAAGTGTTTTGAGACAAAAAAGACTCAGGTGCTATGATTCAATTTTCCATGCAGTGTAAACAGGCGACTAGGAGACAGAAAGACATTTTGTATCCTATTTATGATTTAGAGGGTCTTTTTCTGGTAGGAATAGCAAAGGGATAAGCTGCCTCCGAACATGTGTAGGCAGCAAATCTAATTTTAAAGAAGAATTTAACTGTTTTCTTGTGGCAATGGTATGAATATTGTTTTATTCAAATTTAATATTTATTCAAATTTGAAATTTTATAATTATTTTATTTATTTGTTGTTGGTTGAGACAAAATAACTTTGCTTCCTTGCATCATTTGGCTGTACTAATACTAAACAGCAACCAAACAGGAATACTGTAATGCCAGTTAGTCCATTTTTATTAATCAATGCATTCTAATATTTTGGATAGGGGCAGCCCTCTGTATCTTATTACCTCATTAAATAAAAATTAGCATTTGCCAAATTTTTTGTTTACATATTTTGTCTCTGGCATCAACTAAGGTGGGGAGGGGCATACTTCAATGTCTGAGTTGAGTGTAGGGACACCTAGCGTAGAGGCTACAGCCACTCAACTCAATGTTCCTAGGTTAAGTGGGTTATCAAATTATGTTCTTCCTTTTCTTGCCAGCCAAAGTTTTTTCTACATTTTCTCAGGTATATTTTGCCATTAAAAATATGTTGCACAATCCTGTTTCCACACCATTAGGTCATTTCTTTTCAAAATTAGTTTCACTCTGTGAAACCTTTAGTCCATTAAATGAGACATATCATCTCACTGGTCCTCTGCAATATTCTTGTCTTGTGAAAGGAGATGTTCACATAAAAATATTTATGCATGAAAGTATGAATTTATGTATTGTATTATATGGATCTTATTTCCAATCCCATAATGGTTTTCTTATTTAAATTGTACAAGTACCCTTTCTGTTCAGTTAAAAAGAAATTCTCCCCAGAGGATTAATTCTCCTCAATTCACATAAAATACTGACATTCTATATATCTAATACACTTTCTGGTAAATGCAGTTCCTGATAATGAAATTAGGCAGTGGTCACTTAGCTTTATGTGCCACAATCAGTAAGTAGATTAAAATGGTTTCCAAGTGCTGACAATAAATGCTAATCATTCTGCCTTTTTTGCATTTTTGTACCATAACAAAGCATTCAGTTAATTATTCATCACAAACATTTCAGCTATCCAAATTTTTTTGGCTGATGATATGTGCCTGGACTTTTGTAAGGAAATACCAATGAACATGGATTTTCAGGCTACTGTGCAACAAATTAAAACCAACAGTGAGAGGTTGTCAAATTACATTGTCTGTAGTTGGTATGTTGCACTTACAGTGTAGGAGTATATAACATTACTTATAATTTTATATATCAATTTTATTTATTTAAAAATATAATTGGTGGTTATACAACCCTGCAACCTGGCCCAAAGCTATAGCTGATAAATTTAATGCATTCTTAATGGCAATCTTATTTTTAAATAATACAGAATATAAAGTAATCACTACATTTTTTGTAAGAAAAAAAAAAAAAAAAAAAAAAGGCAATGAATTACATTAATCCAAAAATACTTTTGTTATTCAGAAAAAGGATTTAAAAAAAAAAAAAGCTTAACTAATACAACTGAACAGATAATGTAAATTATATCACTACAAGCTTCCAAAGCAAATACGGAACACTTACTTAATGCATTCCTATTTATCATATCAAATACTCGTCCAGGGGTTCCCACAACTACATGTACTCCTGTCTCCAACTTTCTCATATCTTCTCTAACATTGGTACCTCCTATACAGGCATGACATTGAGCACTCATATAATCTCCTAGGGCTATTACTACCTTCTGAATCTGCAGGAAAGAAGCCAAATTAGTTAATGTGCTCAGTGCATTAACTTACAATTCAAGATCATTAGCAAACAGTAAAGGTTTATAATAAAAAATGAGCAAAAGCAATAATTAATATATATATATATATATATATATATATATATATATATAAGCAAAATTACAATTATTAAGCAAAAGAAAGAGCTGGCAGATGAAAATGTAAAGAGCACAAGATGCCAAACTAGTAGGGAAAGGATAGAAAGAAAGAAGGCAAAGAGGGGAGGGAAAAAAAAAACCCTAAGTGACATATTAAATTATAAGAAATTAAGGGCTGAATTAGAAAGCCAATTAGATGGAATAAAGCTGAAAAATAAAAATAAATTAATATTAATGATTATAATAAAATAACATGCATCAATAAGTGGATGGAAAAATTTTTCAGACGTAAGAAAAATCTAATAATGTGAGAAAGAAAAGACAGTAAAATAATAAGATATTTGACACATGTTAAAAATAATTGATACACAAGCAGGTAATTCATCGGGGGACTACACCTGATTATATATCAATAAACTACGTTTCTATGCCTATGTATAGCTATGGAAGGAAAAATTATTAATAAGGATGGTAAAAGCTGCAAATTCTTCTATAAAGATAAGGAGAGTAGTCCCAATGCAGTGTTTGTGACAAAATTAAGGTAAATTTAAATAAGCAGGATAATAAAATTTAATACAATTAAAATAACAACAGGTCAATATATACAGTAATAAATGGATTTTAAGGGAAATTAAATGTAAAAAAGGCAAATCTGAAGGAAAGGTAGAATGGTAAATTAGAACAGGTTTTGTACACAATATGACTAATAAGTTGAAGTGATTAAAAATCTATAAACTCAAGATCTGCAGATGAAAAGATATACTCCAATGTGTTAGCCCAGCTTATGTAAGAAATCAGGAACTGTTTTCTCAAACTAGTCAGTTCTGCTATAACTCAGTACATGTGTTATAGCAAAAATCTCTGCGTTATGGTATTTTGTGCATTAAAAACAACAGGGATTATGGGAAAAATAGGGACAGGGGCAGAGCATTCAAAAAAATATTTAGTCTGGTAAGCAAAACACTAAAAAAAGTTAGAAATACCAATAAAATTGCTAACACAGGTTTAACATCTTAAAGTTTTAATAAATAAATAAATATAGCACTATAATATATACATACTGTACTAATTAATATTTCTGTTCACTGACTTTTTATCGATTGTAATTAAAACAGTAAAAAAGATGAGCAATTAATAATGACGAACACAGCGCGCACAAATTGAGCAAGTGAGATATGCAGTAACAATTTCGCGCAATAAAAATAGGAATGAAGAGAAGATTCTGAAAATTTATTTATTTTTTTATATGATTGAAGATTTCATGGAACGGCAAACATTTCACCATAATAACGTAAAAACCCAAACAATCCCAGCTATCGGTATTATCGCAAATGCAATAAGATCAAGTTCACTACCTTTTTATAATTAGATTGCACTAACAGAAAAGCCCAATAAACCAGTAACTGCAAATTGTTTTTATTGTTTTATGATCAATCATTAGAGTTACCTCTATTTCTTTCATAGGACTGCTTCACTTGCAAACTCTTGTTGTTACCACATAATTGGAAATTTAGAATGGATAATATTTTTAACCATTTTAAATTTTGAATTGTGTGGTAACAACCAGAGTTTTAAAGTGAAGCAGTCCTATGAAAGAAATAGAAGTAACTCTTATGATTATTAATTGTGATTTAAATATAGGACATAGTGAACCTGGTTTCTCTTGGTTTACAGGAAATTGTTTTATGGTAGTGACCTCCAGAAATTTATTCCACTGCTCACGCTATCACTCCTCACGAAATTTCTGTTTGAACCAAAAAATGTGAACTCCTGAAAATATTAGTCAGCCTACAATATATTATGAATACAGCGAATGAAAACAGTGTGTCTCCGAAAGTTCCAATTGATAATGTAACATTATCAATTGGAAGTTTTCTTCTGCACACCTTTCAGTACTTGTGAAGGTTCGGTATATTTATTCACTGTTTAACACAAGATCACTTATCTAAACTACCTGCAGTCTGCTATAACTCTGTCATCAGCATCAGCAGTGCCTTCAAGTTTTTAATGAATAAGGAATTCGTTAATTCTCATTCTTGGTGATGTTATTCACATAAAACAATATTAGAAACAACACCTGTGCACATAAGAATTAATAGATGTATTGCAGAAATGCTGTTATTTTCTGTTTGCAATCTCCTTTATTCAGGATGACAAGTTTGATGGGTATAGTGGATCCTGCAGATGTGCCATGATTGCCCCTCCACTCATGTCAAGCTCTGCTGATGCAGATGTATGTAACACATTCCAAAGATTCCAGAGGGGTTTCAAAGTTCGATCTCTCCCTCCTTTTAGTTTTGTTGGGAATCAGCACAATCTCTAGGCATGGATAACCTCCAGTGTTAAAATTCTGTATTGTCTATTAATATACCTAAGTACACAAGCATATTCGGGATGACAGCCTTCTTAGGAATGGAAAGAAAGAAAGAATATTTTCACGATACAATGGTGTCTCTGGAATGGATTAATATCACAAAGCTGGGTACACTGTATTGTATAGCTACATGCGTGGTTTGAAATGTGTTATTTATGAATGTTTAACATTAATTTTTCGCAATTAATGTTCATATTTTCAATTTTGTTGATACTTTGGAGAAAAAAAAAAAAAAAAAAAAAACCTTTGTAAACCCGGGAACTTGTAAAGCGAAAACTCTTAAAGTGGGAACTGCCTGTATATACAAAGCATATCGTATACTGCTCTTTAATGACTTTTTCAAGGGTAAACCACCAAATTTGAAATGAGAGACAACAATATGTTGGCACTGTTTCCATTGCATTGAACAAAAATGTAAGTAATAACTATAAATTTCCTTTGAGCAACTTCTTAACTATAAGAACCATTATCCTAAATAGCAGTCAGTCAATGGTCAACCAGTTATAGATACCTTATGAAATAAAAAGTATAAACCATAACCAAACCTTTTGATGAAAGATTTTTCATAGAATTCATTCTTCCAAAATTAAAAATTGTGTTTTCACATATATAAGCAATATTAACAAGTCATAAAGTGCAATATTATATATATATTGGAATAATATTATTATCTTATGCATCTTCCGCAACTTTAATATCTAATGGAGCAAAAATTTACAAGCAAATCAAAGGAACACCCATGAGGCAGTCTGCTTTCCTGCAAGACTTATACGAGCACTGGCCAGAAATTTCCTTGCCTCATGGTATGTTAATGTTTGGGTTTGTTTCTGATGTGTCTCCTGAATTGTGCAAATTCCATACAAGTATATGGCCACATATATCCACAAGAATTAAGTTGGTAAAAAGCTAATAGCAACAACCACAATGACAACTAAACTACAATTGGACCTCTATATAACAAAATCAATTATTCACTTGAAGAAATTCATTAAACAGAAATTTTATTAAAAAAGAAACATGACCTTTTCAACAATGAAAAATACTGTAATTCATTCAACATTCAGAAATATAGTAAAAGTGCCTTGGATCTATCAGCATCAGGGATTCCCCCATCCCCACAGAAATATAGTAAAAGTGGGAATGAACATAAATTTAACATTTAAAACAATTAATTTATTAATAGATACATATTAAGAAATGACTACTTATATAATGTACACAATATCGAAGTACACTATGAAGAATTATTTTGTAAAATATTGTGGTTATTTTTTGTTGTACACTGGATTTTCTTGTACATAGTCAAAAACTTTCACATTTGTTTTAAAGAGTCAAATATATTTTCTGGCACATGGTCTTCACACTGAAGGGCTCAACGCAAAGTTTCAAATGCTGCCAACATTTCATGTTTGGAAGGTTTAATATTGCCCTCATTTTCATCGAACTCACTGTTGATATTGTTACTAATTTTTTGAATACTCTCCAAAATGTTTGAGTCACTCAGATATTCAGCTAATACGACATCATTATCAATTCCTAAAAATTCGTCAAACAATTTCTCCACTGATCAAACCTCTCACTTGCAATTCTTCCCAAGATTGCTCAATATCTTGTAGTAGTTCATCCCTCTCATCACTGTTAATTGGTATTTTAGCAAAACCGTTTTTGTGAAACAAACCTTAATCATCGTTTCCATCACATCTTAACTCCACACTTTCGCGAATTCTGATGAACATCCGCAAATCTATAGGTTGGTTGGTTGGTTGGTTTCTATTCTCGGTATAGTTTTTTCACTATGCATCTTCGGCAGTGCATTTTCAAATTCGTGATAATGCCACGGTCCATTGGCTGCAGTTCAGACAAGGTATTCCATTGGATTGGAAAAGTGCCAATGTATCACCAATACATAAAGGCAGTTCTAAGAGTGTAGTGGGAAATTACCAACCAGTCAGCCTAACTTCAGAAGTAGGGAAAAGCATGGAGGCAAGGATCAAGGGTGGAATTCAGGTAGAAATGGAGTTCTGAAAGATACACAGCATGGTTTTGTAAAGGCAAAGCACAAATCTAGTTAACTATTTTGACAGGGTCACTCAAGAGCTAGATTTTTTTTTTTTTTTTTTTTTAATGAAAACCCCAAACACGACAGGTATTAGAACCTATACTATACATACTCATCATCAAGACCGACGTTGGCATTCGAGGTGGGCGGACGCGCTTAGACAGGGCTCCTCAGTTAAGTGGTTTACTTTTGGATAGTGCTTTTAAATATTTGATTTATTTAGATATTGTTGGATTATTTTGTTATAGATTTTCCTGTAACTGTTTGATTTTAATAATATTATAGATATAATTTTTTAAAGTTACTTTCATTGATATTTATTTAATTTTATAATGGTAGCTATGAGATCTGCCTTAAACACATCACTGGGTATCGTGACTCACACGGAAATAGCATATGGCGATTTACGGGTAAGTCATGATTTAATCCGTTGTGGAACCTGTGGAATGTTTTCCAAGGTCGACTTGGTGACTAATCCTACCTCACCTGGGGATTCTTTTCTTTGTGATCAATGTAAGGAGTGCACCAATCTTAAATTACAATTTGGTGCACTGATGGAACAATTTGAGTCCCTGAAAAAACGAGTGCTTGCCCTCGAAAATAATGCATCTGGGAGCTCGTCAGGGACTCAAAACTCCAGCAATCTACCAAGTGATGCAAACCCGATTCGAGCCCCAAAACAGAAAAACCAAGTGCAAACTACTCTGGTTAAAAAGGACATTGTTTTATTAGGAGACTCCATTGTCAGGGAAACGGGGAATATTTTTTGTAATAAAAATAGGTGGAGCAGAACCAAGGTATGTCTGCCAGGAGCAACTATTGATGATGTCAACAACAGACTGTCAGATTTTAAAGGTGGTAAAGAAAATATTATTATTCATGTGGGGACAAATGATATTAAACGTACACGATCTGATGATTTGTTGGAAAAATACAGGACCATGCTGAGGAAATGTCGCGAGTTAAGCCATAAGGTCTATGTGTCTGCAATTCTGCCTAGACACGATAGGAGGGATTATATGTTAAGAGCCTTGTGGATTAACTCCAGACTTGAAGGAATCTGCAAGGCTTTAGGGGGTAAATTTCTATCAGCATGGCCCACACTTGTAGGTAGAAGGAATTTGTTTTGTAGAGACGGGATACACTTAAACAAAGGTGGTACAAAGGTTTTTGCCAGTATTATTGAGGATACCTTAAAGGTTCAGGGAAACTGCTAGTTAGGGGGGAGATGTGGGTAATACTAACACGCGTTTATCTGATAATATTGGTCAATGTAACTCTTGCACATACCTTAAGAGTTCTTATCTGTTACCCCAACTGGACGTATTATCTAGATGTTCTGAGGGCAAAGACTTTTCACGTGAGCGGGTGGCTAATATCAGGGAAGAGAGCCTAAAAAACTTCAAGGGTTGTGTTAGGGTGGTTAAATATACAAGAACAGTAAATCTTAATTGTTTATACAGTAACGTTAGAAGTATCGTCAATAAAATGAGCGAATTCGAACTGCTGGTTAAAACAAGTAACGCGGACATAATAGGGCTTACAGAGACGTGGTGCCACCCGGAAATTGGGGATGATGAGTTTCAGTACGCTTGTATAATGTATTTAGGAAGGATAGGTTAGACAGAAGGGGTGGTGGGTTAATGCTTCTTATCAGAAGCAGCCTGAGTGCGACGATAGCTTTCCCGGATTCAGACATTTCACATGCTAGTATAGAGTCTGTATGGTGTGAGATAGTTGGAAACAAAGGTATAATGCGAGTAGGAGTAATTTACAGACCAGGTGATTGTGAAGATTATGACAAACGCCTCTACATGCAAATGGAATGGGCAAGTAAGCGTCAATGCCTTATTATGGGTGATTTCAATTTGCCTCTAATTGATTGGAGTAAATGGGAAGGAAACTCGACATGGGGAACAAAATTTTTAAATCAACTAGATGACTTATTTGTATCATGTCAGGGACAGTACTAGAGAAAAGAATATCCTAGACCTCATCATCACACATGAAGCAGATGACATAACAGGGCTGACAGTAGAGGAACCAGTAGCAGGAAGTGATCACGGAGTTCTACGGTGGATGATGACGAGAGAGGTAGCAGAAGTAAAAGGCAAAGGAATGGGTTTTAATTTTTTCAGAAAAGGAAATTACGATGCCTTAAGGTACTACATGGCCTCTATTAACTGGGTAGATATCGCGCAGAGAATGAATACAATTGAACTGTGGTACGCTTTTAAAACATTAATCACAGATGCCTTGAATGCGTATATACCATTAAAAAAATACTCCACGAGAAGGGTTCCAAGTTGGATGAATAGTGAAGTTGCCACATTACTTGAGCAGAAAAAGGTGGCATGGAAGGTTACAGAGCAATAAAAAGTACTGAAGCCTATAACAGCTACAAGGTGATGCGTAATATAGCCACAGAAAAGGTTCGACAGGCGAAGGCAGTTTATGAGAAATCACTAGCAAACAGAGCAAAGAGGGGGGATAAAGAATTCTTCACATATATAAATGCCAAGAAGAGCAGGACAAACCAGATCGGACCTTTACGTAAGGGAAAGAGGATAGTAATAAATACACCAGCTGCCGTTGCAGATGAACTCAACAGTTATTTTGCATCGATATTTACAAATGAAAAGCCTTTTGTGGCAATGGGAAATTGTGGGAGCGAAGTTAAAAAATATGTAATTAATGATATTGAAATTTCGCAAGATTATTTAATGAAAAAACTTTCGAGCCTACAGACCAGTAAGGCTCCTGGAGTTGATGGAATATACCCTATAATCTTAAGAGAGGCGGCAAGCGAGTGCATTGAACCACTGACTAATTATGCGAGCATCACTAGACTCTGGGAAGATTCCCTTGGATTGGAAAAGTGCAAATGTATCTCCCATACATAAGGGTGGCTCTAAAAGTGAAGTTGGAAATTATCGACCTGTCAGTCTGACTTCAGTAGTAGGAAAAATCATGGAGGCAATGATCAAGGGTGGAATTCAGGATCATTTGGATCCAATTGAAATTCTCAAGGATACTCAGCATGGTTTTGTAAAGGGAAAATCATGTTTAACAAATCTGGTTCGCTATTTCGAAAGGGTCACTCACGAGCTGGATTTAGGGAATAATTTTGACATTGTTTATTTAGATTTCAGCAAAGCTTTTGACTCAGTCCCACATGAGCGGTTGCTTTATAAGCTGGAACAGGTTGGAATCACTGGGAAAATCCTTAGATGGATAGAAGGATGGCTTCAGGGCAGGAGGCAGAGGGCTGTGATAAATGGCTATTCCTCAGATTGGGTTGATGTAAGAAGTGGGGTTCCCCAAGGATCAGTATTAGGGCCACTGTTGTTTTTAATTTTCATAAACGACATTGATGAAGGGATAGAGGACGTGATGTCTAAATTTGCAGATGATGTTAAAATTGGTAGAGTAGTTAATGATCACTGTCAAGCTGAGCTTCTTCAGAGAGACCTAGATAGACTTCAGGAATGGTCAGAAAAATGGCAGCTGTGCTTTAATCCAACAAAGTGTAAGGTATTACACCTGGGAAACAGTAATCCCAAAAAAACTTATTCACTTGGTGGAGTTCGACTAAACCCAGTACTGGAGGAAAGGGACTTGGGTGTTACGATACGGTCAGACATGAAATTCTCTGAGCATTGTAAACAGGTTGCAAGGAAGGCCCATGGTGTCCTATAAATGATCTATCGAACTTTTGCAAGTAGAGATAGGGACGTGATAATCCCATTATATAAGGCTTATGTTAGACCACACTTGGAATATTGTGTTCAAGTATGGAGACTGCACCTAAAGAAAGACATCAAGCTTCTTGAAAGGGTGCAAAGAAAGGTAACTCGCCTGGTGAGATCGGCAAAAGGGCGTCCTTATGAAGAAAGACTTCGAATATGTGGGTTGCAGAGTTTGGGAACTAGACACCTTAGAGGAGATTTGATTGAGGTGTTTAAAGCTCTGAGAGGCATCAGTAAAATGAATGAGGACAAAATTTTCAAGATTATAAATGATGCTAGAACTAGGGGTTGTTGTTGTTGGTTTCGATTTTATTGGCGCATTAGCAACTAAGGCTATAATGCGCCAAGAAGAACTAGGGGACATAAATTCAAGTTACGGGGGGCAATGTTTAGATTGGACTGCAGGAAGTTTTATTTTAACCAGAGAGTTATAAATTACTGGAATAAGTTGCCTTCATGGGTGGTAGAGGGCAACAGTTTGGGGAAATTCAAAGGTCATCTGGATAGTACTTTCGGGTAAGGGAAGCGCATAGGATGATAGGTTTAATTTCCTTTTTATTTATTTTTTATTTTATTTTTTTATATTTATTAATTATTTATTTATTTTATTTTATTTTTTTTGTTTTTTCATTGTTTTGTTCGGATTTTTTTTTTTTTTTTTTTTGGCTGGTGCAGCATAAGCCATAGGCTTTCTTGCACCATGCGGCCGTTACTAATACTAATACTACTTAGTACCAAACTTGGGTTGGAGGTTGAGAAGACAAAAGAAGATATTTGTTGACATTAGACTTGAACTTCTGTAGACTGTAATTTTCAGGAAATACACAAGGAAGGTTGTTCCAGAAAACAACAGTTGAAGAGTTGGTTCTGTGAGTTTGAAGCTGGACAGTAAATGGATGTCAGCAGCACGCGTTCAGACTGTTTTGAAAGAGAGAGTAGGAATTAAAGAAGCACAGTGGACATGGAAATATCTGTAGAAAAAGGCATGCAGCAGAAACAGTTTGTCTATGACACAGCGAGTGGAGAGAATCTGTTAGAGAGGAGTCATTAATTAACCTAACTGTCCTCTTCTGAAAGGAATCTAAAAGCCTCAGAGGTTTCGGGAGCACAGCTCCAGATGTGGGAACAATATTCCATGGTAGGGCGAATCTGCGATTTGTACAGAGTGAACAGCTGTTTGGAAGAAAAGCAACGCCGAGAGCGAAAGAGAAAACCAAGTTTTTTAGATGTAGAGGAAGCAATATTTGTAATATGCTTGTGCCAAGAGAGATTAGAAGTCAGGGTAATCTCCAAAAGAGATATATCATTTTGTCTAGAAATCGGAGTGTCACCAAAGATAAGCATAGGAGCAGAAGAATCCTTTTTGTGAGATATAAGACAAGACTGAGTTTTAGAAGGATTGAAATCAACTAAGTTGTCTTTGCCCCACTGGAGAATTACTCGGAGATCAGCATTTAAGGAAATGGTAGCGGATATTTGAGTTGAGGCTGACTGTGTAGGGCAAGGTTTCTCAAAATGGAAAGTGGAATGCAATGCAATTGGCAAAACTATGGATAGGATTTCCTGTCAATGGAAGGTCATTAATATACAAGAGGAAAACAGTGGGGGAAAGAACTGAACCTTGGGGGACACCAGCATTAGTGGAGAAGTTAGAAGACAAAGAGCCATCATCCTCAGTGAGCAATCAGAGAAAACTGGATAACCAATTACAAAAAGCAGTTGGCAAACCATAAGATGGAAGCTTGTTTAGAAGACCTTTATGCCAAACACAATCAAAAGCCTTTGAGATGTCAAGAGCAACTGCTTGTGTTTCACCGAACTTTTCCATTGAATTTGTCCATAAATGGGTAACATAAGCCAGAATATCACCAGTGGATCAACACTGATGGAATCCATACTGGTGATTGTTGATCAGACAGTAGGTTTCTAGGTAGTTTAAGAGTTGGCAGTTAATTGATTTCTCCATTACTTTAGAAAGAGTAGAAGTAATTGCAATGAGATGATAATTGGATGGGAGGGATTTGCCACCCTTTTTTGGAACTGGCTGGATATGAGCAAATTTTCAAGCAGAAGGAAAAACACCTTTGGAATAAAATAGTGAAAAAAGGCGGCAAAAAACAGAAGTAAGTTCAGGAGCACAGGTTTTGAGAACAAGTGGAAAAATACCATCATTTAGGGAATAATTTCGACTTTGTTTATTTAGATTTCAGCAAAGCATGAGTTGTTACTTTATAAGCTGGAATCAAAGGGAAAATCTTTAGATGGATAGCAGGATGGCTTAAGGGAAAGAGGCAGAGGGTTGTGATAAATGGTTATTCCTCAGATTGGGTTAATATACAAAGTGGGGTTCCCAAATGATCAGTATTGAGACCACTGTTGTTTTTGATTTTCTTAAATGACATCAACGAAGGGATAGAGGGTGTGATGTCTAAATTTTCAGAAGATATAAAGATCAGTAGAGTAGTTAATGATCACTACCAAACAGTTTCTTCAGAGTGACCCAGATAGAACTCAGGGATGATCAGAAAAGTGGCAGCTATGCTTTAATTCAGCAAAATGCAAAGTCTTAACACCTGGGGAACAGTAACCCCAAAATAACTTATACACTTGGTGGAGTTGAATTAGCACAAAGTCTCTGAGCATTGTAGATAGGTTGAAAGGAAGGCCCGTGGTGTCCTATCGATGATTTAGCAAAACATTTGCTAGATGAGATAAGGATGTCATAATCCCATTATATAAGACTATTGTTAGACCACACTTGAAATACTGTGTTCAAGTATGGAGACCGCACTTAAAAAAAAAGACAACAAGCTTCCTGAAAGAGTCCAAAGATGCGTAATCGTCTGATGAGATCATCAAAAGGACATCCATATGAACAAAGACTTCGAACATTAAATGATAGCATGACATAATCCTCAATTATTTTATTAATGCTCGATTAATCAGATTTAATATGTATATTGAAACTTTGAATGGCCCATGTCTCAGCATCAAATACAAGCAAACCAGATCTAACTGGATTGTTCTGATTCATAATAATACATGCCAACACAGACATATGCTCTATGTAGTCCAGACTCATATTTGTGATCCACTGAAAAAGCTATCAAATAGTTCCATCAACACTAAATTTTTAAAGAGGGAATAATACTGTATACGGATTAGTAAAGCAATTTGGCATATGTCAAAATGCTAAAAGTAACTCCCCTTTTCTTTTCTTTTTTTTTTTTTTTTTCAGTTTTGCAAAAGCCTTAAATTTGCTTAAAGTGAATGATGCTAATACGTAATAAGGTTGGTGGTTAGAGTATAACACTGAAAAAAAAATAAAATATTGAAGTAAAATTACTTTGTTTTCCCTTTGCTGACCAACAGAATTAAAGTTTGATGCTTTCCATATCAGATTTATAATAATAAATAAATTAGTCGTGATTTCATGAGGTCACTTACCTGTTGAGCTAATTCTCTTGTTGGTGCAAGAATTAGTGCCTGGCATTCTTTGAGATCTGTGGTAATCTGCTGCAAAATAGATATTGAGAATGTAGCCGTTTTTCCAGTTCCAGACTGTGCCTGGGCTATAACATCACGTCCTGAAATTGTAAATGTTTCATTTCTTTTAACACAAGAATGTTTAACTATTAAAAAGTTCAAAAGGAAATCACAAGAATTTGCAAAGCCAATTAAAATCTACTCTTTTCAATACTGATAATTACCAGATTTAGTTGAATTATCGTAATTGAGTTATATAATTATTGGGTTTCTTTGATTGTTGATCAGTTATGAAGTAAAAACTGCAACAAATTAAACTTTGTTTTTAATTGCCTCCAACAAGTAGCTATAGTCTCTTTCCATAAGACATGTTTGTAAAATAAACATTTCTTCAAGATGGCTACAAGAACAATTTTTTATTAGTAACATGGGGAAAGGGGGCATATTACACATTAATATTGTTTATATTAATACAGGAAGAAGAATCTGGTAAGAATCAAAAGATAAATGTTTCATTTAGCTTCTAGGATACAAGGAATTATGCCATAAATAAAGCTACACTGAAACACAGAACGGACATCACTGAACTAAAATTGTTCATAAGGGTCATACTGCCATGAGAAGATAAAACAAAAGTTTAATTACTTTTTGTTGTTTATCATGTACAAGATATTTCCTGGAGATAAAGTTGAAAAATTTGCTCTGATCAAGACACATAAAAATTAAAGGCTGTTTATGATTAGGAGACATCTTTGAAGAGGTTCAAAGTTTCCATTCAAGGTGATTTAAATAGGAAGCACTGAGTTCATCTGTTTACTTTAAGGAGCTAATTACAAGTTTAGATGAGAAAGGAGGGTTTTTTTTTTGTTGTTGTTGTTTGAATGACATTTCAGAACATGAAAGAGTTTAATTTGGTAGTTTATCTGAAAACTTTGCTATAAGTAGGATAGCATGAACTGCAGATGTTATGTATGGTAAGCTAGAAAATTTTTTTTTTTTTGGTTGCCTTTGCAAATCTGCACCAGAAACAGAACTGAATTCAGATTTTTTGCTTCCATCTGGTTTCCAATATTCTCTGACAAAGAGAAACTACACTCAGAATTAACAATAACGGATTATTAAACTGCCAAGAATGACTTAAGATAACCTGATATGTCATGCTTTCCTGCATACTTGTCAGTTCTCCAACCAAGGTCAAATTCTTTATTCTTACATAAAAAGACGTGGATGGTACCTACCCACAGTGAAATTAACAGAAATAAGATTACAAAATACCAATTTCTTTAAGTTCAACGATATTAAGAAATACTAGAAATTGCATTTGTGTGTTTTTTTGCAAAATTGATTCATTTCAATGTGGTTTATAAAAACTATTTCCTGTACTGGATGAAGAATTTGTTCTCCAGATACAATTATATTTTAGTTAAATGTAAATAATACAAGGTGGTCTATAAGTAAGAAAACACAGTCAACTGTAAATAATATTGTAGCATTAATTGTAGTCAAACATGTTTTGTTTTGTTTTGGTTTTATTGGCGCATTAGCTACTAAGGCTATAATGCACCATTAGTCAAACATATTTATGTTTTATTTAATGTTGGAACAATAAGGGCATAAATATACTTAAAAATAACAAAACAAAAAAATTTACATCTGTTCAATATGGGTGTAATTTTGGTCTTTATAAAATTAGTCTTTTGGGCACAGAGCGATACACAGCAAGGCACAATTCCTCAGAAATGCTCTTATATTCTCTACCATTCACTGGTTAAAGCCCTAGCTGACACCTGTGTTTATTACTAAACACTTTGCTCTTTAAAATCCCCACAAAAAGTAATCAGATTGGTAAATCTGGTGAGGTGAGCATGTTGGCCATTCGATGAAACCCCAGCACTTTCATCCTTCAAACCTGGAACTTATTAAGTGCTCCAGACAAAAAAAAAAAAAAAAAAAAAAAACTGAAAATTATGATTTTGGACTGCATTAATGCAATGATTGTCTTATAGCAATTTTATAAAGCTTGCTCCTGTTGCAATTCCCTCAAAATAAAAAAAAAAAGAAGAAAAAAAAAAAAAAGTGTCTGAGAACACCTATGGACTGTCACTTGACAGTCCAGACTATCAAGCCAGAAGAGTTTACATCCTTGTTAAAGGACAAGTGAAGGTTGCTAATAGAGTAATTAACAGTTACGGCAATTAGCAGATCCACTCAGTTTAAATGTGAATTCGTCAGTTTAAATGTGAATAATTTTAAATGTGGATTCGTCAAAACATTTTCAACTTGTAACCAGAAGTGAGCTATAGTGAGCCCATTGTTATTTTATTTTTTTTTTTGAAATTTTGCAAGCTGATTGTTGAAATGATCATTATATTTTACAAATGAAATCCCGAATTCAATTACTGAGTATTCAGAGCCGGAACTAGGGTGGGGCAAGCAGGGCTCTATCCTCAACGTTTTAATGGCACAATCGATCAGTTATGTATTTTAAAATTGTTTCATTTTTGATTTAATTACTCTGACCTCTGTTTAACCAACTTCTTTATAGAAAATTTTTTTGAATTCCCCTTGGTATTACATTTAAAATAGTTTCTGCTGAATGAAGAAAATTTCCATTTAATCAACGGATTACCAGAGACAACTTTGTTGTAACCTCTGGTAATCCGTTGTTGTTGTAACCTCTGGCCTTTAGGCAATTAGAAAGTGCGAATTAAGGATGAAAGGGATTACAGTTTCGCAACATTAGTGTCCATAAAACCTATGCAGTCGTATACCGAGAAGCTGCACTAGTCAGTATCCTTTCCATAGCCAGTCAGAGGATTAAGAAGATTCCTAACACAGATAATAGCCTCTGGTCAACCTATGTTGTGGTTTCCCCTTTATTCCGACAAAGAGGCATATGTTTTTCGGAGAAGTGAGTGATCCACGCCTTCCAGTAAATTTCTCCTGTGTGTTTACATGGTCACAGTAGTTGAATATCTGTGTGATCCAATATTTTGCACAGTATTCAAAGAACTAGTGCATTAGCAATGTAGAGGAGGGGGAGAATTGAGGCAACTAAGACATTTTATAAACTTTACGAAGGTGAAATGTTGGCAGATTTTGAAACTTCATTGAGGCTTTCACTGTGTAGAAAATGCTCTAAAATATAATGGCATACAGGCAATAATTTAAAAAAAAAAAAAACTTGTATGCATTATATCACCAAACTCCAAAAAACCAGTGCGAATTAATGATTATTGCTAAAGAACTTGATGTTGATACAATAAAAATTGGTTGTGTGTTCAGGCCATGATGAGCAGCTTGTAGCTTGCAATTTCGGGTTGAAGGAATTATCCCGCTTTGTGCAAACATTTTGAATCAGAAGTTAAATATTCTGGATTATTGAATAGACTTTTAAATCTGAAATTTCTTAACCATTTAGCACTAATGATCGACATCCTTCAGAAGCTCTCTTACATTTCAGAACCTTTACAGAATCACTATGGTAAAAGCAGATAAATTAATTATTTGAACATTTCTGAAGGAAATTATGAAGATAAAATTGAGCATGTTGAAGTGGAAAGAAGTTGAAGGAATCAAAATCGAAAGTAAGAACACATTTAAAAAATTACCCCATGACAAGTTATTAAATGCATTGTTTTAT
This sequence comes from Mastigoproctus giganteus, assembly GCF_048544385.1. Taxonomy (NCBI): domain Eukaryota; kingdom Metazoa; phylum Arthropoda; class Arachnida; order Uropygi; family Thelyphonidae; genus Mastigoproctus; species Mastigoproctus giganteus. Next base: position 133,953,151 of record NC_143575.1, read on the forward strand.
CCTTAAAGAATAAGTTATTAATGCAACAATAATTTTAAATTAAATAAAGAAAATAACGATACCATTGACAATGAGGAACTGAAAGAAATTTTAAACATAGGCTACCAGAAATCATGGAATATGAAAGAACTTTTGTTTCTGTGGCAAGATGGTGAAAACTGAATAAGAAATTTAAATTTCCTGATAAAATATAAAATAAAAATAAATGATTTTAGAGATTTCGTCAAAGACAGTTTATCTTTAAAATCAAGTGAAATTCCTTTTCAATTAAAAAAGGCAGAAATATATTTGAAACCATTGCGATTAGCAGTGCTGAAGCTGAGCAAGCTTTCAGCGTAATGAATAATATTGTATGAATAAATAATGTTGAAATTTAAACACTTTGCAGATTATGATGACCATACATCAAAATGGAAAACCATTGCTTCAGTTTGATTCAGATCTTTACGTCAAATCATTCCTCTGTAATCATCACTCAGCTATTGAGCAAAGCAGAAGATCGACAACAAATATTAATAAAAAAGTAAATTGTATATGGAAATTTTTAGAATAAATTTTTCTTGATTATTTGTGCAGTCATTTTTTTTTTCATGTAATCTGTGATTTTTGTGTACCTTTTCTAGAAGTTTGTTTTTTATGTAATATTTTATTTTACATTGTGGAATGTTTTGTTTTGTGATAATTTTTGTTATTTATGATATGGGAAATATTCATGTTATTTTTTATTTGCAATATTAAAATTTTACCAAAAAAAAAGAAAAAAAAAAAAAGTACCTATTATATTTCCCTAGTTGCTAAAAAAAACAAATAAAAAAGGTTGCTGTGTGCCACGCACACGTGGTAGATGGTTTATGTGAAACATCTTTCGCATTTCTTTTAGGTATTTTGATTTGTATTTATTGATTACAAAGTAAATGAGCTTTTTTATTGTAAATATTTTATTGATCATTCACAAATTTTCATAATTTCTGGAAGACAAGACACAATGGATTTATGACAACTAAAGTAAGAGATGTATACTTGCAAGTATCTAAATGTCTCTGGAAAGCAGAATCGATCGAAGTACCGATCTTGTAGTTGAAGCAACATATGCAGCTGTTAGGGACACCTAACGATAAAATGTAACAAAAATGTGAGACGAAAAAAAAAAAAAAAAATTGTTGACAAACTTGTATTGTTGCAATCATACTTACTGCAATAGTAACTTCAAGAAGTATGATTGTGACGTCATACTATTAAAAAAAACTAAAAAGTGAGAACTGCAAACACTAACATATCCAGGCATCATCATAAGGGGGAGGCATGACAACCAGGTTTTAAAGTTTTTTTTTTTTTTTTTAGATAGACCTAGGAACACTATACACATCACTTTTACGCATGATTAAGGGGGTAATAAGCCCCATCTGTCCACCTCCATGAATCTGCCTGACTTGAGATATCATACAAGTCACAAAAAATGCATCATGCATTCTAATCACATTGCTACTAGTGCCAGCGTAGGGAGCACCTCTTGTGGAAACCGCCGTGGATGATGTCACTTCTGTGACTGATCAAATTTACTCGGTAGAAAGTTGGAAAAACTGCGAGCCCATTGTTAAAATATTCAGCTCACCGCTGCTTGTAACCCTTGTGGCCAAAAACCGCTCAGCAAATTCCCATCTTCTATCTGGGTCATCCTCATTCAAACTTTGCAGTAACACAGGATGGTAAACTTTGTATTATTCAAATTCCTTTGCTTTCTTTGTGGTTTTTTTTTTTTTTTTTTAATTTCTTATAATGTCCTCTATTACAAATACCAAACTACACATTTTTGAGCATTCAGTTGATGTAGTATTGAGTCATTTTGGTGTGATGTAACTGGGAAAATAAAAATGCAAGTAGGAGTGTATTATAAGCCAACTGACTGCAATGAGTATCTCAAGCAACTATAAAGACAAACAGAGTGAGACAGTAAATCAGAACATCTTATTAAGAGGAGCCTAACTTTCCATATGACTGGAAGTTGTGGATCGCTCACACAGTAGGACTTGTGACTTACTATTGTGTGACTTGCTTACTATTTTCTATGGTAGCAAGTGGAGAGGCAATAAGAGAAAGCAATACTCAATCTGATTATCAGCAGCAACTGTTCATGCATTAAGAATCAGAAAATAAAAGAATCACAAGGTGGCAGAGATCAAAGTGTACTGATGTGGGATTAAATTAAACCTGTAACCACTGTCAAGTGGCAAAGGCTTTTGCCTCGATTATCTTTAACCCAGTGTAAATACACCATAGATAACTCAAACAAAAAAAACTATGATAGTAGTGTGAAAAGGGCATCATTTTATCTGTATCTCATATTGTGCACCTCCTTCACACAACGGGTTGCCATGTATTTCACTACCTCGAATAAGTAGCACTTCACTAAAAGAGAAAACTATTGTTACTTATTCTCAGTGGGCACCACCACCCAGACAGCACCGTTTCAAGGCTAATTGGCCTCTCATCAGTGGGTGGGTGGGCAGGTACCCTGACATTGCAGACAAGACCATTGGCCATTTATCGTGGCCAATAGTTTTGGCAAGAGACCAGAATACTGGAGTACAGCTTGGACAAGAAACAAGTTTTCTACTCATAGCCTGCTCAAAATATCGACGTATCCAGTTATGGATATCGATGAAAACAATTGCAATATGTCACTTCAGTTACACTGAAATGTTTATACTAAAAAGGTTTTAGCACTGAAAGCCCAAGAATACAGAAAATTCACTAATCGATCCACCGAAGTAGGTGAAATGGCATAGTTTTTGTTATACATGTATCTCATATTGTGGATACCTTTACAACCAGTTGCCCTGATATTGCACTACCTCCAATAAGCAACGCTTCGCCAGTGGCAAAGACTAATATTACTTATTCTGAGCAGATCTTGGGTGGTTGTATTTGCCAAGAATAAGTAATAACATTAGTCTTCTCCATTGGCGAAGCGTTGCTTATTGGATTTAGTGCAATATCAGAGCAACTCGTTGTAAAGGCATTCACAATATGAGATACAGGTATAACAAAAACAATGTCATTTTGCCTACTTCAGTGGTTTACTATGAATTAAAATGATGCTTGGCACTAACTTGTTAGATTACCAAATGTTTATATTGTTTAATATTTTAAGTGGGAAAACATCATTATAATAACACACTTTGTATTTTTTATCACGAACTTTTTACCTGGGAAAATAATATATAACATATAGAGTTGAAACTGGGACTTAAGAAACCAAACCTAGTACAGGGGGAAACTTCTTATGCGGGAATTTCTTATCCGGGTTCTACAGTATATATAAGTTAACTATTATTTAACTTATATATATACACACAGTTTGATATAAGTTAAATATTATTTAACTTATATCAAATTGTAACAGGGAACAATTCTTTGTGCAGCAGCACTACTCAAAGAACAAGTTTTTCAAAAAAAAAAAAAAGTTTTTGAGACATTGCACTCTTACAGACAATTCCAAAAACTATCCAACGCAGACTTAAGTGTATATTGTGAAACTAGCAAGTTTATAACTAAAAAAATAAAAAATAAATAAATATATATACACAATGGAATCTCGTTAATACAAAGTTCAACGGACCTAAATTTTCACGTTTTGTAATAACGAGGTCCCCCAAAAGTTTAAAAATTTTACCATTATTTATTATTTTTTTTTGTACATACTGTATATCTAAGAATAATAATAATAATATCAAAAATAAATTAATAAAATAAAATAATAAAAATAAAATAAAAACAAAAGCCTTGTCTAACAATACAGTAATAGGAATAACATTTTTTAAAGATTTTATTTTATTGTACGATAAACTAAGATAAAAGCAATATTAACGGAAATTAAAATATTGTACAGTATATATTTTGATATATACAATATTTTAGTATCACAGTAAAAATAATTACAGGTAGTTCTCGACTTTGAGTTAATTCGTTCCAAGCGCACTCGTAAAGCGAAAATTTATTTCCCACAGACATAAGGTTAAAAATATGCGTTACGTTCTCAACAATGAAATTAGTTAGCTAATTAGAATGTTTAAACAATGATTGATTTATCCAAAGAAATTAAAACGTAGCCTGTAAAATCAAGCAAATTATAATAATGGAGAAATTATTTATGACTTACAAATGTTAAATCTTTATCATCGCCTAAATGCACATTCGTTTGATCATTCATTATTGGGGGTTGGTTTGTTGCACAAGGTTGTTATTATTGTTATTATTTGGTTTTTAGGAGCATTAGCAACTAAGGTCATATTGCTCCAGGGATATGCGGTGGTCATTCCCTGACCTTCTCCTCTTCCTCCATATTTGGTGGTCACGGGCTCAAACCCCGGACTAATCAGAAAGCGTGTGCTACGCACTGCTGCTCCTACCCACCTGGCTACGGAGGCGCCGCTGCACAAGGAGTCTTCTTCTTCAGAAACGTTTCAAGAGGTGTTTGTTTCCAAGATAATCTCTTTTCTTTATAAATTTCACAATTGCATGCATAAGCATTTTTTAACGCCACACACAAATTGCAACTAAAATTCGCGTGAGTAACAAGTTTACGAAGCTTAAAAAAAAAAAAGGAATGAAGAGAATCTGAAATTTTCTTTTTTATACGATTGAAGATTTCAGTAAAGGGGAAACATTTTTCACCATAATAACGTAAAAAACCACAATTCCAGCTATCGGTACTTTTGGGAATGATAACTATGAAAGGGTAGTGCATTTTAATGATTTGAATTGGTAACTAATATGATTTACAAACCACGCTCACAACCTTTTATATGGTCTTAAGGTCCTGCTCATGACCTTAAAACTTTTTAGAGATAAATAGCTTAGTTATACAGCGAAAATTTCAACTTCCGGAATCTTGAAACAAATCACCAAAAAACAATAAAAACAAAAGCCTTGTCTAACAATGCAGTAATAGGAATAACATATTTTTTAAAGATTTTATTTTATTGTACGATAAACTAAGAGAAAAGCAATATTAACGGAAATGAAAATATTGTACAGTATATATTTTGATATATAAAATATTTTAGTATCATCATCAGCCATTTTCAATCCACTGCAGGATGAAGGCCTCTCCAGCAACTTTCCAGTTCCTTCTGTTTGAGCACTGTCCACCCATTTACTACCCACAAACTCATGAATTTCATCTATCCATCTCCGCCTTTGTCTTCCAGGTTTAGTATTTTAGTATCACAGTAAAAATAATTACAGGTAGTTCTCGACTTTACGAGTTAATTCATTCCTAGCGTGCCCTCGAAGGAATTATTGGGTTCACATTACGATATTTTAACGATACGATGGTGTCCCTGGAACTGATTAATATCATAAAGCCGAGTACACTGTACTCCGCATGTGGTATAGAACATTTGCAATTAATGTTCATATTTTCAATTTTGTTGATACCTGATACTTATGGAAAAAAAAAACTCATAAACCCGAGAACTCGTAAAGTGAGAACTGCCTGTACAATAATTAAAAGGAGACATACAAACCATTAACTTTTGAATAAATTAATCTAATTTAAAGAAAGAATCCAATGTTGTTTGCACAGGTTTTGTCCTATATGCAATTTTAACCACAGCATAGACGTTATCAAATGCAATAGTTGTTTCTTTATCAACGTTACTGCAGGCCAAGACAGTCTCTATTATGTTCAATGCATTTTGGGCATCTTTTTTAGATGGCAGTGTGCGCACGTCTTCACTTTTTCTGGTACAAAAACAGCATTGTTTTGTTTGGTATCCAGCAGCTCTTCTGGTGTTGGCATTGCAGTGGTAGCAACTTCATCATCCACCTTCACAAACTCTCCAAGGTCCCCAACAAAATTCATATGCTCCTTCAAATTCCTCACTGTTGCTATCACATTTGTCTGCCAGACCATGTTTTTCAATGATGTTCTCTCCAGAGTCACTCTTTCTGAAGCAGTTGATTATTAGTTGATTACACTTGATGTAACACTTTCCCAAGCAATAACAAGATTACGGATAGCATCCAAGACATTTGGCTGAAAATTGTTCCCTCCTTCTATAGTGGATCAAGTACCTTATCAGGTGGGCTGTGTATGCCCTCTTGAGGTTATAAATAATGCCTTGATCCAGTGGTTGCATTAAACTGGTGGTATTGGGAAGTAAAAACAAAAGCCGCATATTTGTTAACTTAAGTGTCTCGGCAGGATGTGCTGTATAATGGTCTAGAATCATCAAAATGTTCCTTTTTTCTGAAGCCATTCTTCTATCCAATTTTGATAACCAAGACTGAAAATTTTGACCGTAAGCCAAGCACTTCTATTGGCCTCATAATAGGGAAGTTGATTAACTGCCTTAAAACATCTTGGCTTGGAAAACTTACAAATCACAAGTGGGCATAGTTTTGTACTGCCATCTGAATTTCAGCATAACAGAACAGTGAGTCTTTGTTAACTTAATTTTCCACCATGACAAGGCTCTCCTCAAACAGCAAATGTTTTGTTTGGCAGCAAATTATAAAATAAACCTGTCTCGTCGAGATTAAAAATATCCTTTGCCTCATTTTTCAAGGATGGACTGTACAGAACACAACCAGTCTGTAGCCTTTTCTTTGTCAACTAATTCAGACTCACCGCAAACATTTTACAAAACCAAGTTATTCCTGTTTTTAAATCTTTGGAGCCAGCGACTGCTGCATTTGAAGTCACTAATCCCATGTTGCTGAGCTAGATAATTTGCATTTTCTTGCAAGCAAATTAGCTGCACGCATTTGTTGGTACCACTTGAAAAGTTTTGTTTCAAGCTCCTCGTGTTTTGCACCATGAATTCATTTTCTGTTTTTCATCACTGCTCCAGTGTCACGCACTTCAAGTCTTTTTCGGTTTTTCAGTATTGTAGATAAATTGTATTCCTTTGCAATGTCCATTTTGCTTCTTTCCATCCTATTGGCGTCTTGTATAATTTTTAGTTTAATTTCCAGGCTTAATTCTATCCATCTACGTTTTGTCACCATAACACTGCTAGATAAGATTTAATATAAACAAATTTTAAATTAATTTAAAGTCAAGTTCCGAAAAAGACATCAGCTCGGATAAAATGGCACAAAAAATAGATTGCTGTCTACAATAGCAAAAGACTCTTTGAACTGGAGTAACAATCGCAACTGACCTTATTCCCGTGTAGAGCGAGGGAGTGCATATAAACAACTTAGAAAAACTTTTTATTCTTTTGTTAATTTTAACAACTCATCCTTCAGAAAGATGTTTTTCAGAGTGCACTTGACATTGTAGCTACCATAAACTGCTTTTGTTTACACAAAACTAATTTCTAACAAGTCAGTGCCATCCTTTGGGAAGTAGGGAGCCAGGTGGCCAGGAGCAATAATCGGTTCGCTCTGCCAAGATTTGTATTAAACAGACAAAATGACAATATTTATTTCTCATGGGGTCAAAAAGAACTTTTTACTTAATTCATCATAACCTCTAGGATATTAACATTCTTTCACCTTTCACAAATCTACTATTCTCTTTTTCTACTTTCTTCACTCATATAGTTACTGGCACCTTGTGTAACTTTCACATCCATCTATGCATACTTAATTTAATATTAATACAACTTATATATACTCTTGCATCCGTTAATGTTGCTTCGCACTTTTAGGTGCATCTGTCATACCTAATTTATTAATCTTGCATTCAGTGAAACCATTTCATCAACTGTATACCTCTTTTCTACGTAACTCTTCAAACGTTACCTTTAAAGGGTTACAGTGAATACCCATTTATTTATATATATATATATATATATATATATATATATATATTAATAATAAAATAAATAACATACACTAGAACCTAAAAAATCTGGAATTTTCAAATAACCAGAACATTCTGGTATTTCTGTGAGTGTGATTGGCTGTAAAAGGGAGAGGGAAAAGTGCTAAATTTATGCATTATATTCCATTAATTCCCAAACACAAAGTTCTTTCTGTATTACTTATTTCCTAGACTACATGTATTTGTACAAGTAATATGTATTTAGTTTTTAAGGCAATTCAATTGCTCAAATCACATTACACTATATCTTATATTAAAAAATACTGGACAGTTACAACACACATAACCAGAAGTGCCATTCGAATCCATGACCTTTATTTCTTAAGCAAGTATGTTACCCACTGGAACAACCCAGCAGTTCACATTTTGGTTTAAGGCTGCTAAACAATTGTTCTGTGAATCCGTGATCCTTATAGGATCAAAGCTATTGTATTATTTAATAAAAAATAACAGATAACACCTGAACATATAATCTACATGCATAAACTTAAAAAAAAAAAAAAATGTAATTTTCAAAAATCCAACATTCTTGGGGACATGCTATGTCACAAGAATGTCAGATTGTGGTTATTTCTATACTTCAAAAGTAACACATCTTTTATTTATTATTATTATTATTTTTTTTTTATGGACAAACTTTTTCAATAACAAACAAATAATGATACAGTTCAAGTCACACCAATAACAAAAACTAAAATTTATAATTACGCCACTTAATAGATATTTCAGTTTTTTAAATTTAAGTCACATTTTGGTGTACAACTACGACCAACATATCCAGTAGACAGCTAAACTTTGAAAACAACTGAAAAATCTTTGAATGACACATAGCACCTTCTCCAAAAGCTGTTTATAACATTTTTTATGGATGCCAATTCAGAACGACTACAGACAAATGAATGATTTGTGTGTAACTATATCTGAATGAGTTACTAAACAGACAATGCCACAATTCAACACCAAATGTGAGGTACTGATTGTACCTCAATATTTGGCAAGTTATCTATTGAAATGTATGGTGTGTGTATTATATATATATTTCAATTTTTTTCCCCATCCTATTCAATTATATAGTGTCAGTTAATGCAATTTTTTTATATTCCACAGAATGGTTGAAGTTAATGAAATGCACCATGTCAAGTAATGCAAGTCAACTACCACAGCACAGTCACATTGCCATTGCTCAACACATTCAAAGTAACTTAATATTCGTTCACAAGGAAATTTTCTTAAAAAACAAATAATTTAATTTTCTTTTACAACAAAGAACACGCAACCAGATAGCCAGTAACAAGGACAACATACTAAATCCCATCTGAGCATTAATGATACAAAAAAAAAAAAAAAAAAAGAGAGAGAGAGAGAGGAGTAACAATATTAAAAAAATAACAAGCACTGAAATTGCAACATTAAAAGTTTAAATCATTATTACAAAAACCAGATAGGTAAGCATACCTGTCAAAATGTGATGAGTTAACGCAAAGATATATTTTTTCACCCTAATGTTGTAAAAACATGCCCTATACTTGCATATGGTCATTTAGGCTAATCGGAGCCAGCAAACACTGTCTTTTAAATGCATACTGTTAAATACTGTAGCACAGTAATTGAAAAAAAAAAAAATAATAATAATAATAAATAACATCTACATATCTGAAAAATAGCATTAGTAGAGGCATACGATGCAAGAAAGCAAGCTTATGCAGCATCAGCCAAAAATAAAATAAAATAAAAAATAAATAAAAAAAAAGCACACTCCGATTTCACCCCTCCGTTTGTTCCAAATACCAGTCCAGCTCAGCCTTAAATTTATTTAGGCTATCAATTTCCACAACAAAAGATGGAAGTCTGTTCCATCAATCAACTACCCACTGGCTAAAGGCAAACTTCCACACATCTATCCTACAACTGTCTTTCCTCAGTTTGAATTTATGCCCTCTCAGGTGATTATTCTGAGCAAGAGGAAGAATCCCATCAGCATTGAGCATGCTCAAACCATTCAAGGAAGGCTTTATACACCTCAATCAGATCACCTCGCAGGTGCCTTGTCTCCAAACACTAGAATTTGCAAAACTTAAGCCTTTCTTCATAAGAGCAACCCTTTGTTCCATTCATTAATCATGTTGCCCTTCTCTATACTCGTTCCAACAGCTCTACACCCTTCTTAAAATGAGGCCTCCAGACCAGTATACAGTACTCAAGGTGTGGCCTGACCATTGCCTTATACAAGGAGATAATCACCTCCTTATCCCTGCTAGAAAAATTCATATATATCATTGACAAGACACAATGAGCTACTCTTGAAGACCGTCTGCACTGCTCAGAAAACTTCATATCTCCTGCACAATTACCCCCAGGTCCTTTTCATTCTCTACCACTGTCAATGTAGTACCACAGATTTGATATGTTACTCTGTGGTTACTGCTTCCCATAGGTAGTACTTTTATATTTGTAAATGTTCAACTTCATTTGCCACCTCTCAGCCCATCTGCTCAACTTTTCTAGATCCTGTTGCAGCAGCGTAGTGTCATTAACAACCCTGTCAACCTTCGTATCGTCTGCAAACTTGGACATTAAACCTGATATACACCATCATCAATATTATTTATAAATATAGAAAACAACAATGGACCCAACACTGAACAATGAGGGACTCCACTAATAACATTAGTCCACAAAGAGCAGTGTCCATTGATTACCACTCTGTCTTCTCCCACTCCTTTTATCCATAGCAGCAAATTGCCTCCAATGCCACACTGCTCCAATTTGTGCAGCAGTCTTCCATGTGCAACTGTATCGAAGGCTTTCAAAGATCCAAATACATGATATCAAAGTTATTCTTTGCATCCAGTTCCTTTGTGACTACATTATAGTAACCAATCAAATTGGTCAGACAAGACTTCCCCTTAACAAACCCATGCTGTGTCCGAGATATAACTAAAGTCTTGTCTAGATGATCCTTCAATGTTTCTTTAACCAGTGTCTCCATTAAGTGCCCTGGAACAGAAGTTAAACTAGCAAGTCTGTAATTACTGATGTCTCCCTTTGATCCTCCTTTGTGGATTGGGGTCACATTTGCACATCTCTAGTCCATGTGTACTTCCCGAGTCCAGGGAAGCTCTCAAAATGACATTGGAGGCAAATTGCTGCTATGGATAAAGGGGTGGTTGAGGGGGAGAAGACAGAGAGTGGTAATCAATGGACACTGCTCATCGTGGACTAATGTTATTAGTGGAGTCCCTCAGGGCTCAGTGTTGGGTCCATTATTGTTTTCTGTATTTATAAATGATATTGATGATGGTATATCAAGCTTAATGTCCAAGTTTGCAGATGATACAAAGGTTGGCAGGGTTGTCAAGGACACTACTGACACTATGCTGCTGCAACAGGATCTGAAAAGGTTGAGCAGATGGGCTGAGAGGTGGCAAATGAAGTTTAACATTGACAAATGTAAGGTACTACACATGGGAAAAAGCAACCCCAGAGCAACGTATCAACTCTGTGGTACTACACTGACAGTGGTAGAGAATGAAAGGGACTTGGGGGTGATTGTGCAGGCAGATATGAAGTTCTCTGAGCAGTGCAGACGGGTTGCAAGAGTAGCTCATGGAGTATTGTCAATGATATACAGGAATTTTTCCAGCAGGGATAAGGAGGTGATTATTCCATTGTATAAGGCAATGGTCAGGCCACACCTAGAGTACTGTATACAGGTCTGGAGGCCTCATTTCAAGAAGGATGTAGAGCTGCTGGAACGAGTACAGAGAAGGGCAACAAGATTAGTGAATGGAACAAAGGGGTGCTCTTACGAAGAAAGGCTTAAGTTTTGCAAATTACAGTGTCTGGAGACTAGGCACCAGCGAGGTGATCTGATAGAGGTGTATAAAGCCTTGAATGGTTTAAGCATGCTCAATGCTGATGGGATTCTTCCTCTAGCTCAGAAAAATCACCTGAGAGGGCATAAATTCAAATTGAGGAAAGACAGATGTAGGATAGACGTGCAGAAATTTGCCTTTAGCCAGCGGGTGGTTGGTTGGTGGAACAGACTGCCATCCCTTGTGGTGGAGGTTGATAGCCTAAATAAGTTTAAGGCTCAGCTGGACAGGTATTTTGAACGAACAGAGGGGTGAAGTGGAAGTGGGTTTTTTTTTTTTTTGGCTGATGCTGCATAAGCTTGCTTTCTTGCATCAAATGCCTCTACTAATGCTAATGCTAAAAATTATGGCTAAGGGTTTGCTTACTTCCTCTGCCGCCTGCTTTAATATAACTGGATAGATTCCATCCACCCCAGGTAGCTTTCTTATGTTTATCTTCAACAATTTCTCCTCCACTTTACTCTGTTATTACAAGATTATTTAGTTTCACTGCCAGAGTTTAATACACCTCTGGCATTTCCCTCCCTGAATAACTCCTCATGTGTGAATTTATATGCAAAATATTCATTTAGTTTGTTAGCTACCTGAGCAGGATCATCAACAGTTGAACTATCAAAATCAAGTGGACCAATCTGATTAATCCCCTTCCTTCTAGAGTTTACATAAGTAAAGAACTCTTTGCTGTTTTTCGATTTCTCGTAATCTGCCTTCACCTGCCAAACCTCCATTGTGACTTGGTTACAGACCAGCTTATATCTATCATAGGCTTCTGTGTCGCCTGTTATTTTATATGTATCCCATGCATTGTTCTTCTCTGCCACATGTCTAATTAGTTCATCTGACATCCATTTAGGCCTAAATCTTGAACAATATTTCTTAGTTGGTATGAAAAGCCTGAATCAGTGCCAGTCACTAGTAATCGCTTGTCCTTTTCAAATTGGTAACTCTGAAAAGTTCTCATATTGCTTCTCACCACTATTAATCTCTTCTTTAAACAGAATCTGTAAAGGATGCCACTGTTATACCACTCTAGTTAATGCACCAAAGACAGTCAACCTGTATACATGATCTTTTAATATTCTTACTGCTCCACTTTGTAGGTCTATCTGAACAGTTTATTATTATTACAAAAAAAGTCACCACAATTGGATACAGCTTGGAACTCTGATTACTGCCATCTGTGGCAATCAAAAATGGCCTTTTATTCAAAGCCATCATTATCTCTTCTTTCCTTATCTGTGCAATTTCACTAATGATGACTGTTTTTTTTTTTTTTTTTTTTACTGTGTTCTTATCACAAATTTGTTGTTGTTGTTGTTGTTTTGGTTTTTAGGAGCATTAGCAACTAAGGCCATATTGCTCCGGGATATGCAGTGGTCATTCCCTGACCTTTCCGCATCCTCCATATTTGGTGGTGACAGGCTCGAACCCGGGACTAATCAAGAAGCATGTGCTATGCACTGCTGCTCCTTCCCACCTGGCATCACAAATTTGTATTTCTGAACAATGCACCTGCATCACACAACTTAGTATAAGATTAACTTCTATGACAAAAAAATGGCAATAAAGATTTGGCATGTATGGCATCAACTTCACTATGGAATGTAACATCTGTAATTCTTTATATGCATTGAACATTGTCATTATACTTTATTTGCAAACAACTGATTACACTATGTTCCCTGTAACATGAAATTTAAAAATTCACAGTTGTACGTATGGCAATACAATGTAAATTGTTTTATTTTTTTCAGATTTTACAAGTCATGGAAAATTTTGAATACATGTCTTCTGAAATCTCATGTTTATTTCTTCAGCATCTTACTGAAAGACTTTGTTAATTCGTTTTGAGTTACAAGTACTATGCCATTATTCCTGGTAACAGAAAACAAAACTACTAGTACATGTTTCTGTTCTGTAACACAGACTACCACAGCACACCTGGCAGCCAATTCATTCCTAAAAATGCTTAATTTCATTAATGTTAAAATTTCTGCTTAGAAATTCTCAAAAAAAAAAAAAAAATACAATTTTAAAAGTTATTTTTTGAGTGAAAAGAAAAGGAGAAAAATTAAGTTTTTGAAAAAGATTGAGAAGAATCAAATGATGTTCTTGTTTGTAAAAAAAAAAAAAAAAAAAAAAAAAATTTACAGAAAAAGGCAGGTTCTCCATTTCACGTATAAATTTTTAAAATAAAGACTTAATGCCTGCCTGTGATCAACCAAAATTGTTGGCCTTGCGTAACAGTTTCTCATATCACAGGCTGAAGAAGATTCCTAAATTTGCCACCACTGGGTTTCAGCACTACTGATAAGTGTATGAGATATCTGACAACAATATAGAGTAGGATACAGATACAAAGTAACATGGTGCTAAATAAAAAGGTAGCAAAAAACAAAAGTTAATTATACTTGGTAACGGACTAGTTCATTTCAAAACCTGGATTGTTTTAAAAATGAATTATTTTTTGTGCTCGTACAAAGATAATCTTATAAACAAACTGGAGAAAGGATTGCTGTATTACGTTTTTGTGAGTTCCTTCATTTGCACGTTAAATGAGGAAGTTCTGTGCAACTTTTCTAATGATTTGGAGCTCTGCTCTTTTACACACCTGAGAGAACTCTCAAAACAGGTCTACTTCGGCAACTTAAAGGTATCACAAAAAAGTAAAGTTATTTTTTTAAATTAGAAATTAAAAAAACAAGAAGTAACAAGGCAAGTGCTTATTTTTGACATTCCCGTTTCTACTTTCAAGTTAATGCTAGTGGACTAAAGATCTATTTAAAATTGTCTCGCACCAACTTCAGGAAAATAAAGAACTTTAAAAACTCATTGTTTACAAGTGAGACACTCACCGTAATTGTTTATATATTTAAAACTATTCGTATAATCTCAATTGAGTAAAGTGTATACTGTTCACCTATATAACCAAACGACCAAACTGAAATCTCTAGAGCTCTGTAAATTTTAATCTCAGACAACTAAATAAAACTCAATGTTTTACGAATGGCTGTCAATTTATTTTAGCTAACTCAGTCTCTTGATATCTAAATTAAAGCTAAGAGCTGTTAACATGTGTTTTGACTTCAGGAAACCCAAGTGGCCATTATAAACAGTTAAAAATGATCTGTATAGACAAAATGGGGAACTGAATTTAAATTTTTATGTCTCACTATATATCTGATATGAATGGTGCAATTGGAAATTTTTAAATTAAGATTAATTGTTCGCTACTGAAACAGTGTTTAAATCATTCATTAATCAGAATTCTATTTCATGAAGAATTAGTACACTGGATTCCGCTTATTTGGGCCACTAGTTAATCAGGGCAGCCGTTTATTTGGGACAAATCTTAAAGAACAGAACCCAATCGAGAAAATAGCCAGGGTTTACTTCATTTAATTGGGACAACGTGCCATTTAATCAGGGCACGAGATTGCAGCACTCGAGATTACCCTGCGATTATCTCCGACCATACCACGTGGTTCAGTCAGATTTCTGGAGGTCACAACCATAAAACAATTAGCAGTCCCCTGTTTATTGGGCTTTCCTGTTAGTGCTTCAATCATATAAAAAAATTAATTTTCAGCATCTGCTCTTCATTCTTATTTTTTAAGCTTCGTAACTTGTTACTCCGTTCTCACTTGCACATATTGTGTTACTTGCAATTCGTGTGTGCCATGTTTTTTACTGTTTTAAATTTTAACCCCAACCCACAAATGTCAACTAGTTAGTATGTGCATATTACAGTATGTACTAATTAAGCTATGCACGTAAGCATAAATTTATTTTTATTTTTCTAACCTGTGGAAAACATTCTTCCGATTTTCACGTATCATTTAATTTTTTAATTGGTAACGCAATAGTGTAAATTTGTACTTGATACAGTATATCTTTACTTTTATAGCCTGTGGATAATATTCTTCCTATTTTCGTTAATTAGAATCACTCTTTAATAGAATTAACCTTTAATTCACAAATGTGATCACAACGACCAGTGCTTACTACATATTGTATAGTGAAGGGTACTTTACTATGGTGAATCCATCATAAAGTGATTTGATTGTACAGAAAATCAATCGTAAAGCTGTATTTTTAACTGTTTATGTGAAACTTCGCATAATTGGGGCAGCTGCTTAATCGGGCCAAAATGCACACTAGTCCCGATGTGTCCCAAATAACCGGAATCAATTGTATTTTAAAATTATATATATATTTGTACTCAGGTGTTGATGCAGAGAGAGAGAAAGAGAGAGAGAGAGAGAGAGAGAGAGAGAGAGAGAGAGAGAGAGAGAGAGAGAGAGAGAGAGAGAGAGAGATATTAACAGCACAACAGTTTGATTTTCAGAAAATGTTTGAACTTGATCTCCATAACTTGTACCAGAGTGTTCATACACCATAGCTAATTGACATATGCAAAACACCTCATCACACCATTTTTTTGTCATGTGTTCAGCCAGTTTACTATATCTGACTAGAACTTTGTACCTATATACCAGTGAGTTTAACTAAGTCAAATGATGCGTATGTTAATTATGGCATATAATAAATATGTATGTATATAATGTTGATTTTTAAAGTTGTTTTCAAAATATAAAATTCCTGTATTCAGCAAATTTTTTTGATGTGTCAAGTATTGTCCCAAGTAGTAAACACACTACACTCCTTAAGTTTTTAGCAGCCTGCATAATCAGCAGATGCCCTAATTAAAATTAAATATTACATTAAATATGGTATGAAACACACTGAACCTGATAATTTTTGTTAGAGAGCACGAGAGCACGTATACACAGAGAAAAATAGGGTAAATTATAAACAGCCATGAATCAATTCAACAGCTTAATTGTGCAGTCACACACACACACTTAAGAGATTATAATATCATTAACAACAAACAACAGTAAAAGATTACAGTGCTATTATGGAATGCTTTCAAACCTGTTAATGAAAATTTCTTGGGAATTAAGTCGGCTCCATACTACAAGCATCTAGTTGATGAAGTATTCAAAACTACTTATGTCATGAGATGCAACATGTTATTGAAGATCCACTTTCTTCATTCTTACTTAATTTCTTTCCACCCAACCTTGAGGTTAGTGATGAACATAATGGAAGGTTTCATGAAAAAGCATTACCAAATCAAGTGGAATCCAAGCTTGCTGGTGGATTACCACTGGACACTGAAGAGCAGTAACCCTGATGCAAGCTATAAACGAAAATAACTGAGTAAGAAATTCTAATTAGTTATATTATAAATATTCTTGTATATCTTAATTTCTCAAGAACCCTGAAAACCTCTTGCATAAGACATTCTGCCATGTATAAAAAAAAAAAGCAGCCTGTAACACAATACACAAAAGTGCCCGATTTACTTATATAAATTGGAAATCAGAAATGTTTGATATGGATCAACTATCAGCTGGAAAATACCAGAAAGCATCAAAGGTTTCGCAAAACATTTTAGTGAGAAGTGAAATATCTGCTCTCACCTGTCATATTTTGAACAGTGAAGTCATATTTTGAACAGTAAAGAACTAAAACTTGAAAAATCCAATAATAATATGAAATCAGCCTATTGTTGTAAATTTTAAGACATCTCTCATAATCTAATCTCATCTATCACTGTGTGGACTTCAAAACAAGCAAGCTCTGAATATTTACAAAAAGGATTTAACATTATATTATGAACATTCTAGTGGCATATCAACACTATTACAGCAGCAGGCACGTTGGTGTACGTACAGATTTCACCAATCAAGTTTACTGGTGGGGGAGGGATGACAAGATATTTGAAAGTGGGAAATTTTAAAAGTTTATTCTCGCTTCTGGCATTATATCAAATATTAAGATCAGAAATCATTTTTAGAAACAGTCTCATTTTCCAAAAAAATTATTTCCCCCAGTGCCTCAAAGGCCAACCTTTGATTGAAAAGGATGGAAAAATAAAAGCAAAACAAAACTCAATGATAAATTGGGAGAACTTTTTACCCCAAACTGAACTTTAAGGAATTTATGGCTACATACAACTGTGCTGCCACTTTATTAGGTACACCCCTGCTGTGCACACAAATGGTTTGTCACACAATATTGCAAGTCACATGACCACAGTTGTGGATATAAATGCAGCAGAACAACCATTTTAGTATCAGTTAAGCGTACAAACCGTAGCAAGAATGGGGGAAAAAAAGTGATCTAACAGACTTCAAACGTGGCCTGGTTGTAGGTGCAAGATGTGCTGAACAAAACATCTCTGAAACGGCAGTTCTCCTGAACTTTTCACGCATCAGTTTCAAGGGTGTATCGAGAATGGTACAACGAACAGAAAACACCCTCTCAACGGCACTCCTGTGGAAGAAAATCGCTTGATGAGACAGGTCAGAGGAGGATGGCTAGAATTGTGCAAGCAAACAGACAGGCCACAATGTCGCACATCGTCAGAATACAACCTTGGTGCGCAGAACAAAATATTGCAACAGACCACTAGTCACACACTGTCCCGAATGGGCTACAACAGCCGACGACCACATCGCGTACCTTTGTTATCAATCGATTATTCTAAATCGATGTCTGATTGACTTTTTATTCCTTTTTAAGCGCGTTGGAAAATACGTAAAGCGCTTAATACCTTCATCATGTCCATGCGTCCACCCGCATGTAACAACTGGATTTCATCAATGAGAAGAGCAAACCCTCCTGTGGGCACAGCAACACCAGCACTGGACTATTGAGAATTAGAAAACAGTTGCTTGGTCTGACAAGTCGAAATTCCTGGTGCATCACGTTGATGGAAGGCTCAGAATTTTGCGAAAACAACATGAATCCATGAACCCATCATGCCTGATGACTACTGTGCAAGGTGGTGGGGGCAGTGTTATGGTGTGGGGAATGTTTTCTTGGCATACATTGGGTCCATTGATACCCACAGATTCACAACTAAATGCCACATCATACCTAAACATGGTTGCTGACCAAGTGCATCCGTTCATGTTGACAGTTTATCTTCAGTCAGATGGTTACTTCCAGCAGGATATCTTCGCTGTTGTGACCAGCTGAGTCCATGGATCTCAATCCTATTGAACATCTTTGGGATGAGCTGGAAAGGGATGTTTGCTGCAGGGCTACACCTCAGTCGAATCTCAAGGAACTGCATGACACACTACATCTACATGGTACTCCATTCCTGCACATTTTCAGCATTTTGTTCAATCCATGCCTAGATGAATTCAGGCTGTTTTGAAGGCTAAAGGAGGCTCAACATGCTAGTAGGTAGGTGTACCTAATAAAGTGGCAGCACAGTGTATATCTCCAATGAAAAAAATAATGCAGTTGTGGGGAGGGCTTTTTACCATACCTCAGGAACACTAGTATTCTCATTTTTTTTTGAAATGTCAACAAAATTCACAAGATCTTTGTTTATTAACTGATTATATCAACCTGAGTACCCACTCAAAAAAAAAAAAGTTAATATTGAATCTCTTTTTAAGTACAGCCATATAATGCCTCTTTTCATGTGCAGAGCACATGTAATATAATGCAAAATTGCATTCCACTAATTGAAGCATAGTGCATATCCTTCTGTCCACACATTAGCCCATATTGCCAGTTTGTCCAAAATGTCAGTGAATCCAACTATTTATACAGAAGTCTCTTCCACATGTTACCGAATGGTGACAGATAACGGAGCAGTAGAAGCGACATTGAATGAAGGAAGGAATATTTTAAACAGAAAAAGAAGAACCACATTTCTTAATTTTTACAAGGTTGGTGGGACCGCTATCATCTAATATTTCTAAATAAGTGAAATTCCTGAAGAAGGGATACTGTAAAAATGCTACCAAACTATTTTTTCCTTCAAGATTTCTACTGTTCTTTGCAAACATAAAATCTAGATTTCTATAATGACCACTCTTATATCACATGAATATTAAGATAGCTTATTTAGCTAATAACTAAATTCCTCTACATTAAGGTACCATTCCGTGAACCTTGCCAGAACCCATCTTCAGACTACCTTCCCGCTTGCTGAAATTGAGACATTCGGCAAGTGAGACATTGAAAACAGCCTATGTATTACCTGAAGATGAGTTCTTTCAAAGTTTCCATGTTAACTTAATGTAGGGATTTAGTTAATAGCTAAACAAACTATCTTAATAATCATGTGGTATAAAAGCAATAATTATAAAAATCTAGATTTCATGGAAAACCACCATGTAATGTTATTCTCCAACCATAAGTATGTTGGCATACTTATGGTTGCAACCATAAGGTCTTGGCACACCCAGAGTCCTGAGCTGGATATCATCATTCTTCTATTCCTTGGTGATTTCCCCCCCCCCTCCCTCTCTCTCTCGGGGTAGTTCAAACATTTTTTTTTTTGGCTGGTGCAACATAAGCCTCAGGCTTCCTTGCACCATATGGCTAATAATAATAATAATAATAAAATCAGCCTTTATTCCTCAGTTGATTCCAAGTCCGCAGTTTTGAACTGTTTTTGTACCGAGTCTGTCCAGATACATTTTCAAGTCTGCTTTTCAGAACTTCAAATAATCACAACTTCTGAGTTATTTAATCCCCCCCCTTTTAATGCAAACCTCAAATATGCCATGCATGGGTTCACGACTGAGAAGATACTTGTTAACATTAGATTTCAAGATCTGTAGAATATAATTTTTGGGAAATACAAGTAAAGGAATGTTATTCTAGAAGACAGAAGCGGTAGGGATAAATTATGAAGGAAAAGGGATGGTTCTGGGAATTTTAAGTGGACAATGAATAGACGCTAACTGCTTGCCTACATGCTCTGACTTGTTTGAAGAGTGGAGTAATTACAGATGCTAACTTGAAAGAATGGTGCTTGTGGAAGTATCAATAGAAAAGGTGAGTCTATGAAACAACAGAGTGGAGAGACTCTTTAAGAGATGGGCCATTAATAAACCTAACTACCCTTTTTTTGAATGGAGTAAAGGTATTTGAGATTGGGGTGGGATTACCCAGACATGGGAACAATATTCCATGGCAGGGCAGATTTCAACTTGTATAAAGTCTGGGGTTATAATGCACCAAGTCAAAAAGCATAAACTAAAAAAATAAATAAAATACTGTAGTATAATCAATTAATACATTATTATAAAGGTATACGGTATAAAGCATAAAACAATTAAGCATTCTAGATAAAATTATATAAATTAATTAATAAGTTGTAAAAACTTAAATATTATGACACATTGTCATTGTCAGATAAAATCTGTCTAGGTAAAGGCTCAGATGGATGGGTAAAACACAAACCACAATCATTATTAAAATATGTACAATCAATTAATATGCACTGGACTGTTAAAATGGTGTCATAATTTCTACACATGGGATGATCGCCTGCCCTCAACAGATGGCAATGTGTCAAGTTCTCTTTCTTGGTGATTCCTTCCTTCCTTCCTTCCTTCCTTCCTCTCTCTCTCTCAGGGTAACGCGGGAATTTTTTTTTTTTTTTTTGGCTGGTGCAGCATAAGCCTCAGCCTTCCTTGCACCATATAGCTAATAATAATAATAAAATAAAGTGACAATGTCCTATGCAAAGTACTGTGAGAACAACTTCCTCCTTATGATTCCTATGCAGAGTAGATTACCAATGTTCAATTACAGGCTTAATCTTGTATAACTTGTTTACAGCCTGCCTGGGCTGTTAGTGTTGCCATTGGGAAACAATTTTCTTCTGCATTAATCCTGTAGTCTGTATAGGGAAATAACAAGAAAGAGTTAAAACAGGACATTGATTTGGATGGCTGCAGTGTCTGATAAATCATTTAAGGTCCCAGTGTGGCTAGATATAGCAGAAAACAGCATATTCAGATTGAGAAAGGAAATGTAGCATCTGTTGTATCCAGGATAAGACTAGATGAGGATTAAACCTTATCAATAAGGCCTGCAATGAATGAGAGAATCAGTATATATAATAGATTTTTGATTGTGGATGGTTTCTGTATGATCCAAGGCTAATTGCATGCAGCTATGCAGAAAATATGCTGCATTTGGGGGAGATCTGCTTAGACATCATAGTGTCTGGGACAGCTGCAAATCCCACACCCAGTCTGCACATATGGTTCTGACTTTGAACCATATATGCAGACTGGCAAGAAGTCAGTATGTTCAGATTGGTGTGCTGAAAAGAACTGCAGGTAGATAGCAGATGGAATACTGTCCTTTCCTCAAATGTTGAGAGAGAGAGAGAGAGAGAGAGAGAGAGAGAGAGAGAGAGAGAGAGAAGTCATAGGTTGGGACACAAGCATGCCAGTATGGACAGGGCTGCCCCAGTGATGGTGCAACATTGTGTAATGTGATGTCCAAATCTCTGAGTGGCTGTTGAATACAAATACCAAATTGATGACTGGCATTACGGTGAGTTTTATGACTTTCCTAACGTGGCTCAAAAATGAGTGCCCACAGGGAGTGATATGGCAAGGATTTCAATTTGAAAGCATACTGTAGAGACAACTTCTCCCAACAAAATGATAATAAAGGTTCATTTGCTTCAACATAAATATTCTGGCAGGGATCCGTATACTTGGGACCCGTAATCTAACCGGAACACACAAGTGCATGATATGGATGCAATAAAGCGTATCAGTCAGCACTTAGGATATTCAAACCTCTCATTCATTTCATATGTAGCTGATGAATGTGCTGTAGAAAGGTCAACTTTATATCAAATACAAGTCCCAAAAATCTAGTCTCTGATACTACTGGAATAGCATTTTGTCCAAGTCTCAATTCAGGTTCAGGGTGAAGGCTGCACTTGCGGGAAAAAAGTATACACACTGTCTTTTGCGGGGAGGACCTATTCTTGCCCGCAAGTTCAGGTGATATATTGCAGTTATCTCTTGATAACCCTCATGTTGCAGAATTGAGAAAAAAATGCTGAAATCATCAACACAGAGGTCACATTTTACAGTTGGAGGAAGTTGTTATGTGATGGAATTCCCTTTGATGACAAAAAGCATAACACTTAAAACTGATCCCTTCCTTCTCTTGGCAAAATAGCCAAGAGAAGGAAGATCCCACATGAACTTGGAAGGAACGATAGGATAAAGTCTGATAAAAGCTGGGAGTGACTTCTAAGTCAATGCTAAGGTCTTTTAAAATTCAAAATCTCCAAGCTGTATCTTTTTCCACATCGAAGACCATGGACACCAGGTGTTTTCATTTTAAAAAGCATTTCAAATGAATGCTGACCTATTAAATGGTCTGAAGTGGACCTATTCCTTCAGTGGCCAAATTGCACTCTGAACAGGAGCCCATTTGTCTCCAAATACCATATAAAGTGGATATTCACCATTCTCTCCAGGATTTTGCACAGACAGCTAGCCAGAGCAATAAGGGTAGTTTGTTGGGATTTTGGGATCTTTTCCTGTGTTAGGAAAGGCAAGCACGATTGCCTTATAACAGGAATCTGAACTGTTCTTCTAGAAAGATTCTATAATACAGAAAGAGCAGTTGGTCCATGGATTTTGATGACAGATGTTTGATCATATTATAATGAATGAAATCTGGTCCAGCAGCACTTGCCTTCCTAAGATTTAGAGCTGTTTGTAACTCTTCTAGTGTGAAGAATCCATTATAAGTATGAGAATCCTTAGATTTGAAGTTAATTTGCCAATTTTCATTGTTTTTCAGGACCAGGAACTCTGTGGAGTAAAAGGATATTGGTTGGTTGGTTATTAGGATTTTTATGGTGCATCAGCATCTAAGGCTATAGTGTGCCAAGTAAGAGGATGTTGAATCGATGGTAACAATAGTCTCCCCAACAGCATTAGCTACTGCAGTTAAGTCTGAAATAATGCATTCATTATATTCTAGGACCAATGAAGGGAGCAATGTGTATTTCTACTTCATTTTCAAGATTTTCTCCTAAACAACTTTAGTGTGCTGGTCGAATGGGTAATAGTGGATGTAAAGTAGATCCACAATTCCTTTGGCTCTGACGACGAATACAGCATACTTTGGCACAGATACATTTGAAGGCTAAAAAATTGGCTCTAGTAGGATATCATTGAAATATCCCAAGCTTTGTTTTGTGCCATTTTTGCTGCTGTGCATTCATCATTCCACCGAGGTTTTCGAAATTATGGAAACAGTAGATGTTTTTGTAATTGTATGAACAATATTTTCTGCAATGTATGCCACTTCAGCCTGATCAATCTTCTACTGGTAATCTAAAAGGTAGACACTACCTCCTGTTAAGAAGGCTGGCTTTCATGGAAAAGTGATCACTTCCATAGAGGTTTTCCTTCACCTCCCAAGTGAGTGAAAGAAGGAAAGAATGGGAGCATATAGAAAGTTATTATGGATATTGTTATTATTTGTTTTTTAGGAGCATTAGCAACTAAGGCCATATTGCTCCAGGGATATGCAGTGGTCCCTTGACCTTTCCGCATCCTCCGTATTTGGTGGTCACAGGCTCGAACCCCGGTCTAATCAAGAAGCGTGTGCTATGCACTGCTGCTCCTGCCCACCTGGCTACGGAGGCAGCCTCATACAGAAAGATCAATAGCAGAGAACATATGGAAAAAAGTGTTAGTTCCCACATTTAGAAGGGAGAGGTCATTGGCAATGTGCCTATGCTCTATGACTGTCCCCTTTCGTTAACGTCTGCACTATCCTGTAGGGTGTCATGTCCATTGAAATCACCCAGAAGTGGGCAGCTGTATAATGAGATTATCAAGGTCTTTTTGGGAGATGTCAGCCCCAGTTGACAGATAAATTGAACACTTAAAAAAAATCCTACCATAAGGTGAATTGCTATGTCTTCTTTCGCAAAGAATTCCAAGTGGTACCTCTTTCACCTCGACATCCGTTTTTCTTGAGAACTGGGGTTGGGGATCAGGTTTTTTATTCCTTTCTCTGGGAATTCCTTTTTTACTGGTAGCACATTAGAAAGTAAGGATATAGACTGATTCTTTTGTGGAGCTTAAGAGGTAGCATGCAATGACTCTTTCAGTGGTATAGTCATTTCTGTTTGGGTGCCAATGGAACATCTCCCACATACAAATTTCACTGCTTTTCTTGCCTCCAAATATAATATACAGGCATACCTCGAATAACGAATAGGATGCGTTCCACGAAATTACTTCGTTAAGCGAAACTTCGTTTTCAGAGGTAAAAATACTATGGCCAGAATAGGGATACGTTCCTACGTAAAGAAAATGAAAAGCTTTTTTTTCGAACAAAGAAAAGTTTTATTAAATAAACATTCAACTTACATACAAAGTGAAATCACATTTTAAAATATGAGTCTAAAGTTGATTGCTTATGCTTTTTTTCTCTTTCATTTAACAATTGCCTATACGGAGTTATTGCATTTAACACTGATCGCTTAACAATAAAACTTCTTCCTAAATCAGGATCATTTTCACTAAAAAAATTTAACGTTTTCAATGTCATTTAAGCAGCTTTTTAAACCTTTGTTTGTTAACACTTTTTCGGCAGGAACTTCTTTAACTTCGTCTTCATTATCTTTGTCTTCGTTGCTAACAAGGTTTTCTAAATCTTCCACTGAAAAACCATCATCTTCTGCATTCAATAAATTTCTAACATCCTCTTCATCGACATTTTCGAAACCTATTGATTGAGCCATCTGGATAACTTCATTTCTAATTTCTTGGATGCTATTTTCTTCTTCTAGTACAACTTCTGGCCATATTTTGCGCCAAACTCCATTTAAGCATTTCTTAGTGACTTCTTTCCAAGAACTATCAATGTTTTCAATTGCCTTTTTAATGGTGTAGTTTTTCCAAAAAGTTTTAACTGTCATTTCCTCTTTATCCTCTAGTTCAGTTAAATTGCTTAATGTTCGACGCAGATAATAAGCTTTAAATGATGCTATCACTCCCTGATCCAATGGTTGAATCAGAGAAGTTGTGTTTGCTGGAAGAAACACAACTTTGACAGGAATGCATGTGTCCAACGTGTTAAGATCAGTAGGATGTCCCGGAGCAGTGGCTAACAACAAAAGAGCTTTTTCTTCAAAGTTGTTTTTTTTTTGACAATACCGTTTTACTTCAGGACAAAAGTGGTTAACAAACCAATCAGTAAATAACTCCTTGGTAACCCACGCTTTTCTATTTGCTTTCCATATTACAGGTAAATTCATGTAAGGTAAATGTACAGGTAAATTTTTATGTTACCTTTTAACGCCCTCGGATTTTCTGAATGGTAAACTAATAACAATTTTAATTTATAATCGCCAGAGGCATTTTATCAAAAGAGTAACATTAAACGGTCTTTAGCTGCTTTGAACCCAGCAGCTGGTTTTTCTTCAATAGAAATGAAACTTTTTGTTGGTAGCCGTTTCCGGAACAAACCGCTTTCGTCAACACTGAACACCAAATTTGGTGGAAAATTTTCACGTTCAATTATTTCCTTTAGTTTTTCTGAAAACTTATTTGCGGCTTCTCCTGTTAATTTTACACTTGAACCCTGGCCCGTTTTTTAAATTTCTCGAACGAACCACGAGAAGCCCAAAAGGTTTCCGTAATTTCGTCAGTTTGTTTAGATTTCAGGTGATTAAACTGGAATATTTTTTATGTTAAATGGGGCTTGAAATTGCGGACTTCGTTATATCGAAGCTTCGTTATCAGAGGTAACGTTAACCGAGGTATGCCTGTATTCAGCTTTGCCTTAAGTATTTGAATTGCTTTTTCTTTCCTCCTCTGGCATGCTCGTGAGTAAGCAGGGTGCTCTCCTTGGCAGGTGGGTTTTGTAGCTGAACTTAATGTAGTTTCGTGGTCCTTTGCACCACATCGAGCACATGCAAGGATTCCATAACAGGTTATTTGAGACTGTATTTCTGGCAATTGCACCTTCAAAGATTTGGGACATATGAACACACCAGATAATTGATATAACCAGCCTTGATCTCATTATGACACATTGGTGAATTGAACTTTAGAGTATGTCTAGTGGGAACAAGTTTCCCACCTCTATGCATACATATTTGTTTTGCAGCAGTCACTCCTTGGGTTTAAATTCAAAAGAGATTTCCTCTTCAGACATTTCAAGTTTATGCCATTCTATGAGGACTCAATGGGATGAGTTCAGTGTTTTGTGGGGGTAACTGTGATCAGCCCCCCCCCCCCCCCAGACATGGCTTGGAGGAGCTGTTCTGAATGTCTGTCACTTCTGGTCTCTATAAGGATGTCAGTTGAGAGAAGCTGTTTTATTGAATTATTGAAGGGTGACATTTCCCCCAAGGACTTCTCACTAGCAGAGTGAATTATCAAAGAAAAAATTAAATTGAAGTGTGGGGCCCAATATTTCTTCAGTTCTTGGTCTCTTTCCTCTATCTGGGTCATTGACTAAGTTTTCTGATAGGGATCATGTTGGGGCCCCCAGAAGAAAGAACATTATTAGGATTCATATGTTATTGTTTGTGATTCAGTGCCTGGGTTCACCTTTCCCCACCATGGAGCCAAAGTGGGACACCCACTACTCAGCAGGCAACAAATACGTTAAGGAATGGGATGCCAGGGCTACCCAGACACTTTACCCACACTGCCACCAGCCTTAATCCTGTCCTTTGGACCATGACAGTAGGGGCATGCATTGACACAGCTGACCCTTGAAAGCAAATCCACTAGCCAAATGATCCTGGCTAAGCCATCCAGGACAACCTGTCTCGTTGAAGCAGGGGCCAAAGTGGTGTTTTGAAGCTGAGCCACACAACCACCGGGATCCTCCCCTTCCAAGTTTCCAAGAATCGCAACACACTGCAAACGTGCCAGATTCCTATCGTGATCCAATACCAACATCCCGGAACCTGGTATGTTGGTATTGGATCCCGGTGATGTTAATCTGGAGAACCAGCAGCATCACTGGGAGATCCCCTCACCACATACAGGTGCCCACACTGAGGGGTATTTGAGACAGAGGAAACAATATCTATGATGTCCTTATGTTGTTGCTATTTGGTTTTTAGGAGCATTAGCAACTAAGGAAATATTGCTCTGGAAATATGCGGTGGTCATTCCCTGACCTTTCCGCATCCTCCATATTTGGTGGTCACGGGCTTGAACCCCGGTCTAATCAAGAAGCATGTGCTACGCACTGCTGCTCCTGCCCATGGAGGGGCCATGCCCTTACGCCAAGAGAGATTAGGAATCAGGGCAACCTATAATACATACATTTCATCTCAAAATGTACATCATTCATTGAAGATGAACATAGGAGCAGTTATTCATTTTTTCAAGATATAAGACAGGAGCAAGTTTTGGAAGGCCTGAAGTTAACTAAGTTTTTTTTTGCCCCACTAGTGGATTACCTGACAATGACACTTAAGGAAAGGGTGGTGGAAATTTATAAAATTTGTTTGTCCAAGAGGTTTGTCTCAAACTGGAAGATGGAATGTAGTGTGCAATCATCAGCAAAACTATGGATAGGATTTTCGGTCAGTGAAACGGTCATTAATAATACATAACAGGAAAAGAGTGGTAGAAAGAAATGAAGCATGGGAAACAACAGCATTAGTAGAGAAGTTAGAAGGCAGTCTACCATCACCCACAATGAGCATTTAGAGAAACCTGGATACCTAATTACATAAAACAATCAGCAGGTCATAAGATGGGAGTTTGTTTGGAAGACTTTTGTGCCAAAAACAATCAAAAGACTTAGAAACATCAAGAGTAACTGCTTGAGTTTCAGAAAAAAAATGGTGTCTATCAATTAAGTCCAAACATATGCCAATATATCACCAGGAGATCAACAACAACAAAATCCATATTGGCAATCACTTATTAGATGGAAGGTTGCAATGTGGTTTGAGTTGGCCGTGGGTGGATTTTACCATTACTTTGGAAAGTGTACAGGCAAATGTAATGTATCGATAACTGGACGGGAGGAATTTGTCATTGGCCAGATATGAGCAAATTTTTAAGCAGAAGAAAAAAAAAAATTGAAAACAGGCATTAAAAGTGTTAATAAGGAAATAACTTAGTTATTTTCATATTATGAAGTGATCTGGGGGGGGGGGAGCTCTCAATCACTATTTCAAATGAGACTGATGGTGAGAGTAGGTAGCAGGTTAGTTCAACCATGTAAATTCTATCATTCAGTTTAATCACATAAAACAGATTAAGATCAATAAGCGTATAAACTCCTGGAACTAGTTAATCATTCAATCTGGCTATCTTTGTTGTCATTAAGCTCTGCATCTACTTCCACAATAAAATAAAATAGGCAAAAGCATTGCTTTTATGTAGCTATAAATTTTAAAAAGTCCAAATATTAAAATATGAGAAGATAAACTGAATAAAATGTGACTACAATTTACAATAATTTGTAAATTAGTGAATTTAAGGTTTTTCAACTGAACCACACCAGTTTTTGCTTAATCCCTTGAAGAGTGCCTGCCAGTGTGCTGGAACTGACTGCCTCTATATGAATAATGCACAGCTTCAAGCATCAGTATTTTAACCAAAATAACCCACAACCTTGACACTCCAGTTAAGTGTGCTTCTGATTAGACTTGGTGCGCATGCAAAAATGTTCAAAATGAGGTATAGATGCATCTTTACAGGAATTCAAGTTCTAAACTCCCCAACTACCACTGATTATGCAATAACTGTACTTATTCTTTCAAGGAATTTGTCGGGCACTTAACTTCCAGCACTCACAGCTTGAGCAATAAGCCTGCATTATAAAAATTATTCTTTCGACTTAAACAGAATCTTTTTTGAATCTACTGCAATAAAGTGCCCTAAACTTGTTTCTAACGATAAGATAAATTTTTACAACACTCCTACAAAAATGTAGGAAGCCTAGAGACAAAAATAAAAAAAAATTTTAATAGAAATATAGCATATTTTTTTTTTATACTGATTTCAAACATGCAGCCTGCTTTTTCTCAGCACCCTCAGATAAAAAGATATTTCATATTTCACTCTTCATATAATTCAATTTTTGTCTATTCATATCACTTGGACTACTGATTACCAAGTTCTTAAAGTCAGTTTTCCAGATCTGCTGCAGTGGTCAGTTTACAGATTTCTAGAATATTTTATCCCACCAGCTCCCTGCATATGTATAAAAGAAACCAGCCCAACAGATCACCAGTCCATCAGAATTATAAGTTGCAAGTTAATGCTGTTACATATTAGTTAACTCATGCTCTCTTCAGTTATTGGTGTCAATTTCAACTGAACATGTTTACCTGTCACTTCAAACACATTCAGCACATTAAATCACCAGATAATTTAATCACCTCGACCAGATTTAAACCTTCATTTAGTTTTAGCAGTAATCCCTCTTAATCCAGAAAAGTATGTATTCCAACATCACACTGAACTTTAATATTGATGTAGTTTAATAATAGAGAAGTGTAGACTAATTTTATTTAATTCGAACCTGAAACACGGAAGTAAGTCGTTAAGCCTACTTTTGTGCAAGTAGTTTTTTTGTTTTTTGTTTTTTTTTTATGTGAACCCCAAACATGAGAGATATTAGAACCTATAGTACTTAGTACCGTGCTTGGTTTGGAGGTTGAGAAGACAAAAGAAGATATTTGTTGACATTGGACTTGAACTTCTGTAGATTGTAATTTATAGGAAATACATATGAAGGAAGGTTGATTCTCTGGGTTTGAAGTTGGACAGTAAACGGATGTTGGCTGGTGGTGGCACGTGTTCGGACTGTTTTGAAAGAGAGAGCGGGAATTATAGAAGCCAATTCAGAAGAACAGTGCCCATGGAAGTATCTGTAGAAGAGGCATGCAGCAGAAACAGTACGTCTATGAGAAATCAAGTGGAGAGATTCTGTTAGAGATGAATCATTAATTAACCTAACTGCCCTCTTCTGAATGGAATCAAGAAGCCCGAGAGAGGTTTTGGGGGCACCATGCCAGATGTGGGAACAATATTCCATGGCAGGGCGGATTTGCGATTTATACAGAGTGAGCAGCTGTTTGGAAGAAAAGTAATGCCGAGAGCGAAAGAGAAAACCAAGTTTTTTAGATGCAGAGGAAGCAATATTTGTAATGTGCTTGTGCCAAGAGAGAGATTAGAAGTCAGGGTAATCCCCAAAAGAGATATATCATTTTGCCTAGAAATCGGAGTGTCACCAAAGATAAGCACAGGAGCAGAAGAATCCTTTTTGCAATATATAACACAAGACTGAGTTTTAGAAGGGTTGAAATCAACTAAGTTGTCTTTGCCCCACTGGAGAATTACCTAAAGGTCGGCATTTAAGGAAATGGTAGCAAATTTGAGAAGTTGAAGCTGATTGAGCAGGACAACATTTCTCGAAATGGAAAGTGGAATGCAATGTGCTATCATCGGCAAAACTATGGATAGGATTTCCAGTCAATGGAAGATGGTCATTGATATACAAGAGGAAAAGAGTGGGGGGGAAAAAACTGAACCTTGGGTGACACCAGCATTATTGGAGAAGATAGAAGACAGAGAGCCACCTACCATCACCCTCAGTGAGCAATCAGAGAGAAAACTGGATAACCAATTACTTAAAACAGTTGGCAACCAATAAGATGGAAGCTTGTTTAGAAGACCTTTATGCCAAACACGATCGAAAGCCTTTGAGATGTCAAGGGCAACTACTTGTGTTTCACCGAACCTTTCCATTGAATTAGTCCATAAATGGGTAATATAAGCCAGAATATCATCAGTGGATCGACACTGACGGAATCTATTTGCGATTGTTGATCAGAGGGAAGGTTTCTAGGTAGTTTAAGAGTTCGCGATTCATTGATTTCTCCATTACTTTTGAAAGAGTAGAAGTAATTGCAATGGGACGATAAATGGATGGGAGGAATTTGTCACCCTTTATAGGAACTGGCTGGATATGAGCAAATTTCCAAGCAGAAGGAAAAACATTGCTATAAGAAAGTGAAAAAAGGCGGCAAAAATAGGAGTAAGTTCAGGAGCACAGGTTTTGAGAACAAGTGGAGAAATACCATCGGGACCTGGAGCTTTCTTAGCATCAAGATTCAGCAAAATCCTTCTGACATCCTTTTGACAGAAGACCACAGGAGGCATTGAATGGAACATGTTGGGAATGGTGGGAGGTGTTTTACCAAGATCATTAATACAAGAGCTGGAAGAAAAATGGGATGCTAGCAGGTCAGCTTTATCCTTGGCTGAAGTGACAACAGAACCATCTGGTTTGGACAGAGGTGGGAGTAGAGATGGGCAAAGGTTGCAGCCAATAGCTTTGGGAAGAGACCAGAATTCTCAGCTACCATTAGAGAAAGAAGCAAGTTTTCTACTCTTAGCCTGTTCAAACTCTAGTTTGGACTGATTAATAACTGCTTTACAATTGTTGCGAGCTTTGGTGTAGGCAGAAAATGAAACTGAAGAATTAGAAACAAGCCAATTATGATATGCAACATTCTTCTCTCAAACAGCCTTAGCACATTTATTGGAAAACCAAGGTTTAGAGAAAGGACGAGATTTTAAAGTGTGGTGTGGGATAAAGGATTCCATTCCTGCAAAAATAATTTCACTGACACGATCTGAGCAAACGTTGACATCAGAAGTTTTGAAACAGTAATCCGACCAAGGAAAAGAAGAAAAGAAGTCTCACAGATCATCCCATTTTGCATTCTTGTAATGCCAAACAACATGAGGTTGGGAATAGCCATGAGATAAAGGTTCCATTGGAGAAGAGACAATCATCAAGTTGTGATCTGAAGTGCCTAAGGGACCTATCACTTCGACCGTGTACTTAGGTTTGTTTGTGTGAAAAAGATCAAGCGTATTGGCTGTATGATTAGGATTGTCTGGTATTCTTGTAGGTAAATGAACAATCTGTGCTAGGTCATTAGTAATTGCAAAAGCCTCAGCATCTCGACCTGCTGGGTCGGTGTGAAAACGGAAGCCAGCTGGAGTTGTGAACATTAAAATCGCCAAAGAAAATTACCTAACTGTTAGGAAAGTTGAACTGGAGAAAGTTGCAAAGAGAGGAAGTCAAAGAGCTCCAAGTGATTAGTAGAGTTGGGAGAACGGTAGAGACAGCAGATGAATTTGACACAAGGTAGAGAGATTTTAAGCCAGATAAGATCAAAGAGAGGAGATTCCAAATTACCAATTCTCTGACAGGGAATATCGGAACGGACATATGCACAAGTACCACCTTTGAGGCGAAAGGAACCATACAGTGAATAATTTGGGCATCTGAGATGAGCAGTAGTTGAATCAACCGATAACTGAGATTCTGTCAGAAAAAGTACAGGGGGTTTGGCAGACTGCAAGTGGAAATGGGCATCATTGAGATTAGAATAGAGACCATGTATATTTGTGAAATGAATTAGGAAGTGCTTGGGAGGTTTAGATCTTTTCACAGATAAGCTTGCTCTATTAGTTTGACAATTCATGGTGTATTCAATAGTAAGAAAAAGTGGGTGGGAGTAGTACTGTATTTGTGTGTGTGGGGGGGGGGGGGTTGACATGCTGCATGCACTTCTAATTACAGGAAAAACTCACATGAGTGTATTTCACTTCTCAAATGATGAGGAACTTAAAAAGTGGCTTGTCAAAATTCACTGTAAATAGTTTCATTAACACTTGTCATTTTGTGTGTATACATTGTGTGTTCACTTGTCTTTTCCCAAAAGAGTTTGTAAACAGAAGTTATACAGTAGAACGTCAGTTATCCAGAATAATTTGAAAGGCTGAACTTTTTTTTTTTTTTTTATTAATGGTAGTATAGTAAGCTCCGGTTATAGTGATCACATTTACTACCTGTTTATAACATATTGTACAAACAAAATACCCAATAAACTGAAAACTGCAAATTGTTTTATGGTTGCGATCTCTAGAATTATGTGATCTTCAGAGGTGTAATGTAGAAAAATATTACAGAAACTACTGTGTTTTCTAGGAAACCATGAGTGAATCTCAGATTAGTTTAGTTCCAGATTTGGTAAGAATAATATCAGCCTGAAACTGCAATTTATTATGGTAAAATATGAACGAAAAGAAAATGCATAGTTTTAACATTGCAACAAAAAACAGAAATTAATAGAATCAAAAAAGATGAAAATTTAGGAAATCTCTCCATTTCCTAACAACATCAAGAAATCTCCATTTATGACATCAAGAAAATTCAAATACTATAACAGAATGTGTCGATTATGGATAGTGAAGGAGGATCTCTAGCAGGAAAAAGACGATGTGGAAACCTGAAAATGCTGCTTTAGAGAGTGCACTCACTTTATTTTTGTTTTCTCCAGAGCAAAGTTTAGGTGAACCAGTGTCTGGCCAATGTTGTGTGAAAAAGCATTAGATTTTAATTGAAAATTAATAGGAAATGAAGATTTTAAGGCAAGCACACATTGGCTGAAAAACTTTAACCTGAGACATGGGCATACGTGAGCTAGATATTGAAGGCGAGAAACTTACTGTTGACGAATCGGCAGCGGTGTCCTTTGAAAAGGAAGTTTGCTTCAGTTATAGCAAATTATGAGAAAGAAAAATGTTTATAATGTCGATGAGACAGGCTTATTATGGAAAGCATTACAAAGAAAAACTCTAGTCACTAAAAGAGAAATGCATGCACCAAGTTTTAAGATGAGAAAAGAGTTACAATTGCTATGTGTGCAAATGCCACTGGACACACAGATTGTCAGTGCTCGTTATAGGTAAATCGAACAAACAGAGCATTTAAAAATCTTTCTAATTTTTCTGTTTTGTATAAAAATGCCTGGATGGATGTTGCTGATTTCCGAGATTGGTTTATAATTTTTTTTATTTAATTAGTCTATTTAATCTTACCAGAAAAATTATCTGGAAAAGGTCTGACATCAATTATTCCAGATAACTGACACCCTACTGTATTTAGAATTTAACTGCTTTAAACCACAGTACATTCTGTGTGGTAAGTTTCAAGCTGATCCTTTAAAACAACGATTTCGATTCTACAGTCAACCACATGGAGCAAATCATATAGTTATATACAGGTAACCCTCGATTTATATCGGGGTTAGGTTCCTGGGGGGGGCAGGTGCAAATGGAACTCTTTATATAATGGAGTCAATCAGAAATCATAGGGTTAGGTTCCGGTTACCAAAAATTTTACCTACCACTTTGCATCGATTGTTTTATTTTATTAGGGCGGCTTTCACCAGATTCCATCCTCTGAATATTGCACTAGGATTCAATGAACTTCTTTTACCAGACATGGTGTTTCTTTATTCTATTAAATTAAAAACTTTATAACACGATTGGCAAAAACTGCACATGGATATCACTATTATTTTTATTTAATTTATTATTAGCAATTAATAATAAATGCCAGTGTAATAAATTTCCAACACGTGTAAAGAGCATAAACAACAACCAACTGAATGGTTCACTGTATGGACTTTACTACTCGTATCCACAAATGGTTACTTTTAGGGCAGGAATCTTTCTGATCTCTGATATGGATGTGCTATGGATTGCCTCAGATTGTCCTAAATCACGTGAACAATGAATAGCACAGCATAATGCCGATAAATTCTGTCTGACTATTTTAAACTTTCAATTTATAAAAAATTTGCAAAAAAATAAAAAAATAATGGCATTGTGGTTAGTGATCGGCACTATTGCAAATAAGCGCAAAATGAGGGCTACCTGTATTTATAGTTATCATATGATTATTAGAAGCTGGGAAAAAAATAATGAAAAAATTACTTTTTTTCCCCTCATCCAAGACAAATTTTAAAATTGAAGATTTATCTCTGCCACCTGAAACGACTTGTTTGTTGTTTGTTATTTGGTTTTTAGGAGCATTAGCAACTAAGGCCATATTGCTCCGTGAATATGTGGTGGTCATTCCCTGACCTTTCCGCATCCTCCGTATTTGGTGGTGACGGGCTCGAACCCCGGTCTAATCAAGAAGCGCGTGAAACGCACTGCTTCCCACCTGGCTACGGAAGCGCCTCTGAAACGACTTAACACCTAATACAGACTAGTGTGTGTGTGTGTGTGTGTGTGAAATACAAGAAACATAGTATTTCAAACAAGAAAAAATGCTTTGCTTGTACCGCTAAACTCATTTGCGATGTTGAAATATGGGATTATGAGTTTGAAAAGGAACGTGCAATTATTAATGTATGTAATGGGGGAAACTCAAAAAAACTTTCGGCATTGTTCAAATAGCAATAATATGTTACAGAATTTTCCAGATAATTGTTTCTCCTGAATATGAATATAATTTCCTTCACAGTAATAATCAGTTTACAACAATGAGAAAATTTATAGAAAATCTTAGAATACTGTATTAATTGTTCAAATTAATATTATAGCAATGGCTTAACATTATCAGTACTCACCTCAATTATTTGTGTCTTATCACATTGAAGTTATAAGAAAGGTAAAGACATAAAAATACAATTAATTAAATAGAAAAGTTGAGCTACATTAGTAATTTAAGATTAAGCTCGGAGGGAAAAGAAGTGCACTGCCCTTTCCCTCAGTTGTCATCTATAAAATCACTATTTAAAATAAATAAATGCACAAGGAATAATACTTTAAGAGTTTGGTATCTATATATGATATCGGTGTTTAGATACACCATAGATAACTCTTAAGAAACTACAAAGTTTTTGGCGGCATCATTTGCTCTTTCTCATATTGTGCTCTGCCTTCACGACGAGTTGCCATGATATTGCACTACCTCGAATAAGTAACGCTTCACTGATAGAGAAGACTATTGTTACTTATTCTCAGTTGAGTACCACCACCCAGACAGCACTGTTTCATGGCTATTGGCCAATCATCAGTGGGTGGGCAGGTATCCTGGTATTGCAGACATGATGACCCAGTTGTGAAGTTAATCACACAATATGAGAGATGCCAATAGGTGTAGATGTCAATATTGACATGTCAATAAACTTGAACTTCTCGAAAATCTGCTACCAATTCCTTAAATGCCGATCTTCAGATAATTCTATTGTGGGGCAAAGACAACTCAGTTGATTTCAATCCTTCTAAAACTCAGTCTTGTCTTATATCTCGCAAAAAGGATTCTTCTGCTCCTATGCTTATCTTTGGTGACACTCCAATTTCTAGGCAAAATGATATATCTCTTTTGGGGATTACCCTGACTTATAATCTCTCTTGTCATAAGCACATTACAAATATTGCTTCCTCTGCATCTAAAAAAACTTGGTTTCTCTTTTGCTCTCGACGTTACTTTTCTGCCAAACAGCTGCTCACTCTGTATAAATCGCAAATCCCCCTACTATGAAATATTGTTCCGACATCAGGGGTGGTACCCCAAAACCTCTCTCAGGCTTCTTGATTCCATTCAGAAGAGGGCAGTTAGGTTAATTAATGATTCGTCTCTAAAGTCTCTCCCCTCGCTGTCTCATAGATGTACTGTTTCTGCTGAATGCCTCTTCTACAGATACTTTCATGGGCACTGTTCTGAATTGGCTTCTATAATTCCCGCTCTCTCTCTTTCAAAACAGTCCAAACACATGCAGCCACCAGCCAACATCTATTTACTGTCCAACTTCGAACTCACAGAACGAACTTTTCATCTTTCTCGTTTATTCATTCAACTGCTATTTTCTGGAACAACCTTCCTTCATACGTATTTCCTGAAAATTACAGTCTACAGAAGTTAGAGTCCAATGTCAACAAATATCTTCTTTCGCCTTCTCAACCTCCAACCCAAGCACAGTACTAAATACTATAGGTTCTAATACCTCCTGTGTTTTGGGGTTTGCATAAAAAAAAAAACAAAGGTGTGAAGGCAGTGGGGGTTGCAAGATAACAGGTACACTAATCTCCTAATGACGACTTATAACCACGGTTCCCTCTAAGCTGCGCACATGCGCTGCCACGCACTGATTTCTATGATATTGCACAGGCACTTTTACTTCCCATGCACACGGCCGACATACTAGATGGCAACAGGAGTATTATTGAAAGAATGGATATAGAAAGGGGGATAGCTCGTGCCATAAGATTAGCTATTGCATGACATGTTCCCATATCTTTTACTTACAAATACATAGCGAAACGTTGTTGATTTTTATTTATATGAAAAAAATCATTACATTACGAATATATAAAGGACTGTAGTGGTTGTAGTTTATATTGTATATTTTTAAGGTGAGTTTATTGTTATAAAAATAATATAAATACCATATAATAGTTAAGGTCAGCATTTTACATTGCATCCACTTTTTTTTTTTTTTTTGGTTAGTTGTTGGCGCATCAGCTTCTGCAGCCATAATGCACCTCCTAAGGTTTTGCACTACTCTGATCCAAGCCTGAGGTGGGATTCGAACCCACAACCTTTGGGTTGCCAGGCAGGCACTTTACCCGCCCGGCTAGCCCCGTCGGCTCCGCCCACTCAACCATACACATACACAGTATGTGTGGGGGTAGGTGTATAAGGAATGTATTGTGATCGTGAAAATTTTCGAAGTAGAGTTTTTTTACGTATAATTTTTACTAATTAATACGTAAAAATGTGAGCGGAATGTCAGCAGATCTACTGATCCAGATTTATTTTTGTGCAGAACCAAAAACGTTTAATATTACTTAATATTTTATTAAAGCAGGTAAAATATGAAAAATTAAACTTTTTTAAATTTTTATAAACTATTTTAATAATGCATTAAAAATTTGATTTTTCCAAATATTTTATAATAACTTCATTTACAAAATACAGAGAATTAATAAAATTCTTTAATTTTAAAATTTTTTCAGATAAAAAAAAATGTCCAAAAGAAAAACTGAAGACATAAATACTGTAAATAAAAAAAAATAAAAAAAAAAACTTGCAAAACATTTAAAAAGGATTGGCTTTTAAAACAAATCGATGCTGAAATTCCACTATCAAACAAAAAGCAAAGCCTAAATCTAGGAGGTATTCTTCAATATAATGAAGAAAATGGTGTCGTCTTGTGTACTTTTTGTGCAGAAGCAAAAGTTGCAGGAGAATTTAGTACAGGAAGAAAATTGGAAAAATGGAAACTAGATTTGAAATGACATCTAAGTTAGAAGATACATGTAGACGCAGTTACCAAGTTACGTAATCTGAAAAAAGGTGGAATTTCAAGTATTTTCATGGAAACTGTAGAAGTATGTAACATAAAAAAGGAAAGAAGTGAACGATTGAAATCAAATTTTGATATGGTTAAGGTTTTAATTAATGATGTGATATTAGCCATAAAAGTTAATGCATCAATGAACTCTGTACAAGACATTCATGAACACATGGAAAAATTTATAGATATACCTAAAAATTGGAGAAGCAAAAATTATTCATTTGAATTTGTTGAATGTATAAATTCTGTTCTCATAAAAATATCCTGAATGAAATAAGAGAATCTACTTTCCACAAGTTAATTGTAGACGAAAGTACTGATATTTCAGTATTAATTTTGTATTTTAAATTTCGAGTGAAAAATGAAACATTACAAAACGGTATTTAGTTTTTAGAAAAAATTTAAAATTTTTACAACAAATATAATCTTGATATTCAAAAGATGGTAATGTTCATGTGAAATAGAGCAAGTGTTATGCTTAGAAGGAAAAATGGAGTAGCAGCAATTCTCAAAAAGGAAATATTACATCTATCTCAACAACACTGTGTTGCACACTGAGAAGATTTAGAATTGGACGATGAATGGAAAAATTTATATATTATGCAAGATATAGAGATGTTGCTTAGAACTGTATACACAATGTTTAGAAGGTCTAGCATAAAAAAAAAAAAAAAAACAGGAAAATTAGAACTAGCCCAGGTTACAGAACATGATGTTGCATCTTTTAGACCATTAAATGAAGTCAGATGGTTATCCAGATATTTTGCAGTTGATGCTTTAGTAAAAAAATATGAAATATTAATTGAATATTGAATGAGCAGGTTAACGAATGTAATGATCCTATTAGAAAATACTGTTTACAAATTTTGACAAATTCACAATATCATGTGGCATTAATCGGGCTCAATAATGCATTAGGAGAGCTTGCATCGCTTTGTAAATATCTACAAAAAAGTTTTAAACGTTATTGATGCACATCAATATGTTAAAGCTAAAATAAACAAATTAAGATGCCAATATCTTGGAAAAAATATTTTCTGGAGTGAAAATGTGAAAGAAGTATTATCAAAAATTCAAAGTGATGTTGACACTGCAGCTATAATTCGCTTTATCAAATGTGTATGCGATCACTTAGATAACAGATTTCCTGTTGATGAATTAAACGATTGGAAAGTATTTGATATTAATGCTATCACAAATGAAAGCAATAATTTTGACTCTGGGAAACTTTATGTGATCTGGGTTTTTTTTTTTTTTTTTTTTTAAATTTGGAGTCTTGAAGTGTCCTGGTTAATTGAGCATCTGCTGTACTTTATTATTACCGTATTTAATGCTGGTAATGACTTACTGTGTGTTTATCAATTAAACTTTATTATACGTATGTACATACAAGAAAATCACATTATATTTGGGGTCAGCAGGTGTTCACTTATATCCGCAGTTTCAGCCATCCATGGTAGGTCTCGGAACATATCCCCCGCGGATACAGGGGTCTTACTGTGTTTATTGAAGGAAGCACCAAATTTATTATAAGAAGAGAATGTTAGTGTGATATTCATGCATGCGAACACTTTGTGAAGTTGTCTTGCATTTGGCTATGGTACTGGAGTATAATTTGGGTGCCCTGTGTCTAATTTCTATAATTGTTACTATTATGAGGTTGTTGTTGTTATTTAGTTTTTAGGAGCATAAGCAACTAAGGCCATATTGCTCCGAGGATATGCGGTAGTCATTCCCTTACCTTTCCGCATCCTCCGTATTTGGTGATCACGGGCTCGAACCTCGGTCTAATCAAGAAGTGTGTGCTACGCACTGCAGCTCCTGCCCACCTGACTACGGAGGCGCCCTATTGATGTTACTTTCCACATGATACTGTATCATGAATTAACTGTACGAGATATTTTCTAGCTATGTACATTTTTGTTAAATATTACAATTCTGTGGCTAAATCTTCTTGCGAATGACTATAATTAACAGCATTGTATGGTTGTATAGTACAGACTGTGTTATATGAATGGTGAGAGTAAAAATGTAAATATTTCCCTGTATGTTTTCTTTCTGAATTTAGTACTCAGCCTATTGTCTTTTTTTTATATATTGTTAAATTTAAGAAATTAATACTGTCTTCCTCTAATTCAAGAGTGTATTTCATCAGTTTACGTACTGAGTTGAATTTTATAAAAAGGTTATCAATAATAGTTCTTCTATTATTATTATAGTTTCTAATAGTTTACAACATTGATCCATATTTATAAATTTCAACTGGAAAACATTTGTTTCATCAGCAAAGAAAGTGATCATTCATTAAATGAGTTGACAAATTGTGTTATATGTACTATATGTCAAATGTTTCTGAATTATATTAGAAATAAAAATTATAAAGAGAACTAAAACTTCAAAGATACAGGAGAAAATAAAAAAAATTTATTAGTTTAATACAGACAGTTCTCGCTTTACGAGTTTTCGTTTTGTAAGTTCCCGCGTTTACGAGTTTTTTCCCCCAAGTATCAACAAAATCGAAAATATGAACATAATTGCAAAAAAATGAATGTTAAACATTTATAAATACTGCATTCCAAACCACGTGCGTAGCTATACAATACAGTGTACCCCACTTTAAGATATTCAGTCAGTTCCAGAGACACCATCGTGCCATAAAAAAATGTGAACCCAATAACACACTGTTTTTTGGTAATTCGTTTCAAAATCTAGGAAGTTGAAATTTGCTGTATAACTAAGTTATTTATCTTTCTAAAATTTCATTTTTAAGATCACGAGCGTGACCTTAAGGCAATATAAAAGGTTGCAAGCGTGGTTTGTAAATTGTATTAGTTACAAATTCAAATCATTAAAATGCACTACACTTCCATCGTTATCATATGTTCCGTTATAAGAACTAATTTTAAACGCCTTTGTGATATTTTTCTAAAGCACATTTCTGGAGGTCAGGACCATAAAACAATTTGCACTTTACAGTTACTGCAAGCAATTATAAACGGGCAGTAAACTATCTTCTTGCATTTGCGAAAATACCGATAGCTGGAATTGTGTGGTTTTTAAGTTATGATGAAATGTGTTTCCCCTTTACTGAAATCTTCAATCGTATAAAAAACATAAATAACTTTTCAGAATCTTCTCTTCATTCCCTTTTTATTTTAAAGCTTCGTAAACTTGTTACTCCATGCGAATCATGATAGTTGCAATTTGTGTGTGTCGTTAAAAAATGCTTATGCATGCAATCATGAAATTTATAATTAAAAGATAAGATTATCTTGGAAACGAAAGCCTCTTGAAACATTTCTGAAGAAGACTCCTTGTGCAACAAACCAACAAGTGCCAAGCCAATAATGAGTGCCACAAATTTAAACATATACACCAACCGCCTATAACTGATTTAATAATAAAATAAAATTATACAAAAGACTAAAATAATATTTACAAAAAACTAATTTACAGCAAAAATAAAATAAAATAAGTTAAAATGCATTAAAATATAAATTTAAAATCGATAAAAACACTTAAAGCTTTCGGAGGTGTCTACCTCCTTCGTTAGCAATAATGATATTTAAGCGACACATCCTTAAGTACCAGGTTCACGGCACACGTGGATGACTAGGCGCATACTCGGTATTCCTTTCACTTGTACCAGAAACGGAAGTGGTCTGGGGACGTGG
The DNA here is from genome assembly GCF_048544385.1 of Mastigoproctus giganteus. Taxonomy (NCBI): domain Eukaryota; kingdom Metazoa; phylum Arthropoda; class Arachnida; order Uropygi; family Thelyphonidae; genus Mastigoproctus; species Mastigoproctus giganteus. Next base: position 133,995,580 of record NC_143575.1, read on the forward strand.
AAAACTAAAACGTTTATCTCTGGCAAAAACCACCGCCTCAAAAAGGGGGTGAAGCCTAACTCCCCTGTCTCTGTTCATGCTATTGTTGCCAGAGGATCCAATCCACAGACTTTCCAGCCACTTGCGGTCCCAGAATCTATGCTTGTTTTTTTTTTTTTTTTTTTTTTTTTTGATTTGGTAGTTGTTGGCGCATCGGCTTCAGTGGCCATATTGCACCTCCCAAGGTTTTTGCAGTACTTTGATCCAAGCCCGAGGCGGGAATCGAACCCGCGACCTTTGGGTTGCCGGGCAGGTACTTTACCCACTCGGCTAGCCCGGTCGGCAGAATCTATGCGCCCGGTCAAGGATGACAGTGTTGTCGGGGGAGATCTAGTGTTGTTTATCCCAATAGTGCTCGGCAATGGCGGATTTATTGAGCTCTGCGGTCCGTATCGCTCTTGAATGTTCCCCTAGACGGTCCTTGAGACGCTGTCCTGTCAACCCCCACAATCTGGGCATGTGATCTCATATACGACCCCACTACTAGAATCCCTAGTAATTGGTCTTTGACCTGTGACACTACTGTATGCAACCTCCGGCCCAGGAGCTGCACACAGCGTGTCTGAAAGTCGCAAAGCATCCTCGCAATGCTATCCGACAGGCCCGGATAGTAGGGAATATACACTGTGGTAAGCGGAACTACCAGACTGGGCTCTTCCTCTCTATTGTATTTATCAATGACCCTCTGGGGGTAACCGCACTTCATAAGATCCGTCATTATTTGCCTAATTTCCTTCTCCCCCTCCTCAGAGGTGCTGCATTGTGTCCTCACCCTACCCAAAAGTGCTCTGGCCACACTATTTTTATGTTGAGCAGTCTGTGCCGTCCTATAATGTGTGTACTGGCCCCTACACATTGGTTTCCTATAAACCTTAGTTCTAAGTCTGGGGCCTTCCCTATATACCATAATGTCCAGAAATGGGAGGGTACCATCTATTTCTACCCCCGAGGTGAATTTTATAAAGAGGGAAAAACCATTGAGAAACGAGACCACATCTTCCTCTCTCCCCTTCTTTACAATAGTAAACGTGTCATCAACATATCGTTTCCACTTACGCATAGGGAACTCCAATCTCGCAAAAACCCTATTCTCTAGTTCCTCCATAGCCAGATTCGCTACAATGGCACTGATTGGAGAACCCATGGCTGTCTTTTGTATCATTTTATTTTATTATTAAATCAGTTATAAACAGTTGGTGTATATGTTTAAATTTGTGGTATGAATAATCCCAACCTTAGAGGCCTTATTGCAGATACAATGAGTGATCAACGAGTGTGCATTTAGTCGATGATGATGATGAAGAAGAATAAACATTCTTTAACATTTGTAAGTCGTAAATAATTTCTCTATTATTATAATTTGCTTGATTTCACAGGCTACGTTTTCATTTTTTTCGATAAACCAATCATTGTTTAGACAAACTAATTAGCTAACTAATTTCATTGTTGAGAACGTAACCCCTTATGTTTATGGGAAATAAATTCCCGCTTTACGAGTTTTCACTTTAATGAGCATGCGCTAGGAACAAATTAACTCGTAAAGTCGAGAACTACCTGTATTTATTTTGAAATTGCTTTGGAAATGATAGTGCCTGGTTTGCTTAATTCATTCACATTGTATTTTAAAATATAAGCTATAACATTGTATCTTAAAGAAGATTTGGTCATTCTTTAGATGAGAGTAATTTGTACTATTTCATATTTTTCTGAATAATTATATTAGAAATAAGAATGACAAAAGGTGTTAACTCAAAATTCAAGGACATGGGGGGAATTTAAAAAAAAGAAAAATCATTAGTTTAATATTTACCTTGAAACTACTTTGGAAATTATATAGTGAGCTTTTGATTAATGTGTTCACATTATATCTTAAATTACAAGCTATATTTTTATAAATAAATCTCTACTATTTTGCTGAAATTAATGTAACTTCCGAACATGCATGTCATAGGTAGAGATTTGGATATCAAAACTATAATAGTATTTATCTCAGATTTCATATTATTTCATTCTGCATTAATTAATTCAAAATTTAAAATATAAGCAAAAAATACTGCGACAGTGAAAGTTTGTATTTCCTAGTGACTGTTAATGAAATGAGTTTTTTTTCCCCCATTATATTTTTTTCAGCCTGGACTGTACTTGTTAACAGGAGAGATTGCTTCTACAGGGATGGAATACACTTAAATAGAAAGGGTGCAAGAATTTTTGCTGATGCTGTCGAGGCAGTGTTAGGTGGGTCGGAAAACTGCTAGTTGGGGGGGATACAAGGACTAATAGATTAACAGTAGCCACTGGCAGAGGTGGAAGTGATTCTTGCACTGCTTCTATTGAAATGAGCAGAAGCCTGAAAAACAAGATGCAGGATATTTCAGAGACTGCTGGGAGTCATTGCGGTACAAGTATACCTGCGTGTACACCAATGCTAGGAGTTTGGTAAATAAATTTGATGAATTTGAGGTATTGCTCAAAACATCAAAGGCAGATATTGTTGGGATATCAGAGACGTGGTGTCACACAGATATAAGTAATGCGGAACTGGAATTTGGGGAATACAATGTGTATAGAAAGGATAGACAGGACAGGAGGGGAGGAGGGGTTATGCTATTAATTAAGAAACACAAAGTCCAAGGAAGTGAAGCCAGTTGACATCGATGGACAGGGCAGTGTCGAGTCAGTTTGGTGTGACATAAGCATAGGGAAATCAAAATTGAGAGTAGGAGTGTGCTATAGGCCTAATGACTTTGATGAGTATAATAAGATATTGTACAAGGAAATAGAGTGGGCCAGTAAATCAGAGAGTCTTATAATGGGGGATTTTAATTTCCCAGATATTGACTGGAATTTGTGGGTTGGTCACTCGCACACTAGCAAGGCTTTTGTGGATTTATTGGATGATTGTTTTCTACATCAGCATGTTCGTGAGGCAACAAGAGGGAGCAATACTCTTGATCTGATTATCAGTAGTGATTCTTCTTGCATTAAGAATCTGCAGGTAAATGAACCACTAGGTGGCAGTGATCACAGTGTGTTGAAGTGGGATTTACTCAAGGAGGTAACTACCATCAGAGGTAAAGGGAAGGGTTTTTGTTTTCGTAAAGGCGACTATGATGGTCTGAGACAGTATTTAAATTCTATACAGTGGGACCAACTGATGATGTTACCAACAGCAAACTTAAAATGGGAGGCATTCAAGGAACTAATCTTGGAGGCTACCAGGCTTTACATACCAACTAAGAAATATTGTTCAAGGTTTAGGCCTAAATGGTTGTCAGATGAACTAATGAGACATGTGGCAGAGAAGAAAAATGCATGGGATACATACAAATTAATGGGTGACATGGAAGCCTATGATAGATATAAGTTGGTCTGTAACCAAGTCACAAAGGAGATTAGGCAGGCAAAGGCAGACTACGAAAAATCCTTGGAAAGGATGCAAAGAAAAACAGAAAAGAGTTCTTTACCTATTTAAACTCAAGAAGGAAAGGGATGAATCAGATTGGTCCACTGGATATTGATGGTTCAACAGTTGAGGATCCTGCTCAGGTGGCTAACAATTTAAACGAGTATTTTGCATCTACATTCACGCATGAGGAGTTATTCAGGAAGGAGAATGATGTAGGTAAAGTAAACATTGGCAGTGAGCTGGATGATTTTGTAATAACTGAGAGGAAAGTGGAAGAGGGATTGTTGAGGATAAACATAAAAAAGGCACCTGGGGTGGATGGGATCTATCCAGTTATATTAAAGGAGGCAGCAAAGGAAGTAAGCAAGCCCCTAGCCATAATTATGAGAGCTTCTTTGGACTCAGGGGAGGTACCCATAGACTGGAGATGTGCAAATGTAACCCCAATTCACAAAGGAGGATCAAAGGCTGACACAAGTAATTATAGACCTGTTAGTTTAACTTCTGTTCCAGGTAAATTAATGGAGGCACTGGTTAAAGAAGCACTGCAGGATCATCTAGACAAGAATTCAGTTATAGCTCAGACGCAGCATGGTTTTGTTAAGGGCAGGTCTTGCCTGACCAATTTGATTGGATACTATGATGTAGTCACAAAAGAACTGGATGCAGGGAATAACTTTGATATTATATATTTGGATCTTAGAAAGGCTTTTGATACTGTTGCACATGGAAGACTGCTGCACAAATTGGAGCAGTGTGGCATTGGAGGCAAATTGCTGCTATGGATAAGGGGATGGTTGAGTGGCAGAAGACAGAGTGGTAATCAATGGACACTGCTCAACGTGGACTAATGTTATTAGTGGAGTTCCTCAGGGTTCAGTGTTGGGTCCGTTGTTGTTTTCGGTGTTTATGAATGATATTGATGATGGGATATCAAGTTTAATGTCCAAGTTTGCAGATGATACAAAGGTTGGCAGGGTTGTTAAGGACACTACTGACGCTATGCTGCAGCAACAGGATCTGGAAAGGTTGAACAGATGGGCTGAGAGGTGACAAATGAAGTTTAACATTGACAAATGTAAAGTACTACATACGGGAAACAGTAACCCCAGAGCAACGTATCAACTCTGCGGTACTACACTGACAGTGGTGGAGAATGAAAAGGACCTGGGGATAATTGTGCAGGCAGATATGAAGTTCTCTGAGCAGTGCAGACGAGCTGCAAGAGTAGCTCATGGTGTCTTGTCAATGATAAAGAGGAATTTTTCTAGCAGGGATAAGGAGGTGATTATTCCCTTGTATAAGGCAATGGTTAGGCCACATCTTGAGTACTGTATACAGGTCTGGAGGCCTCATTTCAGGCAGGATGTGGAGCTGCTGGAACGGGTACAGAGAAGGGCAACAAGATTAGTGAATGGAAGAAAGGGTTGCTCTTACGAAGAAAGGCTTAAGTTTTGCAAATTACAGAGTCTGGAGACTAGGCACCGGAGAGGTGATCTGATAGAAGTGTATAAGGCTTTGAATGGTTTGAGCATGCTCAATGCCAATGGGATTCTTCATCTTGCTCAGAATAATCAGCTCAGAGGGCATAAATTCAAATTGAGGAAGGACGGATGTCGGATAGATGTGCGGAAATTTGCCTTTGGCCAGCGGGTGGTTGGTTGGTGGAACCGACTTCCATCACTTGTTGTTGAAGTTGATAGCCTAAACAAATTTAAAGCTCAACTGGACAGGTATTTCGAATGAATGGAGGGGTGAAATGGGAGTGGTGTGTTTTTTTTTTTTTTTTTTTTTTTGGCTGATGCTGAATAAGCTTGCTTTCTTGCATCATATGCATCTACTAATGCTAATGCTAATAAAAATAGTACTTCATGTAAAAGCATTATTTTTTTTTAGCAGATCTGGAAAGGCTTTTTTCCAAATTTGGAAAAGAATGCATTTTAATTGTAAATGTCAAAATTGTATTGTCTTAATATTCCTTAACCCATACAAGCCTTTCAAGTAACACCTATTTGCTGCCATCTTGCTTTCATGCCACAGTCTGTACTCTAATAGGCTATGACTCCTTATATATGATACACTAATCCACTTTGTATTTTAGAGGCTCATTAAAAAATTCATGTTAAGTATCACTGCCATTTCTGTTATTTTAGAGGCTCATTAAAAAATTCATGTTACGTATCACTGCCATTTCTGTTCCCATAGTGGGGAGGCAGAAAATTAATCACATCTGTGACTTCTGCATAGGAAAGAGAAAGACTCAAAAAAAAAAAAAAAAAAGTGAGTAGTAATAGTACTAAATTTATTGCTTTATTAGTAATAAAGAGTAAATCACCAGATAACTTTTCTTATGTGTGCAGTGATTACACAATTAAATCCCAAACAATCTATAATGCTCCTATTAAAGAAAGCACCTGAACTTTATTTTGGTTGCAAATGAAGTGATCAGTACAAGAAATGGGCTCCTTATATACAATATGATAATCACACTTTATATCCTAAAGGCTCATTAAAAAATTAACATAAAGCATCACTGTCATTTGCTGTTCCCATAGTGTCAAGGGAACTAAATAATCATGTCTGTGGCTATTTGTGCATTACTCAAAAGAGGATGGAAAGGGAAACTCAAAAAAATAAAATAATAAAATAAAAAAATATATAATAATAAAGAGTATTCAAATATCCTGCCAGCCAATATAGAACACAATAACAGCAAGCCACCTGTTTTTATAGAAACCTGGTCAATGGAAACGGCCCACACAGAATCAAAACCAGAAATACAAATGTCCACATCCAAACAAACCATATCTTACACCTCAAAGTGAATTAAATGAACTTCTTCAGATTTAAACCTAAGGCAGATGTAGAGATTTTTGAATCTAAACTGAAGGAATCGAATTTACTACAAAAAAATATTATTTATACCCATATTTCTTAAATGACAAAAAGAGCTTTCTTCATATTTTGCTATGGAAGATACACTTTACTACTGTAATGCTGTTGGACTACTTGATGCCCTTGAAAGAGAACATAACATGTTCTCTTTCAAGGGCATCAAGAATGAAGACTTTTCACTGATTCTGTGCTGCTCCACAATGGAAATATACACCCATCATCACAATTGGTCATGCTACACAGCACATGAAAGAATCCCATGAGAATGGAAATTCTCTTAAGAAAAGTATGATAAACAGAAGTAGCATATCTACAGATATTTAAACAAGATCCTTTTAGGTCTGAATTGTATTCATACAAAAGTTACTTTTTATGTAAATGGACTAGTCAAACCATTCATCACAGACTAAAATTTGGCCCCTTGCATAATATACCTTGTACCTGGAAAGAAAATTTATCATCTAAAAATTTCTACATGAACTATTTGATCAAACAAATATTTTTACCACCCTGTCACATAGTTAGGTCTAATGAAGAATTTCATGGAAACTATGAATAGATGGCTTTCAATATTTAAACTAAAGTTTCCATGCAATAGTGATGCCAAAATAAAACAGTGTATTGAAAGATTTAAATCCTTTGGAAATGGAAGTTTAGAAATCTTCCAAGAAATCCTGTAAATGTTTTTTTTGGGCAATAACAGAGCAGAGAGCTATAAATTCTTGTTTGAGAATTGATTACACGTCTATCCTGGTTGCAATGTGTCTCTAAAAATAATGCATTCTCCATACCCATTTTGAAAAATTTTTCCCAGATAACCTTAGACACATCCATGAAAACATCCACCAAACACAAAAGGTATCAAAACTTACAGTACTCCATATCGTGCATGGGTTAAAGGAGACTAAACATGGGTTTCACCACTTCAAGTCTCCAATAAAGCAAAATGGTAGTATTCTCCGGTTGCTAACTATGGAGAAATACTATCAAGGAAGAGGAAGAACAGTATGCTTGAAGATTATTGTTGCTAGGCACTGATCATCAAAGAAAGGTGAACAAAAAATATATTAAAAATGGGGGGAAAAAAAAAAAAAAAAAGACTATTTTTATGCCATTTACTGTACTAATAATAGATGTAGAAGTTAGTGCAATTGCATCATTCCAGTACACAGCCAACTACTTAAGTAGTTATAAATTGGCATCATTAAGTACCGTATTTCCCCATGTATAAGACACACCTTTTACAGAAGAAACCTTTACAGAAACTTTAATTACAGAAACCTTTCTCACTGCGTCTTTTACAGTGGTTGTAGATTTTTTTACTTGCATTTCCTGCTTTTTTGCGCTTGTTGTCTTTGCACTCATTGTTTCGCACTTGTTACTGGTATATTAGGTTACGTTTTGCCACGTTCTGCCCAGAAATGGCTCAGAAAAGATTTTCGTACAGTGCTGAATTCAAGTTATGAGGAGTTGTATGAAGTTTATGATGAATAAAACTTGAGTTCAATAACTTTATGTAATACATTTTTTTTCAAATTTCGGGCCCCAAAATTAAGGTGCATCTTATACATGGGGAAATACGGTATATCTCATATTGTGAATACCTTCACAATGAGTTACCATGATATTGTACTACCTCGAATAAGTAACACTTCACCATAGGAGACGACTATTGTTATTTATTCTCAGCAGATACCATCATCCATATGGCACCGTTTCGGAGCTTATTGGCTCCTCTGAGAATAAGTAACAATAGCCTTCTCCTATGGTGAAGTGTTACTTATTCAAGGTAGTGCAATATCATGGCAATTCGTTGTGAAGGTATTCACAATATGAGATATACTCAATGATGCCAATTTATAACTACTTAAGTAGTTGGCTGTGTACTGGAATGATACAGCTGCACTAACTTGTACATTAGTTAAACTCTTTATGTAACCTTTATGTAACTATATCATAATCGTATACTAATAGATATAATTTCATTAAAAATTCCAATTGTAACTTGTATTCCTCTCTAAATCTGCATATTGCTAGGCCAATATCCGATTCAAATTATCAAAATCCATGATAATGATGTACATATTTGGAGAATAAAAAAAAAAAAAAATCAAAAGCATAAAATTTATTGTTTAATATTATCAATACTCGAACACTGCATACCAAGCATAGTCAGAATTTCTCAATAAAAGATTTTTGCTATTTGTCATTTCCTATGTTAGATATATATATATGTAGTGGCATTTTTTATAATAAAAAAAGTTATTTATCAATTACAAAATCAAACTGGGGCTGATCCCACCTGATAACGTACATTAAAAACTAACTTATGTGAAAAATTCAAAACATTTTTGTTACAGTCAGTTCCAGTTAATGTCATCACATGTGCAAATTGAATTTCTATTAAACAGAGAATCTAATAATCAAAAATCGGAGGAATTTTATCCACAGGCTAGAAAAATAAAAATGTAAAGTACAAATTTACATTTTATTACCTTACCAATTAATAAACTTAAATGATACATGAAAATCTTAGGAACATTATCCACAGGTTAGCAAAATACAAATAAATTTAGGCTTATGTACATAGCTTAATTAATATACATGCAACTAAACATAATATTTTGTAATATGATCCTAATTTTAAATAGTCACCTATTTTAGATTGCTTTGAATTATTACTAAAGTCTATTTATAATTTTCCAATATTGTATAACAGTATATTCAAAATCACTTGCATGTTAAAAGAACTCTAATCCCATCTTTAATATTCTTTCCTGAAGAGGCATTTTTAAAAATGACACAAAGATCCCAGGGCAGCCTTATAGTATACAACCCAGTTTCATCTGTGTTAAAAATGTCTTTATGAAGTGTTTAACACAGTTTATCAAAAGTTTTCACCACAGAACAAAAAAAAAAACTCCACAGAATTCCAGGTATTGGTATTATCTTAAATGCAATAAAATTGAGTTTATTATCCATTTATAAAAGAACAGAATACCCACACGGCGAATGTTTGGTAAAACTGTTTCAGAGAAAAAATAAAGATTAATATCAAAGTAATTACAGAAACCTTTCTCTCGACTCCTTTCACTGCTAGCTAGGGTGTCAGTGGGCCAGACTCAGTAAAAAATGTTGTTGTTATTTGGTTTTTAGGAGCATTAGCAACTAAGGCCATATTGCTCCGGGATATGTGGTGGTCATTCCCTGACCTTTCTGCATCCTCCGTATTTGGTGGTAACGGGCTCGAACCCCGGTCTAATCAAGAAGTGTGTGCTACACACTGCTGCTCCTTCCCACCTGGCTACGGAGGCGCCTAGTAAAAAATGTAATTTGATAATTTTTTTACATGTATAACTATATTGTCCTTTAAAAATTTTACTATTTTATTGCACAAAAATTATCTGGACCTGGAAACTGCTACGTAAAGTTATTCATAAAAACACCAACTATTGAAAGTCTGACCCTCAGCTTTGTTGATTGTGATGAAAAAAAGTTTCAGTTAGAGGTGCTCATTGTAATCCTCACAATCTTCTGGTCTGCAGATTACTCTCACTATCATTACACCTTTCCTTCTAAATATCTCATACCACAGATTCTATACCAGGAAATGCTTAGGCTGCTTTTGATAAAAAGATGATCCCACCACCATTTCTATCCTCCCCCCCATCCTTTCTTTCTGGCAACTGCAGATTCCACATGATACCAACAGTTCTCTATAGGATTCAAGTCTGGGCCGTTTCCTGGCCAGCTAAGAGTTGTAATGGACTGTTCTTCCAACCATTTTTTTTCACCTGTGACAACACTGTACATACACAATGAAATTTATCCTTCCTTATTTCCAGGTGACACCATGTTTCCTTAGTCCTAATGTGTCAATGTTAAGTTTTCCTAACCAGGGGTTTGAATTTGCTCATTTTATTAATGACATTCCTGACATAAACACAGTAAGACTGTTTTCTTGTATAATTTACTATCCTGACACACTCCAAGTTATTTAAGCTTGTTTCCTTAGCTTTCTGTTCATTAAAAACATCATTACCCTCAGAACATCTTGCCAATATCAGCTGCTATATCAACTCTTCAGATGTGTGCCAGTATTACTTTGACCTATATCATCAGATAAATGAATATCTATATTACCCAACCCTGTTCTCCCCTATCAAATTTTTGCTATAATATTAGCAAAAATCCTTGCAACTACCATTGTTCGAGTGAATCACATCTATAAAACAGATTCCTTCTGCGCAGGATATCCTGATAAAAACCCCATCACCAACCAAAAGCCTTGCAAAGTCCCTTCAGCCTCGAGTTTAATCAGGGCCGAATTATAAACAAACATTCTGACCTATCTCTCAACATTTTTTCAGCACGGCCCCAGATTTATTTCCCTGATCAAACAAAAATGGATAAAGTTTGGCACATCAGGGTTGTTTACTATAAGGCAACTCATGTGTTATCATTAACTATTTGTTAAAATATTTAAAGTGACGGTAAATACCAAGCTGATGCAATTATGACATTGCTGTACAGACAAAAATGCATTGTTCAATGGATACTCTCACTGTTTCTCATGTCTGTTAAAGAGGACACTTGCAGTAATATTTCATAGAATTGATCTTTAATATTCAAATTAGCTTGCTTGCTGTTAACTGTACACAGCATTTAACTCATTTTGCAAGCATCAGGCCACATGACATTTACATAGTTCCCCTAACTGTTTGAGCGGTTTGTGTCTCCTAGAGTGACATGCTGCTTATTCTTTAATGTAAAATTAATCTAGACAGCCTAGTAGACAGACCCGAATGATTTTAGTTTCAATAATTTTTTACAGGCCATAATTTTCATGGTATAATAATTATTAAAAAAAAAAAAAAAAAATCTACTATGAATCTATTTTATATTAACATTATGGCAATTAACATGTTAGGTAGCACCACCAGCAGCACACTAACTTAAGGTTGCATTTTGAGGTGCACTGATTTGTTATGTATTATACAAGTTGATACTGCTACTCAGAACAAGCCAAATAAAAATTTATTACAATGATCACCTATGAAGGATGCCTATATATAGCTGCAATTTTTATTGGGTTAATACCAATTTTTTTTGGAAATTTCAGTGATCCAATAGTAAAGTAGTAAATACAGCAAATTAATGTCTACTAATGTTGGTTGTCCCCCAAGGTTAAGTTATTTCCCTCACTTGTGCAACAATTCTAACACTACCCCTGCACAGTATAATAAATAGGAATTTATTTTAATGTACTATGTTTGGTGTGTTGCCTACTTTGTTTATATATGTATATTTATAAACAACTTGTTTAATATAGTGTCATTAATTATATATTCAATGCTGAATCAGATGTATGTTTAAAATATAAAACTGAGAAATTAAAATAAGAAATTTATAATTCATCATAACTACATAGATTAGATGAGTTTGCAACTAGCCATTTGAAATGAATATACATCAATGATATATAATCTGTTAACAATGATACAGAATAATAAAAAATTATTTAGCATGTTTTCTTTACAGAGGAACCATTTCAACTAAATGAAGGATGCTATTGATTGCTAATGCAACTTTCTCACAAAACTTCATCCAAATAGCTTGATACTTTTTTTTTGTGCCCTCGATCCTTTTATAATATTTTTCAAAAGTTATCCTCAGCTATCTATAGTATAACTTCTCTCATCCAATAAGCTTACCCAATTGTGATGGTTATATCTTCAACAGCTCCTGGCATTCAAATGTTCAACAGGTTAGCATCTATTGTATGGTTCACAATGTAAATATTCTAACTTTGAGAATGTTAGTCAACTACTTTACTGCTTTTACAAATCCAAATCAGTCAAATAAATTTTCTGCTTCTTCTGTTAAAACTATGGTAGAATGCTGACTATACAAACCAACTGGGAACAAGGATATTTCAAGTAATTTTAAATGCATTACAAACAATATAAAAGGAAAGAATGAAAAAAATTGAGAGAAAAATTACAGTAATCTGCATTTATTATTTACTGTACATAATTATAGTTTTCAAACACTGACATCAATATCAATGTTTTGGCTTAAAAGTTGTTCACTGGAAGATTCTTATTAAACATACATTACCAGAACACAAACTTACCTAAAAGCAAATAGTAATTTTTGTGATTTGACAACTTTGAATGCATTTAATTGCAATCAATAAATGAGTGCTATAGAAGGAAAGGCACACGAAATGAACAAATGTTCAATAGTAGCACACTGACCGAACCAAGGGCTGTTTGTATTATGGCTGGGATTTTGCTTAGCATCAATCACACTGTCTAGAGAGCACTATAAAAGCTATAAAATTGATTCATAGTTGTTCTTTGCTAATGTTGAAGTTACTTTATCTAGTTTAGTATTTGCCGCAAGTTAAAAAAGTTAATTTTTTTGATGATTATGCCTGCTGAATTTTAATTCTTTATTTTGAAAAAAACAGAACATCATCCTTAATGCATGTCTATTGATAAAATTTTATGTAAAAAAGTGTTTTCCTAAAAAAATTTACCTTGGAAGGTTGTTATAACTAGGGCTTGCATAAAACCCGAGAAATTTCAAAACCGAGTTTAACCGAAGTTTACTTTTAAAACCGATTTTCTCAGGCTTAGGGAAAATAATTAAAAGCTTATAACACAGGTATTTATTTTATCTTGGGTAGATTGTACAAATCATAATCAAATCTTTTAAACAAAGTCTATCACCTCTTATAGTAAAAAAAAAACAGAAAAAAATTAAAATGCTCCAAAAAAGTAACCAGCTTGAGATCATACAAAATTCCAAATTGTATTCAAATCCTTTGAATAAAAACTATCTTCTCGTATAGTAAACAAAAAAATAATAAGCCCTATAATAATAAATAAATAAAACTAATGTGAAAAAAAACAGCTTGGGGAAATTACTATTTATTGCTCAGCTTTTTTCTGAAAATGATCCTTTAAAAAACACAGTATATTAAGCATTTTTCCTGATAGATTTGACCTTATTTTTGTGTTAAAGAGACCAGTGATCGAAAACACTCTCTCAGATTGGACGCTTGTTGGTTTAATGGTCAGCAGTGTTCTATAAACTTTCTCCAGCTTTTCACTTCTACTGCTAGTTGCCTCCAAAATTTTAAATTCTTTGCTGATTTCCAATTCACTCGGATATTTTGAAGGCTCTTCAGTTAATCTCTTTATTACACTATCATACTCTCGCATGAGTGTCTCTCCAATATCGGAACTAGACGAGTCTTTGTTTTCTTCTAAAAGAACAGTTCGTTTATTTTCAGTTTCTTCATTCAACGCTAAGACTCCTTCGGAATGTTTTGCAAATAATCTCTGATAAATCTCTTCAGCATGCTTTTTCAAAACTTGCTTACTTGGAAAATCAAAAGTTCTTGAACCTGAATCTTCTTTCCTAAACTTTTTGGGGTTGTGTAGATAGCTCAGCAAAGCCACAGTTTGGCAATTTCGTCTTGCATTGTAACGCTGCAAAAGGCTTTGGTGAAACTTTAAAGCAAATGGGTTTTCTGCTGTATCAAGCTTAGCAAGCAGAAATTCTATTGAAGACTGCTTTAAGTAAGTCTGTATCTTCTGAGGTTATAGCCTTCAGAATCATTTCAACTGGTTGCAAAGTTTCACATAGCAATTCAAGTGTTTTCCAGGCATCGTCAGACACAGCTTCAGTTGACATTACTGCACAGAGCATTTGGAATGCAATTTTTCAATTTTCCAAAATCTCTCAATCATATAGAATGTGCTATCCCATCTAGTCTTGCAATCTAATATAAGTTTATATTCTTTCTCATTAAATTTTGCTTTAACAAAATTTTGTAATATGTCATTTTTGGTAGGCGAGTTTCGAAAAAGCTTGCAAATTTTTCTGACTTTGTTAATAGTTTGTGCAATATTGGCCATTGGATTGAAGAAATAAATGAGCTCATCGGTAAAATCGGTTTGATAAGGCATGCCTTGCTGTCTTTCTTCAACTTCTTCATTGTCTTTGGAAGACTCAGACTGTGGCACCATAATTGATTGCTTTTTCATAAAGTACATCTATAACTGACAGATGTATACAATACATTGTTGATGATTAGGCGTAATTTGCTTGCCAAACTTAATGATCACTGCTGCTCCATCGGTGATGCAGGCAACAATATCCTCATCCAAGTTCAAACCAAATTACTTCAAGTATCCATTCACAATTTGCTCAGTTCTTCTGCTATCAAGTGAACCATTAATCTCAATAAGACCTAATGACCAATGATTGTCTTTTGAATGCACATTTATATTCATATACCTTTTATTTTGTTTACTCGTCTAGAGTCAATGAATACCGTGCACCCAAAACCAATGAATTTTTGAAATGCTGAATGAGTTCTTCTTTCTTAGTTTTATAATAATTCAGAATCATATTTTTAATTCCATTCACTGAGGCTGGTTGTAATTTATCGTATTTATTTCTCTGAAGGTGAAGGCTTGATTGTCTAAACTCACTCTTGGCAATTGAATTGAAAGAAAATCCATCTAAAGCAGCTAATTTTGAAATCTCTTCTTTCATAGATTTTTTAACGATAAAGTTTTCTAATGTTCTTACAATTTTTACGGGAGGTTCACTGTTATCTTGTTTAATGTCAATCTGATGCATTTTCTTTAAATGCAACATCAAAGATGGTGTAGATCCTCCAGACGACTTCATTATCTTCTGACAATTCGAACATTGTGCTTCATCTTTGCTTTTTCGAGCAAAATAATTCCATACATTTGATTTCATCTTAGACATATTAAGAGTAATAAATATTAATTAGTAGGAATTTATATCACCGACAATTTTAAATAAAAATATTGAAGATAACAACGGCATAATACTATGCGTTACTCCCGCAAGCACCGAATGAAGAGTCTAAACGAGGCCAGTTTCAAAATTTTCACGAAAGAAATTTTTTATTTATTTACTTGCAATTTTTTTCCCCTCAATTAAATCTATTGTATTTTCAAAATTACATAAAAGCTAAATTTGGTGAAGCTGCTTTTTGGAGAACATTTGATCGCAAATTTAATAGGAATAAAGAAGCAAAAAACTTTCTACGATTGAAATTTGATGCAATATTCAGCGAAGTGGGTAACCATCAATAAGGCGCGTTCCATAACTTGCCTGGCGAACAAGATAGATGGAACGGCGAAATGTTGAGCATTTTCTTTTACGCTATCGCTCCGACTCACTCAGTCGTAAATGAGTACACCTGCATCGAGCCATGATACAGGTGGGAAGATAAAAGGTATCCCTCCTAGATTTGGGCCACTTGCCCATGAGATTCGTACCTAAACATAAAATAAAATAAAAAAAAACATGTTTAAAACATAAAGCAGTTGAACAATCCAGACAAACGAACAAACAAAAGAAAATGTGCGTAACAAAAAACTATATTCGAGGGCTAACTAAAAAAAAAATATTCGAATCTGGTTTTAGAAGCTCGGTTTCAACAACTCAATATGAAAACCGGATTTAACCGGTTTATAAAACCGGTTTGCAAGCACTAGTTATAACAGATCCACAGCCTGAAATGTCAGGAATGGAAGGGACAGTATGCTAAAATTGAAACAGCTCTTTATAATGTCATCTGATAGTAAAATAGAATTCTGTTCAACTGATGCAGGTTCTGAATTTCATTTAAATGCATTTGCTACCAGGAAGTCTAAAACGCTGATGGAACTGATATTCGGGTGACATTCAAGTCAAGTGGACCCAATTTTGGCTAAGCCCGGACGGTCTGTGACACCCAAATCCTCTGCTGGCCCCTTCACACTGGGACTGTTAGTAATCCTGGGTATAACCTCCATGCACAACCAAACTGTGCGACACCCAGGTATGAACCACCGTAAGCAGGGGCCGAGGTGTGGCACCCACACTAAATGGAGGAACGCCGCCCCTCTGTGTTACCAGGCAATATTAGGTGGTAGATGACTCATCAACCGGTGCAATACCACCACTTTGCTTATTGGCAGCTTGAAGTGGTGGAACCCATGTTTAGTCTCCAGAGCTAAGTTCCGGTCAACCCTTCCCCATCTCTTCCATCATGCAGTATGACTGATGACTTTTGAAGTTATGATGAAAACGGCATTCGCAGGCCAGCTCCTAATTAGTACACCGGACCGAACCTATTTGTAACTCTTTAGGAGGCTTATGGATCAGCTAGTGTATAATCTTGCTACCTCTACTCTGCCAGATGGTGATTGGAGGGAGTCCGAATAGTGAGTATGCAGGTGGCATTGTCAAGGCCATGTTACGTCAAGGATCTGGATATATTCTTACCATGTGTACGTCGTATCCATAAATTTCTTTACTTCATACAGCATTTCCCCCCACTTTTCCTTACTACTGAATACATCATGAATTGTCAAACTAATAGAGTAAGATTATCTGTGATAAGATCTCAACCTCCCAAACACTTCCTAGTTCATTTCACAAATATACATGGTCTCAATTCTAATCTCAACGATGTCCATTTCCACTTGCTGTCCGCCAAACCCCATGTACTTTTTCTGACAGAATCTCAGTTATCAGTTGATTCAAATACTGCTCATCTCAGTTGCCCAAATTATTTGCTGTATGATTCCTTTTGCCTCAAAGGTGGTACTTGCGCACATGTCCGTTCCGATATTCCCCCTCACAGACTAACTGCAATTTTCCTTCGTGATTGTGAACATTAATGTTCACAATTCCAGCTGGCTTCAGTTTTCTAGTCACACCGCCCAGCTGGTCGAGATGCTGAGGCTTTTGCAATTTCTAATGACCTTGCAGATTGTTCACTTACCTACAAGAATATAAGACAATCCTAACCATACAGCCAACGCTTGATCTTTTTCTCACAAACAACCCTTCTAAGTACACGGTTGAAGTGAGTGGTCCTTTAGGTACCTCAGATCACAATTTGGTGATTGTCTCCTGTCCAATGAGGCGTTTATCTCATGGCTATTCCCAACCTCGTGTTGTTTGCCATTATAAGAATGGAAAATGGGATGACCTGTGAGATTTCTTTTCTTATTTTACTTGGTCGGATTACTGTTTCAAAACTTGTGATGTCAACGTTTGCTCAGATCGAGTCAGTGAAATTATCCTTGTAGGAATGATATCCTTTATTCCACACTTCACTTTAAAATCTCATCCTTTATACAAACCATGGTTTTTCAATAAATGTGCTAAGGCTGTTCAAGAGAAGAACGTTGCATATCGTAATTGGTTTTTTTTCCAATTCTTTAGTTACATTTTCTGCCTACACCAAAGCTCACAACAATTGTAAAGCAGCCATTAATCAGACCAAACTAGATTTTGAACAGGCTAAGAGTAGAAAACTTGCTTCTTGCCCTAATGGTAGCAGAGCATTCTGATCTCATGTCTAAGCTATTGGCTGCAACTTTTGCCCATCTCAGCTCCCACCTCTGTCAAAACCAGATGGTTCAGTTGTCACTTCAGCCAAGGATAAACCGGACCTCCCACCATTCCCAAAACGCTCCATTGAATGCCTCCTGTGGCCTCTGTCAAAACGATTCTGACGAATCTCAATGCTAAGAAAGCTCCAAATCCCAATGGTATTTTTCTCCAACTTGTTCTCAAAATCTGTGCTCCTGAACTTCCTCCTGTTCTTTGCCGCATTTTTCACTTTATTTCAAAAGGTGTTTTTCCTTCTGCTTGGACATTTGCTCATATCCAGCCAGTTCCTAAAAAGGGTGACAAGTCGCTCCCATCCAATTATCGTCACATTGCAATTACTTCTACTATATCTAAAGTAATGGAGAAATCAATTAACCGCCAACTCTTATACTTCCGTCTGATCAACGATCGCCAATATGGATTCCGTAAGTGTTGATATTCTGGTTTATGTTACCCATTTATGGACAATATGAGAAAATGGGAAAGTTTGGTGAAACACAAGCAGTTGCTCTTGACATCTCAAAGGCTTTTGATCATGTTTGGCATAAAGGTCTTCTAAACAAGCTTTCATCTTATGGTTTACCAACTGTTTTTTTGTAACTGGTTATCCAGTTTTCTCTCTGATCACTCACTGAGGGTAATGGTAGATGGCTCTTTATCTTCTAACTTCACCACTAATGCTGGTGTCCCCCAAGGTTCAGTTCTTTCCCCCACTCTTTTCCTCTTTTATATTAATGACCTTCTTCCATTGACTGGAAATCCTATCCACAGTTTTGCCAATGATAGCACATTGCATTCCACTTTCCATTTTGAGAAACCTTGTTCTTTTCAATCAGCCTCAACTTCTCGAATATCCGCTACCAATTCCTTAAATGCTGATCTCCGGGTAAGTCTAAAGTGGGGCAAAGACAACTTAGTTGATTTCAATCCTTCTAAAACTCAGTCTTGTCTTATATCTCGCAAAAAGGATTCTTCTGCTCCTATGCTTATCTTCAGTGACACTCCAATTTCTAGGCAAAAGGATATATCTCTTTTGGCGATCACCCTGACTTCTAATCTCTCTTGGCACAAGCACATTACAAATATTGCTTCCTCTGCATCTAAAAAACTTGGTTTTCTCTTTTGCTCTCGGAGTTACTTTTCTTCCAAACAGCTCTTCACTCTGTACAAATCGCAGATTCGCCCTACCATGGAATATTGTTCACACATCTGGGGCGATGCCCCCAAAACCTCTCTGAGCCTTCTAGATTCCAATCAGAAGAGGGCAGATAGGTTAATTAATGACTGCTCTCTGACAGAGTTGCTCCACTCTCTGTCTCATAGACTTACTGTTTCTGCTGCATGCCTTTTCTATGGATACTTCCATGGGCACTGTTCTTCTAAATTGGCCTCTATAATTCTCACTCTCTCTTTCAAAACAGTCCAAACATGTGCTGCCACCAGCCAACATCCATTTATTGTCCAACTTCAAACTCACAGAACCAACTTTTCATCTTCCTTGTTTATTTATTCAACTGCCAATTTCTGGAATAACCATCCTTCACAAGTATTTCCTGAAAATTATAGTCTACAAAAGTTCAGGTCTAATGTCAACAAATATCTTCTTTTGTCTTCCCAACCTCCAACCCAAGCGCAGTACTATAGTAAGTATTATAGGTTCTATTACCTCTTGTGTTTGGGGGTTTTATAAAAAAAAAAAAAAAAGTACCTACTTGTTTCCCCATCCCAAGACAGGCACCCCAAGGCATTCAGAAAGGACTTAGCAAATGTTACCAGTTGGTTCTTATTCAGATCCCTTTTGGATACTACCCAAACACAGCAGTATCCAAAAGGGATCAGTAATTATCTGAAGGGTGTTAAATGCTCCAGTGGCTGTTGGTTTATATGGTACATCATTCATTATTATTCATTTTAAATTCCTGTCTGATTCAGATTAGTAGTTAATGGTGAAACTGTTTCACTCATCCTTCAAAATATTTTAACCTCACTCATTACAGGTCCTTGAGGTTGTCACAGACATTCTTTCAGATAGGCCAGACAAGCTGTACTTGCCATCTGGGTGTCTAAAACGCTGATGGAACTGATATTTGTGTGACACTCAAGTCAAGTGGACCCAATTTCGGGAAAGGTCCGGATGGTCTGTGACAGCCAAATCCTCTGCTTGCACCTTCACAATGGTGGGACTATTAGTAATCCTGGGTATAACCTCCATGCACAAGTACATGGTGGGTGACCACCCAGGTGTGAACCAACGTAGCAGGGGTCGAGGTGTGGTGCCCACACCACATGGAGGAACGCCGCCCCTCTATGTTACCAGGCAGTACTAGGTGGCAGATGACTCTCATCAACCGGTGAAATACCACCACTTTGCTTATTGGAGGCTTGAATTGGTGGAACCCATGTTTGGTCTCTAGAGCTAAGTTCCGGTCAACCCTTCCCTATCTCTTCCATCATGCAGTATGATTGATGACTTTTGAGGTTATGATGAACGTCGTGGCGAGATTCAATATTCCTTACATTTAGAGGGTACAGCTCTAAAACGGTGTTAGCAGGCCGGCCGATAGTTAGTACACCAGACCAAACCGATTGGTAACTCTCTAGGAGGCTTCCGGATCAGCTAGTGTATAATCTTGCTACCTCTACTCTGCCAGATAGTGACTGGAGGGAGTCCGAGTAGTGTGTATGCAGGGAGCATTGTCGAGGCCACGTTATGTCAAGGATCTGGGTATATTCTTACCACGTGTATGCCATATCCAAAAATTTCATTACTTCATACAGCATGTCCCACCTACTTTTTCTTACTATTGAATACACTATGAATTGTCAAACTAATAGAGCAAGCTTATCTGCAAAAAGATCTAAACCTCCCAAGCACTTCCTAATTCATTTCACAAATATACGTGGTTTCAATTCTAATCTCAACGATGTCAATTTCCACTTGCAGCCTGCCAAACCCCGTGTACTTTTTCTGACAGAATCTCAGTTATCGGTTGATTCAACTACCGCTCATCTCAGATGCCCAAATTATTCGCTGTATGATTCCTTTCGCCTCAAAAGTCGTACTTGTGCATATGTCCATTCTGATATTCCCTATCAGAGACTTGGCAATTTGGAATCTCCTCTCTTTCATCTTCTCTGGCTAAAAATCTCTCTACCTCATTGTGTCAAATTCATCTGTTGTCTCTACTGTTCTCCCAACTTCACTAATCACTTGGAGCTCTTTGACTTTCTCAAGTCAAATTTTCCTAACAGTGAGGTAATTTTCCTTGGTGATTTTAATGATCACAACTCCAGCTGGCTTCCGTTTTCTAGTCACACCGACCCAGCAGGTCGAAATGCTGAGGCTTTCGCAATTACTAATGACCTAGCACAGATTGTTCATTTAACTACAATAATACTGGGCAATCCTAATCATACAGCCAATACGCTTGATCTTTTTCTCACAAACAACCCTTCTAAGTATACGGTCGAAGTGAGAGGTCCTTTAGGCAGTTCAGATCGCAACTTGATGATTGTCTCTTCTCCAATGGAACCTTTATCTCATGGCTATTCCCAACCTCATGTTGTTTGGCTTTACAAGAATGCAAAATGGGATGATCTGTGAGACTTCTTTTCTTCTTTTCCTTGGTCGGATTACTGTTTCAAAACTTCTGATGTCAACGTTTGCTTAGATCGTGTCAGTGAAATTATTTTTGCAGGAATGGAATCCTTTATCCCACACCACACTTTAAAATCTCGTCCTTTCTCTAAACCTTGGTTTTCCAATAAATGTGCTAAGGCTGTTTGAGAGAAGAATGTTGCATATCATAATTGGCTTGTTTCTAATTCTTCAGTTTCATTTTCTGCCTACACCAAAGCTTGCAACAATTGTAAAGCAGTTATTAATCAGTCCAAACTAGAGTTTGAACAGGCCAAGAGTAGAAAACTTGATTCTTTCTCTAATGGTAGCTGAGAATTCTGGTCTCTTCCCAAAGCTATTGGCCGCAACTTTTGCCCATCTCTACTCCCACCTCTGTCCAAACCAGATGGTTCTGTTGTCACTTCAGCCAAGGATAAAGCTGACCTGCTAGCATGCCATTTTTCTTCCAGCTCTTGTATTAATGATCTTGGTAAAACACCTCCCACCATTCCCAACATGTTCCATTCAATGCCTCCTGTGGTCTTCTGTCAAAAGGATGTCAGAAGGATTTTGCTGAATCTTGATGCTAAGAAAGCTCCAGGTCCCGATGGTATTTCTCCACTTGTTCTCAAAACCTGTGCTCCTGAACTTACTCCTATTCTTTGCCACCTTTTTTCACTTTCTTATTCCAATGTTTTTCCTTCTGCTTGGAAATTTGCTCATATCCAGCCAGTTCCTAAAAAGGGTGACAAATCCCTCCCATCCAATTATCATCCCATTGCAATTACTTCTACTCTTTCAAAAGTAATGGAGAAATCAATGAACCGCGAACTCTTAAACTACCTAGAAACCTTCCCTCTGATCAACAATCGCAAAGAGATTCCATCAGTGTCGATCCACTGATGATATTCTGGCTTATGTTACCCATTTATGGACTAATTCAATGGAAAGGTTCGCTGAAACACAAGTAGTTGCTCTTGACATCTCAAAGGCTTTTGATCGTGTTTGGCATAAAGGTCTAAACAAGCTTCCATCTTATGGTTTGCCAACTGTTTTTAGTAATTGGTTATCCAGTTTTCTCTCTGATCCCTCACTGAGGGTGATGGTAGATGGGGCTCTCTGTCTTCTAACTTTTCCTCTAATGCCGGTGTCCCCGCAAGGTTCAGTTCTTTCCCCCACTCTTTTCCTCTTGTATATTAATGACCATCTTCCATTGACTGGAAATCCTATCCATAGTTTTGCCGATGATAGCACATTGCATTCCACTTTCCGTTTTGAGAAACCTTGTCCTGCTCAATCAGCTTCAACTTCTCGAAAATCTGCTACCAATTCCTTAAATGCCAACTTCAGGTAATTCTCCAGTGGGGCAAAGACAACTTAGTTGATTTCAACCCTTCTAAAACTCAATCTTGTCTTATATCTCGCAAAAAGGATTCTTCTGCTCCTATACTTATCTTTAGTGACACTCCGATTTCTAGGCACAATGACATATCTCTTTTGGGGATTACCCTGACTTCTAATCTCTCTCGGCACAAGCAAATTACACACATTGCTTCCTCTGCATCTAAAAAAAACTTGGTTTTTTCTTTCGCTCTCGGCGTTACTTTTCTTCCAAATAACTGCTCACTCTGTATAAATCGCAAATCCGCCCTGTCATGGAATATTGTTCCCACATCTGGGGTGGTGCCCCCAAAACCTCTCTCAGACTTCTTGATTCCATTCAGAAGAGGGCAGTTAGGTTAATTAATGATTCATCTCTAACAGAGTCTACTCGCTTTCTCATAGACGTACTGTTTCTGCTGCATGCCTCTTTTACAGATACTTCCATGGGCACTGTTCTTCTGAATTCGCTTCTATAATTCCTGTTCTCTCTTTCAAAACAGTCCGAACACGTGCCGCCAGCCAAAATCCATTTATAGTCCAACTTCAAACCCACAAAACCAACTTTTCATCTTCCTCATTTATTCATTCAACTGCCGTTTTCTGGAACAACCTTCCTTCATACGTATTTCCTGAAAATTACAACTTACAGAAGTTAAAGTCCAATGTCAACAAATATCTTCTTTCGTCTTCTCAACCTCCAACCCAAGCATGGTACTAAGTACTACAGGTTCTAATACCTGTCATATTTGGGATTCACATAAAAAAAAAAAAAAAAAATTACAAAAATGACCTGCAGCTGATGAGCAGTCTTCTTCGTTTGGATGTATTTTAAGTACGGAGTTAATGTCGGGTTCCTGTCCAAGACAATCCCCAGGTGCTTAATTTGCACTGTTATGTGGATTGTTGTTAGTTTTGTGCTGTTGTTAAAATGTCTAAAGTATTTATTACAGAATTGACCTGAACAAAGAAAATTCCTTGTTATGGAAAGCTATATAGAAGAATTATACAAATAAAAATTTAAAGAATGAAGCAAAAAAAAAAAAAAAAAACTAAGAAGTTTGTGCATGTCTGTGGGGGGAAGCTAAGCAGGCTGTTTAGATTATCCTAGCACCCACATCCATGGTGTAAAAAGATCACTGATGTATCATAATTCTGCTAAAAAAAAAAATTAATCCCTACAAACCGAAGTACATAAATTTTTATTTCCAGTTATTTAATTTAACTGAATTTGTAGCTTTTGCAATGAAATCTTTATGCATCACATCAGTGTGATTAGTAATACAGTGAAACTTCTAACAGACACCTCTCTTTAACGGACATTTTCAAATCCCCCAACTCTCCTCTATTGGTTTTAACGTGTTTTCAGCTTCTGTCTAGCGGACATTCTCTGTAACGGACGCGGACAGGCAATCTGCACTGTTCCGTTTAGATTAACACTTAATTTTATCTCCCAATAACAGACAGCGGGCGAGCTCATGGCCCTTTTTCTAGGAACGTTTCTTCCACATATTGCCTCAATCATGTGTTTATTTTCTATTTCCAATTCTCTGAATTTTATCAAGGTTTACGTCGCAGTTCTAAACCCTTTTTCAAGAATTTTAAGGCACGTGTAAAATTTCTGATGAATTCGGTGTGTGCAGGGGGGATTTGGTCGGCCTTTCGTCTTTTGAATTTGTTTTCAGTTTTGTTCAGTGTCGTGTGAAGTGTACAATGTCTTCTCGTAATCATTAACTTTAAAAGAAAGTCAAACTCGTTAATTTTTTTTTTTTTTTTTTATGAAAACCCCAAACACGAAAGGTATCAAAACCTATAGTACTCAGTACTGTGCATGGGTTGAAGGAGATGTATGGCGGGGGGGGATGCGGGAAACTTTGCTCTAGAGACTAAACATGGGTTTCACCACTTCAAGCCTCCAATAAGCAATGCGTATGATCAGCAAAAAAAAAGTGTTCGCAATCTTGCTGCAAAATTCAAAATCAGGAAGATGCAAGTAAGCGACATCCTAAAGAAAAAAAATGAACTGCTCAAACAATTTTGGCAACACGTAAATGATGAGGTTCAAAAATCATTCCCGAAAACTGTTGGACTTCAAATTGACAATGTTACGTACGAGTGGTTTTGTCGCGCACGTGCTAAAAAAATTCCCACAAGCTGAAAACTCGGCATAAAATTTCTTGGAAAACCGTAAGTGGTGAAGGTGGATCTGTTGATACTGGGGTTGTAACAGAGTGGACCGCCAAATTGGAAGATTTATGTCGTGATTTTGAAGCTAAGGATATTTACAACTGTGACGAAACAGGGTTGTTCTTTAAAGCTCTTCCTGAAAAACAATGAGTCTAAAAAACAAAAAGTGCCAGGGCGGAAAAATTTCTAAGGAACGCTTGACTGTACTATTGTGTACAAATATGCTGGGAGACCTTGAACAGCCTCTTGTTATAGGAAAACCACAAAATCCTCGTTGTTTCAAGGGCATAAAGTTGAATCTTTTGAATGTTGACTGGAAGTCTAATAAAAAATCGTGGATGCCACGAGATATCATGACCGAATGGATAAGTCACTTTAACCAAAACATGATTCGTTGTTGTTGTTTGTTTTTTAGGAGCATTAGCAACTAAGGCCATATTGCTCCGTGAACATGCGGTGGTCATTCCTGACCTTTCCGCATCCTCCGTATTTGGTGGTGACGGGCTCGAACCCCGGTCTAATCAAGAAGCGTGTGCTACTCACTGCTGCTCCTTCCCACCTGGCTACGGAGACATGATTCGTCAAAACAGAAAAATTATTCTTTTCATGGATAATGCTGCACCTCACCCGCACAGTGAATTGTCCAACATTCAAATCGTTTTTCTGCCACCAAACACATCTGCAGAGTGTCAACCCTTGGATCAAGGGATAATAAAAAATTTTAAACTTCACTACAGGAAACGTGTTTTAAGACATCTCGTTGCAAACACGAACAATGTAACATGTGCGAGTGACCTTGCAAAGAAACTCAGCATCCTAGATGCGATTCAATGGATTTCCTCTTCAGTAAACGCAATTAGAAAACAAACTGTCGTGAACTGCTTTGTAAAGTCTGGCTTCTCAAACGCAAAAATTGAAGTTGTGAACAGCAATGTGGAGCACCAAGAAGAACTTCAACATCTATTGATAATGTACGATACTTCCGCTACAAGTGACCCTGGCTACAAAGATATAGATTCGAACCTCACTATAGAAGATGGTGCTCTAGATATCAACGACATTATCATCAATATTTTTCAAGAAGTTCATCATGAGGATGAAGAAATGGAAGGAGGTCATTCTGTCGAAGAACATATTAACGACGAACCACCGATGAAAATACTGAAGGACTTTCGATGGTTTCTTCACTCCAAACAAACGTTGAAAACAGAATTATCAGCCGGAAGAAGGTGCAGAAGAAAATAAGTGATTACTGTATGTATTTTTCTTAAGATAAAGTCAATATGCATAGCACAATTGTATGTATATTATTTACAAAAATATTGTGCAAAATCTGTATATATTTTAATTTAATTTTACATTAAACATTTTTAATGATTTTTTTCTTTCTTTTTTTTTTTTCCTCCCTCAGACTTCTTCTTAGCGGACACTTCTCTTTAACGGACACATTCTCGTTCCCCGTGGCTGTCCGTTAAAGGGAAGTTTCACTGTATACAAAAGGCACAAGGATAAAATTTTCTCCTAGTTTCATTCATGCTTAATGTGAGTGGAATTACAATTTTTATTATATTCATGTGTTAGTTTTGTTTCTTATGCATTTAAATATTAATTATATCAATTTCATTGAATGAAATTAGAAAGGAGAAAAAATTCAAAAAGAAATTTCAGATAACTGGAATTTTACTGTAATTTCAAAATGCTCTTGCACAATTTTAGTGTTTCTTCTGTCCTATAAAAGACATATATTATTGGTATTGCCATTATTCTTTGTCATGTTCCTTCAACCAATAAGATTTGCTCTATAGCAAAATGCTGCTGATAGTTTAGAGCAGGGTTATCAAACCTGCATCATGCATGCCAGTTATGGCATGTGCAGCTCTTATCAGTAACCAACCTCCCAATATGAAAAATAACATAAAAAAAAATTATACAACCAGTTTAAATCAGAAATGTAGTTAAACCCATACAGAATTTTCCAAAATGTGCCAGTGTATGAACCACAAGGTGTTACCAAATTTAGGTATCATATTGCATTGTTTTCACCGCATATATTGATATAATCGACTGCTTAAATATTGATATGATTTATTGATTAAAATGCAGTTATGGATTCATACATAAATTTGTGACATTTATTTCTCAATGTGCCTCATAATTGGATGTCACTGCACTCCGGATGTATTCTTTCTCTTTTAGTTATTAACTGACGTAATCGATATCAAATAGTCTTGGTTAAGCTTAAACCTGGTAATGATTCTCCCTCTCTTTTACTCTTGTTTACATATTTTTGGCCTGAAATAAAAGAAGTTCTATTGTAGCATTAACATTAACTTAAAAGATAAAGAACAAAAAGGTGGAATGTTGGGTAAATAAAAACAATTCTGGGTAGAGTACTGAATTATTTTTGGCAATCTATAATAGTTTGCAAAGTTCGAAAAGCACTGAAATACAGTTTAAATTCCACTTTTATATGTAGAAATTATGATCCAGGTTCCAAATGTGACAGTAAATCCTATTTATCAGCTTATATTGCTCAAACCAGTCAGGGCCTTATACACCTCAATCAGATAACCTGCAAGGTGATCCTGATTGAGGTGTATAAGGCCTTGATGGTTTTGAGCAAGCTCAGTGCTGATTTATACCCCCCCCACCTGAGGGGGGTATAAATTCAAAGTGAGGAAAGACGGTTGTAGAATAGATGTGCGGAAATTTACATTAGTCAGTGGGTGGTTGATTGCCGGAACAAACTTCCATCTGTCATTGTGGAAGTTGACAGCTTAAATAAATTCAAGGCTGAATTAGACCAACTTTTGGAGTGAATGGATGGGTGAAATGGGAAGGGTTTTTCTTTTTTTTTTTTTTTTGGCCGATGCTAAATACACTTGCTTTCTTACATCATATGCCAATGCTAATGCTAATATTTACTGCCTTTTAGTTATAATTTGGCATAGACAGGTAGGGGCACTAGTAAGATTCTCACAACATTGATTTTGTTAAAACAAACATTTACAGTCAAACTTCTCTTTAATGAACTTTCATATAGCGAAATTTTCTATGTAGCAAGCTTTTTTGATTTCTCCTTGGTCATTACATTTCCCAATAACAAAGAAAATTTCCATATAACGAACTGATTTCGAGAGAACTGAGTCCACATTGTTCGTACCTCTGGCCTTTAGGCAATAAAGCTGATGCTGTAGAAGGCACAAATTAAGAGCTAAAAGGATTAAGCATTAATCCCTTTAGCTTTTAATAGTTAAAGGCTTTAATTCTATGAATTAAGAGCTAAAACATTTTACAATTTAATGGTGCCTGTAAAACCCTGCAGGAGGAAAGTGGCCAACCACAGCGTGGGACAGAAAAAGATGGAAGTTTAGGACAGGCCTTTGCCCAGCAGTGGGTCAGCAATGGCTAAAAAAAAGTAAAACCTATACAACTTATACACTACAATGCTGAGAAGTCCCACTGGTCAGCTGTCCATGGCCATTAATGCTGAGAAGTCCCACTGGTCAGCTGTCCATAGCCATTGGCAAAGATTAAGGCATATTCCTGATGCGGGCATTGGCTCTAGTCTCTACTGTAAGCATCCTATTAGAGAATTAGGAGAGAGCGATTTTCCTTTATCTCAGAAATTCATCTGTGGATTCGAAGAAATGAGCAATCCACACTTTCATTAAACTTCACCTATCTCTGTTTACACGATAGCTATAAGTGGTCCCTAATTTCAGCTTTGTTTTAAACTTTGTGCAAGTAACATTACAGGGTCTATAAAGAAATCCTTGAGTGTAGTGTGAAAAAGTGCTTAATAGTGTAGATCGTGGCATTAAAAAAAAACGCTTTAAATTTTGATGTCCCTGCCAGTAGTGTGACAACCATTCTGAAAAACCCCGTTTTGATTCTCAAACTGTTTCAAGAAACGGGACCCAGTCGGAAGCATGTGAAATTAGGCCTCTGAGAAAATATAGATGAAGCAGTTTTTGTGTATAAAGTTGATTCGAGACCAAAACATGCAGATATCAGGGCTATTAATAAAAGAAAAGGCTATGGAGTACACATCTTACTCAAAAAAAGTTATTTATAGAAATTAGAAAGAAATAAACAGTTTTGAAAAAAAATTATGGAGGACTACTAGTCCAAAGACATATTCAATGTTGATGAAACATGTCTATTTTTTAAAATGTTTGCTGAACAAAACACTGACATTTAAAGGTGATAAATGTTTAGTTTAGGTGGTAAAAATAGCAAGGAGAGAATTACACTCTTGGTTGCCAATATGGCTGGTAACGAAAAACTGAAGCTTTTGGTAATGGGCAAAAGTAAATAACCCCAATGTTTCAAAGGAAATAAGTCTTTAGAGTTGGACTACAACTACAAAAAAACCTAGAATGACAAGTGAAATTTTTGAGCAGTGGATTTTAAATTTTGATACAAAGATAACGAAAGAAAACAGAAAAATCACGTTGATTGTCAACAACTGCACTGCCCACCTTTGCTCATTAATTTCAAAACTTACAAGCGTGAAGCTTGTTTTATTCCTTCTGAATAATTTGTCTTAACTGTAGCCAATGGACCAAGGCATTATCATCAATGCACTACCGAAGATGCATACTGAAAAAAATTATACTGCGAATAGAAACTAGAAACCAATAGATTCTATTATAGATTTGTGAGTGTGCATATCAGAGTTGGCGATAATGTGGAGTCAAGATGTGATAGAAACAACAATTAAGAATTGTTTCACAAAAGCAGGTTTTGCTAAAATGCTAATTAACTGAGATGAGAGTAATGAACTATTAGAAGACATTGAGCAATCTTGGGAAGAGTTCCAAGTGAGGTTTGATCAGGGGAGAAATCGTTCTTGCCGAATTTTATGTTTTGGCAAATATAACCATATAAGAATCAATTCTGAATGCCTTTGTGATATTTTTCTAAAACACATTTCTGGAGATCACTACCATAAAACAAAAACAATTTGCGCTTTCCGGTTTATTGGGCTTTTCTGTTAGCGCAATCTATTATAAACGTAAATGGGTAGTAAACTCAATCTTATTGCATTTGCAATAATACCTGCAATAATACTAACTGGAATTCTGTGGGTTTTTACATTACATCATTATGAGTTTCCCTTCACTGAAATCTTCAATCATATAAAAAACAAATAAATTTTAAGAATCTTCTCTTCATTCCTATTTACTTATTACAACAGTGAAGGGAAAGGGACCAACAGAAAGTGCAAGTGCTGGCAGTGCTAGGAAACGAAATAAAATTTATTTGGAAATGAAGATGATTAATTACATTGTGAAGTACGAAGCAAGAAAAAGTTTGTCATCTACTGCACGGAAATAGGTCTCACTGCTTCTACAGTGAATACTATTTTAAGGGACAGTGTGCGTATAAAAGAACAAGTTAAAGGATCAACGCATTTAAGATCAATAGTGATCACAAAACAGCGTTCAGGTTCTGTATCGAAGATGGAAAAGCTATTAATAATGTGGATGAAAAATCAGATTGAGAAGCAAGCGCTCCTGAGTCCAATGGCCATTCAAGCAAAAGCAAGAAGTATTTATGAAGATATTAAGGATAAGTACGGTGAACTACAAGGCAAGTTCGTGGCAAGCAGCAGGTGGTTTATTAGGTTCAAGCATCG
Organism: Mastigoproctus giganteus; assembly: GCF_048544385.1. Lineage (NCBI taxonomy): Eukaryota > Metazoa > Arthropoda > Arachnida > Uropygi > Thelyphonidae > Mastigoproctus > Mastigoproctus giganteus. Next base: position 134,026,195 of record NC_143575.1, read on the forward strand.
CGTTGGTTTCCAAAACATTAAAATAGTCACCAGTGCTGATTCTGCAGCTGCAGAGATATTTTGTGATGTGTTGGAAAACACCCCTTCTAAATATCCACAGCACTCAACTTCCGCAGTGGTGTTAATTCTGGCAACTATGCTCAAAAGGTAAAACTTGATGAAGCTATGCCTGTCTCCTCTCTTTTTGTAATTTTATAATTTTGAAATTTTTGTAATTTTGTACACTTTTGAAATTTGTCCTGTGCATGAGATAAAAAAAAATTGAATAAATAATTCTATTTACATGTTCATCAAACATTTATTTTTTGCTTCAATCAAATTTGCAAGTGCTGCAGCATAAACATTTAGGGAAATTCCAACTTACGTAGAGTTCCGCGGAATGCAACCCTTACCTAAGTCGGGGAGTTGTTGTTGTTTGGTTTTTTAGGAGCATTAGCAACTAAGGCCATATTGCTACAGGAATATGCAGTGGTCATTCCCTGACCTCTGCGCATCCTCCGTATTTGGTGGTGACAGGCTCGAACCCCGTTCTAATCAAGAAGTGTGTGCTACGCACTGCTGCTCCTTCCCACCTGGCTACGGAGGCACCCAAGTCAAGAAGTGGCTGTACATCCTCAGAATAGGTGACTGCTGATTTGTGGGCATCACCCAACATGGCATTAAATTTGTTGAAAGTCATGACTTTTGACAAATTTTTTGCTCATGCTTTGCCATACAAAACATGAGCAGAATATTTAAAGCCTACAAAGAAATTAAAAATGGGGCTCATCAGGCATCCATTTATGGTGGACCTCCACTGTAATGGATGCTAAGATCAACCTGTGTTTTGAACCATTTCTCCTTGTAGATGAATGTTTAAACTTACACCGCTTTCACCACTTAATGACTACATATAGTCAAATGACATTAATGAAACCTAAAATGCATATTTTAGACCACGACCAACCTCAATTTTATATTTTCTCAATTAAGTTCAAAGATAGAGCCAAATGATCAAATGCAGGAGTGCAATAGCACAAGTTCCCACTGTTTTAACCTGATATGAAAAAGACTTCTACAGACGGTGCGTGTTATTGGTAGTTGCAATAGAAGTTATTTTCCTACTGGGTTAAAACAGCAGGAAGGGGGGTAAACACCGTAAGACTGAGGCAGTCTGGAGGGCATACCCCCTAAGTAAATTTCAGCTGCGAAGGCATTACACTCATGAACTCCAATAATTTGCTTTTAATAATGAGAAAAAACTAATCAATTTATGGTGGACCTCCACTGTAATGGATGCTAAGATCAACCTGTGTTTTGAACCATTTCTCCTTGTAGATGAATGTTTAAACTTACACCGCTTTCACCACTTAATGACTACATATGGTCAAATGACATTAATGAAACCTAAAATGCATATTTTAGACCACGACCAACCTCAATTTGATATTTTCTCAATTAAGTTCAAAGACAGAGCCAAATGATCAAATGCAGGAGTGCAATAGAGCTTGCACTTGGTCATCATGCAACACAGAGGCAGAATGCGCTGGTCACACAGGAACTAGTAGTTGTTGGTGACTCGATTGTCGGGGAAACGGGGAACATGCTTTGTAAAAAGGATAGGTGGAATAGGACCAGGGTATGTCTGCCAGGGGCAAAGGTTGATGACGTTGTAGAGCAGATATCATCTTTTAAGGGCACAAAAGGTGATATAGTTGTACACGTTGGCACTAATGATATTAAGAGTAGGAGACCGGCGAATTACTTAGCAAGTACAGGTCACTGTTAAAAAAAAGCCGTGAATTAGGGTTGAATTTGAAAGTGTCTGCAATACTGCCCAGACACGACAGGAAGGAGTATATGATGAGAGCCTTGTCGATCAATTCGACCCTGGAGGGATTGTGCAAGGCTCAAGTGGTAGAATTTTTTTTCACCCTGGTCTGTACTTGTTAACAGGAGAGACTGCTTCTACAGGGATGGGATACACTTAAATAGAATGGGTGCAAGAATTTTTGCTGATGCTGTCGAGGCAGTGTTAGGTGGGTCGGAAAACTGCTAGTTAGGGGGGATACAAGGACTAATAGATTAACAGTAGCCACTGGCAGAGGTGGAAGTGATTCTTGCACTGCTTCTATTGAAATGAGCAGAAGCCTGAAAAACAAGATGCAGGATATTTCAGAGACTGCTGGGAGTCACTGCGGTACAAGTAAACACATGGGTTGTGTTAGGGTAGCTAAGAATAGAAACAGGTGCATGCATACTTGCGTGTACACCAATGCTAGGAGTTTGGTAAATAAATTTGATGAATTTGAGGTATTGCTCAAAACATCAAAGGCAGATATTGTTGGGATATCAGAGACGTGGTGTCACACAGATATAAGGAATGCGGAACTGGAATTTGGGGAATACAATGTGTATAGAAAGGATAGACAGGACAGGAGGGGAGGAGGGGTTATGCTATTAGTTAAGAAACACATAAAATCCGAGGAAGTGAAGCCAGTCGACATCGATGGACAGGGCAGTGTCGAGTCAGTTTGGTGTGACGTAAGCATAGGGAAATCAAAATTGAGAGTAGGAGTGTGCTATAGGCCTAATGACTCTGATGAGAATAATAAGATATTGTACAGGAAAATGGAGTGGGCCAGTAAATCAGAGAGTCTTATAATGGGGGATTTTAATTTCCCAGATATTGACTGGAATTTGTGGGTTGGTCACTCACACACCAGCCAGGCTTTTGTGGATTTATTGGATGATTCTTTTCTACATCAGCATGTTCATGAGGCAACAAGAGGGAGCAATACTCTTGATCTGATTATCAGTAGTGATTCTTCATGCATTAAGAATCTGCAGATAAATGAACCACTAGGTGGCAGTGATCACAGTGTGTTGAAGTGGGATTTACTCAAGGAGGTAACTACCATCAGAGGTAAAGGGAAGGGTTTTTGTTTTCGTAAAGGCGACTATGATGGTCTGAGACAGTATTTAAATTCTATACAGTGGGACCAACTGATGATGTTACCAACAGCAAACTCAAAATGGGAAGCGCATTCAAGGAACTAATCTTGGACGCTACCAGGCTTTACATACCAACTAAGAAATATTGTTCAAGGTTTAGGCCTAAATGGTTGTCAGATGAACTAATGAGACATGTGGCAGAGAAGAAAAATGCATGGAATACATACAAATTAATGGGTGACATGGAAGCCTATGATAGATATAAGTTGGTCTGTAACCAAGTCACAAAGGAGATTAGGCAGGCAAAGGCAGACTACAAAAAATCTTTCGCAAAGGATGCAAAGAAAAACAGAAAAGAGTTCTTTACCTATTTAAACTCAAGAAGGAAAGGGATGAATCAGATTGGTCCACTGGATATTGATGGTTCAACAGTTGAGGATCCTGCTCAGGTGGCTAACAATCTAAACGAGTATTTTGCATCTACATTCACGCATGAGGAGTTATTCAGGAAGGAGAATGACGTAGGTAAAGTAGACATTGGCAGTGAGCTAGATGATTTTGTAATAACTGAGGAAAGTGGAGGAGAGATTGTTGAGGATAAACATAAAAAAGGCACCTGGGGTGGATGGGATCTATCCAGTTATATTAAAGGAGGCAGCAAAGGAAGTAAGCAAACCCCTAGCCATAATTATGAGAGCTTCTTTGGACTCAGGGGAGGTACCCATAGACTGGAGATGTGCAAGTGTAACCCCAATTCACAAAGGAGGATCAAAGGCTGACACAAGTAATTATAGACCTGTTAGTTTAACTTCTGTTCCAGGAAAATTAATGGAGGCACTGGTTAAAGAAGCACTGCAGGATCATCTAGACAAGAATTCAGTTATAGCTCAGACACAGCATGGTTTTGTTAAGGGCAGGTCTTGCCTGACCAATTTGATTGGATACTATGATGTAGTCACAAAAGAACTGGATGCAGGGAATAACTTTGATATTATATATTTGGATCTTAGAAAGGCTTTTGATACTGTTGCACATGGAAGACTGCTGCACAAATTGGAGCAGTGTGGCATTGGAGGCAAATTGCTGCTATGGATAAGGGGATAGTTGAGTGGCAGAAGACAGAGAGTGGTAATCAATGGACACTGCTCAACGTGGACTGATGTTATTAGTAGAGTTCCTCAGGGTTCAGTGTTGGGTCTGTTGTTGTTTTCGGTGTTTATGAATGATATTGATGATGGTATATCAAGTTTAATGTCCAAGTTTGCAGATGATACAAAGGTTGGCAGGGTTGTTAAGGACACTACTGATGCTATGCTGCTGCAACAGGATCTGGAAAGGTTGAGCAGATGGGCTGAGAGGTGGCAAATGAAGTTTAATATTGACAAATGTAAAGTACTACATATGAGAAACAGTAACCCCAGAGCAACGTATCAACTCTGCGGTACTACACTGACAGTGGTGGAGAATGAAAAGGACCTGGGGGTAATTGTGCAGGCAGATATGAAGTTCTCTGAGCAGTGCAGGCGAGCTGCAAGAGTAGCTCATGGTGTCTTGTCAATGATATACAGGAATTTTTCTAGCAGGGATAAGGAGTTCATTATTCCCTTATATAAAGCAATGGTTAGGCCACATCTTGAGTACTGTATACAGGTCTGGAAGCCTCATTTCAAGAAGGATGTAGAGCTGCTGGAACGGGTACAAAGAAGGGCAACAAGGTTAGTGAATGGAACAAAGGGTTGCTCTTACAAAGAAAGGCTTAAGTTTTGCAAATTACAGAGTCTGGAGACTAGGCACGGGCGAGGTGATCTGATAGAGGTGTATAAGGCTTTGAATGGTTTGAGCATGCTCAATGCCAATGGGATTCTTCCTCTTGCTCAGAATAATCACCTCAGAGGACAAATTCAAATTGAGGAAGGACAGATGTCGGATAGATGTGCGGAAATTTGCCTTTGGCCAGCGGGTGGTTGGTTGGTGGAACCGACTTCCATCATTTGTTGTTGAAGTTGATAGCCTAAACAAATTTAAGGCTCAACTGGACAGGTATTTCGAACGAACGGAGGGGTGAAATGGGAGTGGTGTGTTTTTTTTTTTTTATTTTGGCTGATGCTGAATAAGCTTGTTTTCTTGCATCATATGCCTCTACTAATGCTAATGCTAATAGCACAAGTGCTTGAGTTGAACTGTAGTTTGAGTCCACATAATTGCTAAATATGGTTAACAGTACTCAATGTAAAAATGATATTAGTTGTCAACTCCTCTAACCTATGTGGTCAGGTCATGTCGGAGTATGAACTCATTTATCAACAATAAAAAATTCTTTATAATCTTCAACCAAACTATATAAAGATTAACTAAAATGAAACACCCAATAGCATAAAACTTGCAATTACAAATAGTTAATACATGTAACACAGACAGAATACTTCTGTACAAACTGCAATGGCGAAAGTAAAGAAAGCCAACATGAAAACCATGGGAAACTTAGTGGTCAAATGTGTTTACCCCAGTACTGCAGCTTCTCCTTGCATTCTTGGTAAACAGATGGCGCGTGTTACTGGTAATGACAGTAGAAGTCAATAACAACATATTGATTAGTTTTTTCTCATGATTAAAAGCAGATTATTGGAGTTCATGAGTGTAATGCCTTCGCAGCTGAAATTTTCTTTGGGGGTACACCCTCCAGACTGCCTCAGTCATATGGTGTTTATCCCCCTCTTCCCGGTGTTTTAACCCAATAGGAAAATGACTTCTACTGCAACTATCAATAACACGCACCATCTGTAGAAGTCTTTTTCATATCAGGTTAAAACAGTGGGAAGGGGGGACAAACACCCCAAGACTGAGGCAGTCTGAAGGGTGTACCCATAAGTAAATATCAGCCCACTCGTGAACTCTGATAATCTGCTTTTAATAATAAGAAAAAACTAATCAATACATTTTTATTTACTTCTTATGCCACTATTGATAACATCCACCATCTGTTTACTGAAAATGCAGGGAGAAGCTGCAGTACCGGGAAACGCTTTTGACTGGTAAAAGTTTGAGTTTCCCGTGTTGGCTTTCTTTACCTTAGCCACTACAACTGTTCTGGCTGGATAGCAGGAAGAACATCTTGAATTGCTTCAACCTCTTGTACTGTGGAAGCATGACCTGATAAGCATTCAACATTTGGGGGTGATTCTTGCCAATAAGTCAGGCAAGTAATAGGGATATGGAATCGTTTAGCAAGCTCTTATGAAATGAGCAGCACTCAACTTCCAATCTTTTGCCACCAACCACTCTGGGATCTTTCCCAGAATGCCTCTCATAGCTGGCATAACACCTGTACATCTTTCCTTATTAACAGTAGCACCTTGGAGAATGAATTTGTAATTGACAACACTACAATGTTAAAACACATACACACACTAATATCAATTGCTCTTTTAATCAGTCTTGCTCTTGCTAAAATTTTCTTGGTCATGGTTAATGAGCCAATTTCCAAATCAATAATTCATGGTTTGTGTGTGGGGCCCATAGAAAAAATACCAGGTCTTGTCCCTAGTAATCATGGACATGAAAACAGATTTTATCAAATGCATTACAAGATGGCCTGAAGTCATAATCTGATGAATGCAATGATCATTCATAAACGCCCAAGAGATTATAACATACTGAGCAGCTCAAAGCATGCTCAAATCATTCTAAAACAACCTCTGTGAAATTTTTAAAACTTCTGCATGTTCATCACTTATCACACAGCAATTCCTATGCACAAGTTTTCCAGTTGTTTGAAATTTTTTCATACACACATACAGTTAGGGTCTACCCGAATGGTCATCATATGCTACACTTCCTTCTTCGAATCTATGAATCCCTTCAAAAAATTGTAATACAAGACAAATTATCCTCTCTGTAAACCAACAACACAAATGTCTCCAATGTTTCAGAAGTAGATTTCTCAAAGCACTGGTAAAATTTGATGTTTCCATACAATTTGACATATCTCACACTAAAAAAAAAAAAGATAAAATAAATGAACTTCAAATGCACATAGCATTGAAGTATGTATTTTGAAATTTTTTTTTTTTTTTTTGATTTGGTAGTTGTTGGCGCATCGGCTTCTGTGGCCATATTGCACCTCCCAAGGTTTTTGCAGTACTTTGATCCAAGCCCGAGGCGGGAATCGAACCCGCGACCTTTGGGTTGCCGGGCAGGTACTTTACCCACTCGGCTAGCCCGGTCGGCTATGTATTTTGAATGATTAACAAATTTTTATATAAATAAGGCTGAAACTTGCAATTTCAGAAAAGTAAATCATGATGCATTTACTGATTACAGTGCTGACCTGTCCAGGAATTTTTTTGACTGTACTACATATAAAAAACTCCTCTGAGGGAATAAAATAAATAACAAGCACAAAACTTTCAAATTCCGAGAATGTCTTTGCCAACCTTAAAGGAAAAACAATACTATAATAAACGTGAAAAGTAAATGAAATTGCTGGAACAAACTTCCATCTGTCGTTGTGGAAGTTGATAGGCTGAATAAATTTAAGGAGGAACTGGACAGGGATTTGGAGGGAATGGTGTGATTTTTTTTTTTTTTTTGGCTGATGCTGCATAAGCTCATACACTTGCTTTCTTGCATAAAATGCCACTGCTACTACTACTACTATAACTGGAAGAAAAATTAAAATCATAAACTACTTACTTCATGTTCCACAATGCCCTATTATGTCATCAGATATCCTCCCAGGTAAAAACTTACATAAAAAAATGTAGTTGATTGTAGACTGAGACAAAATTAAAACAAATAGAGTTATGGTTTAAAGCAACTCTAACAATGTTGACGTCATGTCTCACATGAACAGCTTATCATGTAAACTTTATTAAGGCTATTAGGATTATTTTTGAAAACTTTTGATATTATTTATGGTTTCCAGATTGATTTATTAAAATACCCACAATGAAACTTACCTCTGATGCAAGGCATGATGGCTCTTTGTTGAATAGCCGATGGCTTTTCAAAACCATAGGCATATATACCACGTAACAGATCTTCACGTAAGTTCATGTCATCAAAATTATCTACTACTTCACTCCAAGTACCCTTAAAAAAAATTAAATATACAGATTTTCAAACACATGAAAACCTAATATTTATGATCAAGCTTCTTTTCTAGTTACTATAATATTTGTCACAATAAAAGTAATAAACCTTTATGCACTTTGTAACCTAGTTAACTTATAGTTCCAAAGATCAAAATTCCATCCTCCTATTCTGCATCAAGATTAAAAATTTTAGTAAAGGTAGTGCAACGTAAAAGTTAATGACATGAAGAAATTATAAATCAGGAAACTCATCACATACTCCTATATACAACTTTGCAACATTTTCTTGTGAATCTGAATACAGGAAAGAAACACATGGCAAACAGCACATATCCCACAAGAATTTGCGATCCTAGGAAACTGAACCGTCAAAGAAACAGGGAATATGTTATGTAATAGGGAATATGTTATGTAATAAGGATAAGTAAAATAGGATTAGGGAACATTTGGCAAAAGCCAAAATTACGGTACTTACAGAACAATTATATTTTAAGGATAACAAGAAGGTATTATTGCACATGTAGTAGAGATGCAAACTTTTGACTTCACACAAAGCATGAAGCAAACATCAGCTTCATTAACTTTCTTCTGTGGATTTGTTTATCATTTGATTATTAGACATCAAATGATTCTGATTGTTTCAATAAAAACACTGCTGCAGACTCTGCCCTCATCAAAAATGTTGAGTCAAAGTTTCATTCATAATGCTCCCACTGTCTAGACTTTGATGAGAATTTGTGCACCATGTAGCCACATGCACCAATAAAGTACTTCCTCAGTAAACAAAACAACAGAATTTTCTCCTCTTGTTTTAGACTCTCTCCACAACCCTGGCAGAACCAATGATCATGACACAATCAGAATAATTCTTCTGGTTCAGTCAGCTATGGTAATCAATTTCCAAAATGACAAAAATATTTAACAGTTACATAGCTACCAACTTTTGACTTTCAAAAAGCTGAAGATCAGGCATTTGTAAAGAGGAGTTTTCTAACCCAGCTGAATATTTTCCAGCACTACTACAAGGAAATGTTAAAATGCATTTTAACAATAGGATTTAACTGGAAAAATTTCCTCTTGTTTTAAACTCTCCACAACCTTGCCAACAGAATACCTCTGACTAAGTCAGAATCATCCTCATGGTTATTAGTCTGGATATTCTATTAAACATCAATTTGCAAAATGGAAGATTTGAAAACTATTATAAAAATATATCTGTACATAATATTCTTTTCTTCAACATATAGGTATAATGACATGGATGTTAGGTATTGAAGTGAACAACTAAGTTCAGCATGACATATGGTCCACACAATTGCAAATGCATGCCACAGGCTGTCAGCTCCCACAGGTCTATGGTCTACCAAAAGTGCACAAGCCAGGCATCCCTCTTAGACCTGTTGTCTCGTTGCAATTCTCCAACATATGAACTGTCAAAACAGGTCATCCGTTTGCTGACACCCCTAGAAGGAAATACCAGTCACACCATCTCAAACAGTGAGGAATTCCTACGTCTCATCAAGCACCTCACAGTTCCTGAAGATGAGTTCATGGCATCCTTTGCCGTAGTCTCTTTATTTACTTCCATACCTGTTCAACAGGCTGTCGTATGTGCCTGGCAACTTTTGGAGAATGACACCAGCTTACCAGACAGAACATCTCTATCTACAGAAGATATCTGTACTGCCGTTGATTTGTGCTTGTTCGGCAGTGTCACCATGTTTGGTGACACTCTCTACAGACAAATACGCAGAATGGCAATGAGCATCCATGTTAGCTCTGTCGTTGCTAATATCACAATAGAAGAATGAAAATTCCTGAACCCGCCATTACCGGTCTCCCTCTGGTGCCAGTATGTCGATGACATCTGCATCATCATCCCCAGAGGTTCAGAAGCGCAGCTACTACAACACTTCAATTCCTTATCCCTCTTCATCCAGTTCACATTAGAATTAGAGTCGAACAAGATGTCTCAGTGAGGCACAGTATAAAGTGTTTGCAACTTCCCAGTAGAGGTTTGCGATCTCTTGTCTCGAAGGTGAAAACACCCATCCCCCTCTTTTACGTAGTGGTACTATATACCGGATCACATGCCACGTTTGTGGCAGCTGCTAGGTGTGGGGGACAGCTCCAGGACCTCCTCACAGAACAGGATAGGGCCATTCACCTAGGCGACTCTACACTCTGCAGTCGCAGAGCATTTTTGGTCGATGCAACATGACCTCAATCCCAGTCGCAACAGCAAGGTGGTTGACAATCCTGTCACTACCATCACTGTCCGTGGTTACAGTCACTATACATATCCAGTAATCACAACGTTTTGAACTGCAATAGAGGTTTATGACTACACCCAATTTTGGAGCCTGTAGTGTTATAACATGACAAACACTGGCAGTCAGCCCATATACGCACCCTGTACCAACAACAATCACCTAATTCTATGTACTAAGTGATTCAGCATTCTTGCATCTATGTACATGCCTCACTCAACAGGAGCATGCACTGCTCATTTCATTTCTAACTTTTTATGTTATATTTATATATTCATGTATGTATGTACTTCTCAGCCGATGAAGAGATTCGCTATCTCGAAAGCTATTGTCATTAAATATACTTAGCTATTGCTTTTATTGGACGAACTGAATTTATTTCTTAGTCCAATCTATGATTCCAAAGGAGTATGTTAGCACTGGGATTTCATCCCAGTGCTAACACACTCCTTTAACCACTCAGCTTTGCTTTGAGCAGGCTTCTGAGTCTCTGATGGTATTTTTCAGTCTGGCAGGCCTTGATTTCCTTTTGCTTTAACAGATGAGCCCTGCCATGGCTTCGATCTGCTTACCAGTCTACATTTGGTAGTTAAAGCCGACTAATTTCCCGATGCAATCCGTAGGTCTCACATTTGTCAAGACCAAATTCCATCCTGATATTACTGCTGAATTCTTCAGTGATCCGGAGTAGTTGCTGGAGTTACTTCTTGGTTTCCGCATAGTACATCAGGTGGGAGAAGTATTCAGGTTTTTCCTTCCTTCTTTGAGGTTATATCCATACTTGCTGTTGTTGAGCATAGTGGACAGCAGGTTGAGTGTTAGAAATTTGTACAAGAATAGAATGATCTGTATGATTATTATTCTTTTCCTTCTTTCCATTAGTGTTTTAAATCTACTGATACTAATTGTTTCTCTGACCGCATTGGTGAAATTATTATTGTACAGATGGAATCTTTTATTCTGCAATTCACCATAAAATCTTGAACCTAGGTTTTCCAATATATATGGCTAAAGCTGTTTAAGATATAAATGTAATTGCAATTGGCTTATATCCAAATCTCCAGCTTCGTATCCTGTCTACACTAAAGATCACAACAATTTAAAGAGTTATTAATCAGTCCAAACTTGATTTTGAATAGGCTGAAACTTGCTTCATGTAATAATTGTAGTTCAATACTCTAGTCCAGTGGTTTTCAATCTTTTTTTTTTAACAACGGCACTCCTACTCAATTTTCTGTCTGTTAGATCCGTTTCTCTCTCTTTCTGTGTGTGTGTGTGTGTGTGTGTGTGTGTGTGTGTGTGTGTGTGTGTGTGTGTGTGTGTGTATTATGTGAGGTAAAAGTTAGGCAAAAGTAATAAAAATAAATAAATATGGCTATGTAGCTATCATTAGAGGCAGCAAATGCACATCCTCCACATGATGCCTAATTATATCTGATAATTAAAATAAATATGATATTTAAAATAAAAACATCAGCCAGTAGTACGGCAATAATGCAGAGCGAAACGAAACGCAAAAAAATATATTTTCCTTTCTATTATATAAGCTGGTTAATCTTGCATTATGTCAGTGGTGTGGCTCTGATCAAGAGTGCTGTCTGTTCTATAGATTATTTTTCGCTGCATAAGGACCACCGCCATGCAAATCCTCTGCATTGGTTGATCTATCGGGGAATGGAGGGGTGGTTTGGTCCTTCGATATTTCTGCCTTTGCGATGATTTGTATGACGATTGAAATGCAGCGATTCCATGACCATTATTGGCCTCGTGGTCCTCTGTCGATATGGGGTATGATGGTCAGTCTATCATTTTGATATTTTAGTTTTTGGTAGTTTCTTTAACCCTTTTTTGGTGATATTTCACGTCTTTTGGAACTGGTACCTTCGAGGGGGGTACCGCTAAATTATTTATAATTGGCATTATTTTAAATTTACATCATTTTATTAATTGGGTTTAATGACTTAATTGACTAAATTATACAGGGGATTATCGACTACCTTTTTGTCCTATTATCTTTACTTTCCCTTCCCTGTTTGTTTATTTTATTTTTTTTTGCATTTCGTTTCGCTCTGCATTATTGCCGTACTACTGGCTGATGTTTTTATTTTAAATATCATATTTATTTTAATTATCAGATCTATATATATATATATATATATGTATATATATATACACATACACAGTTGTGGCCCTGTATCTTCTAATTCAGTTACCCACGGAAAAAAATGAAAAAATTTGGAAAATTTTAGAAAATAAAAAAATAAATGGTTCATAAGTTTCAAACTGCCCGCCAAGCGAGCACAGGCTGTAGCATGGAGAAGTCCGCAGCCCAGTACATGACTCATCTCCCTATATCCCAATACTCACGCTCCCATGCGAAACTTTTCCTCAAGCGTTATTGCAGTGCCTTTGTTTAAGAAAGCCCTTATTTACTTCAGTAATGGCCCCAAAACACAAGAATAGTGTTGCTGATAGTGCTTCTAAAGATATTTTCTAACAAATAAAAAAAAAAAAAACTCTTTTCATTACACGATATATACAGGTACAGTACATGATAAAATAGGTATTTTTCATTGTAATGACCTACATGTATTTTTCGTTGTAAAATGTGTAGCAATACAGGTATTTTTTCTATTGTGCCTTCGTCCTTCGAAGTGTATAGAAAGTATAATTTTCATTGCTCCATCATCCTTTGATACATGATATTTTTTCATTGCTCTATCGTCTCTTGAGGATTAGACTAAAGCGTCAGAATCCCTTTCATTCTCGAGAGAGAGTACACTACAGTACTGTATAATAATGTACAATGTAATTCATTATTACCGTATTTAATGCTAGTAAGACATACTATGTGCTTAATTTATCAATTAAAGTTTACTGTGTGTATGTACAAGAAAATCACATCATATATGGGGTCAGCAGGTGTTCGCTTATATCCGCAGGTTCAGCCATCCACTGTAGGTCTTGGAACGCACGCCCCTGCAGATACGGGGGTCTTACTGTTTATATATATATATATATATATATATATATAAAATTTAAAAAATGTTATATGATAGTTATTACAATAATATAACTATAACCAAAATTACAATTCATAATACAAATTATATATATGAATATGAGTTAAGTTAATAGTGGTAAAAGTTTTTAAAGGTAAAATATGATATACTAGCTTATCAAGTAAACCAAAAACCATTGCGGGTACCCAACGTGACCCGGAAAAAAATATAGATATATGCCATGACATAAGCAGTAAATTATAAAAATATAGAAAATATATAAAAAATACCATTAAAATGTTAATTATGGCAATGAGATACATTGAAAGGGACTTTTTTGAGGGCTAACCCTTTCAATGTATCAACCATAATTAACGAACTATCAGTTTCTGTAGTCATCGTCCAGCATAACTATGTCCAAATGTATGTAAAATAGTAAGATAGTGACGAGAATAAATTATGTTGATTAATCCCAAATTTAGCAGTAAGCTGGCAAGATGACTGTTAGCCCGACGGATAGCCAAAATTTTAATTTTAATTAGAGAAAGAGCTATAATTATTATTAGGCATATGTGCGCAGTTGATAGTAAATGCAGTCACGGTAGTCTAAGCAAAAGTAACAGTGGAAGCTAGCGCTAACCAAGGCGAACGGAAAAAGGTAGAAGAATAGATATAGTACCTCAATCCCCCTCGAATACTCTAATAGTTCATGAGGTATGAAAAAATAGGGATAAGAAAGTGAAAGTTAAACAGAAAAGAAAAAGTAAAATAATTAACATAGGATGCAACCTTATAGTAAGGTATCCTGGTTATGGCAGGCAATGCACGAGTAAAAAAAAAAGAATGCTTACCACCGTATAGACAAAGTACTAAAAACCATGTGAATTAGCACGTGTAGAATATATAACTACCGATCGAAGCCCCCCCCCCCCAGGAAATGTAATAGCTAAGTTAAGTGCTAAATTAAGTATAATTACATGTAGTGCTCTCTGCAGTTTTTTTATATACTGCATGATATTACACATAGAAAGGCCGTAAAATACGTATCTCTCGAAGTCACAGTAGAAGTTAACAGAACAAGTTCCTACCCACAGAGCAAATATACGTACGACGTTTTTAATGCGTGTAAGCTATATGCAACTTACTCCATGAGCAGTGCTTACTATTTACATAATTACATATCCAACGAAATTTATCTAAGCCAAAGAAACACCTACGAAAATTTACAAAGGCTATGTTATATTAGTGCCTGTTTAGGACTTTATCTATATTACTCTGTGCATTAAGGTTATAATGCCACTTGTTATTTGCTATCAATATGGCTTTATAAAGATATCGTGTAATTATGTGGTGTGGGAAGCAATTTTTTAATAACTTGGATCTGAATTCAATGAGTGTATCTATAATCTTCTGATACTTTGTGCGATTATGATATTGCGATGTATCCTTTTTGAGATATTCGAGTTCCAGTTAGTGAGGTCAATAGCATTAATATGAAAATCTTTGCGTTTATCATACAGCTTGGTGTGTACGGTATTATTATCTATCCTTATATCCAAGTCCAGGAAGGTGGCAGATTTGGAAATATTAGTGTTGGTGCATTCTAATGTTAATTCAGGCAGATAATATTTAACTGCTTCTGTCAGGAAGTCTGGCATGTTAAAAACTATCAAATCATCTATATATCTGTATAGAATGATATTGTGTTTAAAATTATATTCAAAGTGGTGTAGGTATAGATTAGCCACTAAACAAGAGCTACATGCACCCATCGGTATACCTGTGTGTTGCCTATAAAGATTACTGCTGTTGTTATTGAAGATACAAAGGTTAAAAAGGTCATCCCAGTAGTGTTTTTCACAGGGTAAGATATTTTTGTATTTATCATAATAATCGCAGAAAACAGTTTTTAGGCTGTTATGAGGGATGCTAGTAAACAAGTTATTAAAGTCAAATGTATTGATATGTTCTATCGTATTGATGCCTATGTTACTATTAATGTAATTTAATACCGGTCTATTATTGAGAATAATATTTGAATGCCCTATGTTATCAAAAATAATTTGAAGTAAATTAACGAGTTTGCGATGCGGAATCTTAGCGTAGCTATCCCTACACAAAGTTATAAATCTAAAACCGGTAGGATTTTTATGAAATTTAGGTATACAGTATATGTATGGGTATATGGTGATATGGTTAGTAAGCTTTAATTTTTTATGCCAAGCACGTATTTTCTTAGTAATAGAGTTTCGTTTGTCCGTTACTATTTCGTAAGTGCTACTATTGTTAAGTTCATTTAGTAATGCGGTAGTGTAAAATTTTTTACATATAATACTGTAATTATTAGAGGCTTTATCAATAGTAGTAATTATAAACTTATTTTGTATCAGTTTAAGCTTCTGCTTAATTGTATCTATATTAAAAACCTTAGGTGGTAGTTTCTTGCATATGGACTTTATCTGTTTCTTGATAGCCTGAAAGGTGAGAGCAAGCCACTTGTGGAAGGCTTCCAAGGATATGTTATATTTGTAAGATAACTTTAGGCTGAACTTCATTATATCTGAGTGTAGTTGTTTAATGATGGCATTGGTATTAATATCAGTATTTGGTCGAAATTTAAATCCAAATGAAAGAATCTCACACAGCTCAGGATAGTCTATAATGCTCAAATCTCCGGTGATAATGTGTTTATGGTGTGCGTCCACAAATGTCTGATATTGCGGTAAATGGCAAAAGCAAACCGCCTCAATATCACTATTGACGAGGTTAGTAGCTGCTTTTTTATGATTACAGACTGTAAGTCCAAATGGTTTGTTATAACTGAATCTGGTGCGTATCTGTGCATTTGTAATAGGCAAATCACTTTTATGTATGTTAATGATTTTATCTAGGCAGACATTATCAAATAATGCGTGGCTGAATTTAATGTTAATCTATTCATATGTAACCTTAGTTTTTTTATTACTAAAAATAAATTTAATTATGTCTTTAACCAGGAGGTTAAGGTGTAAGTTATTATGCCTATAGGTAGAGTTGATAGTGGCAAGAGCGCGGATTTTACTATGTTTCAACCCGAATATAAAATCATGAATCTGTTTGACATGTATAATGGATTTGTCCCAATACATTAACATGTCATTAAAATCGTCAGTTATATTTGGTGTGTGGGCTTTTTTACTATTGTAGGTTTTTGCTGTTCTGTTAGATTTGGGTCTTTTTACTATTTGAAACAGGCTATATATACAAGTATCGTTTATAGTATTGCTAGTGTAGCAATGTCCATTAAATTTATTATTAAGACTATAAGGATACAGGGTTTTATATTTTAATATATTGATATTTTCGGATTCTAACCTGGTATTGTGGTTACTTTCAATAGCTAATATAGTAATAGTGGTATTGCTAAAGCTGTGTACTTGAAAGAGCTGTAGTTCGATGTCTTTAATATTTACGAAATTTTTAATGTGAGATCTATGCACGTTAATTCTGATATGCAACTCCCCTCCAGTTTGCCCAATGTATTTTGCTTCACATAAGTTGCAATTAATGAGGTACACCACCCCACTAGCATGGCAAAAAACTGGAGCGTCGAGGTATTAGTACTATGATACTTGCTCATGTATGGACAGGTCTGACAAAGTGTATTGTTACAACTATTAAATTTTAGATAGCTGCTATTATGTTTATTGCAAGTTACTACGCCTGTAGTATCAGGAGTAGTAGTGTCAACAGTAAAAGCATCGCAGGCAATATCAGTAAGAGCCACCTTATTATTACTGGTTGCTATCTCAGTTAGATCATTAGGATCGCAGGCTATATTAGTAGGAGCCTCACCATTGGCACTGAATAAATTCAGTAGGACAGCAGCATTAAATGCTGAATGGCTAGTAGAAGAACTTGTCGGAACACCCTGAGCCCTTCCACAAGTGGCTTCCTCTCACCTTTCAGGCTATCAAAAAACAGATAAAGTCCATATGCAAGAAACTACCACCTACTAAGGTTTTTAATATAGATACAATTAAGCAGAAGCTTAAACTGATACAAAATAAGTTTATAATTACTACTATTGATAAAGCCTCTAATAATTACAGTGGGCTTAGAGGCTTAGAGGGGGCTCAGAGGGGAACAGGTATCCTGTGTGTTATCAGACACTCAGCCTAAAACACTGATGGATCCAATATCTCTCTATTACAGAAGATTTAGGAGAAGTCCGGTTGGCCTGCCTCCCTAAAATCCACTCATGCACACCTTCTCGATGGTAAGCCCTGTTACGTCACTTAGGTGGCAACGAACGTGTAGAGTGGTTCTCTTCAAGACGCCTAGTCAGCGTGAAGAGGAAAAGACCAAACCCTCCAGCAATGAGAGCACAACAATACAAATGGCCCTCAGTCCCCAGCAGCTTTCACTCTCCTCTTACGGCAGCGAGAGGATCAGAGTGGAAGCAGAGGGTGCTAAGAATCTCTGGGTACGACCAGGCTGCCATGCACGGAAATTGAACTTGGCCTGTTATAACGTACGATCACTCATCGGTGAAGACAGGATATTAGAGCTGGAAAAGGAATTAGAAAATGTGAATTGGAATATCATTGGTTTGGCTGAAACAAGAAGAAGAAATGAATCACTTATAAGTTTATCAAGTGGAAATCTGCTGTACACCAATGGAAACAGTGAAAGGAGTGAAGGTGGATTTGGGTTTCTGGTCCATAAAGATTTTAAAAACAACATTTTGGAATTCAAAAGTACATCACCAAGGGTGTCAAGACTAATACTCTAGATTTCTAAGAGATACAAGCTGAAGATTAT
This sequence comes from Mastigoproctus giganteus, assembly GCF_048544385.1. Classification (NCBI taxonomy): domain Eukaryota; kingdom Metazoa; phylum Arthropoda; class Arachnida; order Uropygi; family Thelyphonidae; genus Mastigoproctus; species Mastigoproctus giganteus. The sequence goes on from NC_143575.1 coordinate 134,044,297, forward strand.
AATGATTTATGCACCAACATCGAGCCATGATGATGAAGAGGTTGAAGAAATGTACACTGAAATTGAGAGTATTCTAGATGAGCAGAAAACCCACTACACTATTATTATGGGGGACTTCAATGCTAAGGTTGGAAAAAGGCAAAACAGCGCAGAAAGAGGAACTATAGGAAATTTTGGAATTGGTGAAAGAAATAAAAAAGGTGAAAGACTTGTGGAATTTGCAGAATCTCAAGGAATGTCAGTAATGAACACTTTTTTCAAGAAAAGGGTGAACAGAAAGTGGACATGGAAGAGTCCAAATGGATTAACAACTAATGAAATCGACTTCATCCTCACTAACAGAAGATATATTGTGAATGATGTTACCGTCCTGAATAAGGTAAATGTTGGAAGTGATCACAGAATGGTAAGATGTACACTTGATATAGATGTAGGAAAGGAAAGGAAAAAACTGACTCGAGTAAATAATACAAAGGTCTTTGAGATAACAGAGGAGGAGAAAAAGCAGTATGTACTGGCTTCTGCAGACTGCTCAGGACCAAGATATCGACGAGGAATATTACAACTTTCTGAAAGTGATAAAGCCCAAGAAACCTATAGGGAAACAGAAATCCAAAGACGACAAATGAAGAGCAAGAAAAACACTGACAGGGAGAAAATTGAGTATACTGAGTTATGCAAAGCCATTAGAAAGAGACTCAGAGAGGACATAAGAAGATTTAACACAAGAAAAGTAGAACAAGCATTAAGGGAAAACAAAGGATTTAAATCAGCAGCCATGAGCAGTAATACAGAAAGACAAATGATACTGAAACTGAAGAATAGCGATGGTGTACTTATAAACAGCAGAGAAGGCATAATTCAAATAGCAGAAGACTACTATAGAGAATTACACAAGGAGCGAGGGAATGATACCAGCTGTGGGGAAGATGGATTGCAAAGTAGCAACACATACGACATACCCGATATTCTTCCTGATGAGGTAGAACATGCATTGAAGAAAATGAAGAATCAGAAAGCCCCAGGGGAAGATGAAGTTACTGTAGAGTTGTTAAAATTAGGAGGAAGAGACATAACACAAAAACTGGCAAGGCTCTTCACAAAGTGCATTAGAAAAGGTGTGATGCCTAAGCAGTGGAATAATGCAATCATAGTTTTGCTGCATAAGAAAGGAGATAAATCAGAAATTGGAAATTATAGACCAATTAGCTTGTTATCCCATATCTACAAGTTGTTCACAAGGGTCATTACTAACAGATTAGAAAGAATACTTGATGAGAATCAACCGAAAGAGCAAGCTGGCTTTAGGACAGGATTCTCAACTATGGATCACCTTCACATAATATCACAGCTAATGGAGAAAGCAAATGAATATAAAACACCATTATGCCTGGCATTTGTGGATTAGGAAAAGGCATTTGACTCCATACAGCATAAGGCAATGTTTCGGGCACTGGAAAGACAAGGCATAGATACTCCATATATTATGATTTCGAAGAAAATATATGAGAGTGCTACATCCTTTATTAGACTAGACAAAGACAGTAGCAAATTTAAAATCGAGAAAGGAGTTCGACAGGGAGACACAATATCTCCGAAGCTGTTTACTGCTGCCCTTGAGGAAGCTTTCAGAAGATTAGACTGGTCGCAGAAAGGAGTCAATGTGAACGGAGAGTACCTAAACCATTTACAATTTGACATTGTGGTCTTAAGCCACGATCCCAAAGAATTAGAGGAAAATCTTAATCAGTTATGCACAGTTAGTAAGGATTTTGGACTAAAGATGAATATGGCTAAAACAAAAGTAATGATGAACAAGTATGCCACGGAAAGGGAAATAATGATTGAAGGAGCAGTAATTGAAAACGTGGAGTCATATACTTATCTGGGACAAGTTATTAGCTGTAATAATGATAAATGGCTGGAAGTCAAGAGAAGAATAAATTTTGGATGGATAGCATTCAGGAAATATAGTCACATACTGAAGAGCAATATCCCAGTTTGTCTGAAACGTAAAATAATGAATCAATGTATACTCCCCACCATGACTTATGGAAGTGAAACTTGGGCACTCACCAAAAGAATAGAAGAGAAGCTGAGAACTACACAGCGAAGAATGGAACGAATCATATTGGGAATCAGACTGTTAGATATGAAGAGAAACACATGGATTAGGCAGCAAACTCAAGTAAAGGACATTCTTATCAAAACTAAAGAACTAAAATGGCCTTGGGCAGGACACATAGCTCGAAGACATGATGACAGATGGACTAAGAAAATAACAGAATGGTACCCAAGAGGAGCTAGAAGAAAACCTGGAAGACAAAGGCGGAGATGGATAGATGAAATTCATGAGTTTTCAAGTAGTAAATGGATGGCCAGTGCTCAAAACAGAAGGAACTGGAAAGTTGCTGGAGAGGCCTTCATCCTGCAGTGGATTGAAAATGGCTGATGATGATGATGATGAAAAAAATTTTACACTACCGCATTACTAAATGAACTTAACAGTAGCACTTACAAAATAGTAATGGACAAACGAAACTATTACTAAGAAAATACGTGCTTGGCATAAAAAATTAAAGCTTACTAACCATATCATCATATACCCATACATATACTGTATACCTAAATTTCATAAAAATCCTACTGGTTTTAGATTTATAACTTCGTGTAGGGATAGCTACGCTAAGATTCCGCATCGCAAACTCGTTAATTTACTTCAAATTATTTTTGATAACATAGGGCATTCAAATATTATTCTCAATAATAGATCGGTATTAAATTACATTAATAGTAATATAGGCATCAATACGATAGAAAATATCAATACTTTTTTTTTTTTTTTATGTGAACCCCAAACACGAGAGGTATTAGAACCTATAGTACTTAATACCGTGCTTGGGGATTGAGCAGACGAAAGAAGGTATTTGTTGACATTGGACTTGAACTTCTGTAGATTGTAATTTTCAGGAAATACGTATGAAGGAAGGTTGTTCCAGAAAACGGCAGTTGAATGAATAAATGAGGAAGATGAAAAGTTGGTTCTGTGGGTTTGAAGTTGGACAGTAAATGGATGTTGGCTGGTGGCGGCACATGTTCGGACTGTTTTGAAAGAGAGAGCGGGAATTATAGAAGCTAATTCAGAAGAACAGTGCCCATGGAAGTATCTGTAGAAGAGGCATGCAGCAGCAACAGTGCGTCTATGAGACAGCGAGTGGAGAGACTCTGTTAGAGATGAATCATTAATTAACCTAACTGCCCTCTTCTGAATGGAATCAAGAAGGCTGAGAGAGGTTTTGGGGCACCACCACAGATGTGGGAACAATATTCCATGGCAGGGCGGATTTGCGATTTATACAGAGTGAGCAGCTGTTTGGAAGAAAAGTAATGCCGAGAGCGAAAGAGAAAACCAAGTTTTTTAGATGCAGAGGAAGCAATATTTGTAATGTGCTTGTGCCAAGAGAGATTAGAAGTCAGGGTGATCGCCAAAAGAGATATATCCTTTTGCCTAGAAATTGGAGTGTCACTGAAGATAAGCATAGGAGCAGAAGAATCCTTTTTGCGAGATATAAGACAAGACTGAGTTTTAGAAGGGTTGAAATCAACTAAGTTGTCTTTGCCCCACTGGAGAATTACCTGAAGATCGGCATTTAAGGAATTGGTAGCAGATTTTCGAGAAGTTGAAGCTGATCGAGCAGGACAAGGTTTCTCAAAATGGAAAGTTGAATGCAATGTGCTATCATCGGCAAAACCTATGGATAGGATTTCCAGTCAATGGAAGAAGGTCATTGATATACAAGAGGAAAAGAGTGGGGGAAAGAACTGAACCTTGGGGGACACCGGCATTAGTGGAGAAGTTAGAAGACAGAGAGCCATCAACCATCACCCTCAGTGAGCGATCAGAGAGAAAACTGGATAACCAATTACTAAAAACAGTTGGCAAACCATAAGATGGAAGCTTGTTTAGAAGACCTTTATGCCAAACACGATCAAAAGCCTTTGAGATGTCAAGAGCAACTACTTGTGTTTCACCAAACCTTTCCATTGAATTAGTCCATAAATGGGTAACATAAGCCAGAATATCACCAGTGGATCGACACCGGAATCCATACTGATGATCGTTGATCAGACAGAAGGTTTCTAGGTAGTTTAAGAGTTGGCGGTTAATTGATTTCTCCATTACTTTAGAAAGAGTAGAAGTAATTGCAATGGGACGATAATTGGATGGGAGGGATTTGTCACCCTTTTTAGGAACTGGCTGGATATGAGCAAATTTCCAAGCAGAAGGAAAAACACCTTTAGAATAAGAAAGTGAAAAAAGGCGGCAAATAATAGGAGTAAGTTCAGGAGCACAGGTTTTGAGAACAAGTGGAGAAATACCATCAGGACCTGGAGCTTTCTTAGCATCAAGATTCATCAAAATCCTTCTGATATCCTTTTGACGGAAGACCACAGGAGGCATTGAATGGAGTGTGTTGGGAATGGTGGGAGGTGTTTTACCAAGATCATTAATACATGAGCTGGAAGAAAAATGAGATGCTAGCAGGTCAGCTTTATCCTTGGCTGAAGTGACAACAGAACCATCTGGTTTGGACAGAGGTGGGAGCAGAGATGGGCAAAAGTTGCGGCCAATAGCTTTGGCAAGAGACCAGAATGCCCGGCTACCATTAGGGCAAGAAGCACGTTTTCTACTCTTAGCCTGTTCAAACTCTAGTTTGGACTGATTAATAACTGCTTTATAATTGTTGCGAGCTTTGGCGTAGGCAGAAAATGAAACTGAAGAATTAGAAACAAGCCAATTAAGATATGCAACATTCTTCTCTTGGACAGCCTTAGCACATTTATTGGAAAACCAAGGTTTAGATAAAGGACGAGATTTTAAAGTGGAGTGTGGGATAAAGGATTCCATTCCTGCAAAAATAATTTCACTGACACGATCTGAGCAAACGTTGACATCAGAACTTATGAAACAGTAATCCGACCAAGGAAAAGAAGTCTCGCAGGTGATCCCATTTTGCATTCTTGTAATGCTAAACAACACGAGGTTGGGAATAGCCTTGTGATAAAGGTTTCATTGGAGAAGAGACAATCACCAAGTTGTGATCTGAAGTGCATAAAGGACCTCTCACTTCGACCGTGTACTTAGAAGGGTTGTTTGTGAGAAAAAGATCAAGCATATTGGCTGTATGATTAGGATTGTCCGGTATTCTTGTAGGTAAATGAACAATCTGTGCTAGGTCATTAGTAACTGCAAAAGCCTCAGCATCTCTACCTGCTGGGTCGGTGTGACTAGAAAGCGGAAGCCAGCTGGGGTTGTGAACATTAAAATCACCAACGAAAATTACCTCACTGTTAGGAGAGTTGGACTGGAGAAAGTCAAGTTGCAACGAGAGGAAGTCAAAGAGCTCCAAGTGATTAGTTGAGTTGGGAGAATGGTAGAGACAACAGATGAATTTGACACAATGAGGTAGAGAGATTTTAAGCCAGAGAAGATCAAAGAGAGGAGAGTCCAAATTGCCAAGTCTCTGACAGGGAATATCAGAACGGACATATGCTCAAGTACCACCTTTGAGGCGAAAGGAATCATACAGTGAATAATTTGGGCATCTGAGATGAGCAGTAGTTGAATCAACTGATAACTGAGATTTGACTTTAATAACTTGTTTACTAGCATCCCTCATAACAGCCTAAAAACTGTTTTCTGCGATTATTATGATAAATACAAAAATATCTTACCCCGTGAAAAACGCTACTGCGATGACCTTTTTAATCTTTGTATCTTCAATAACTACATATTTAATGGCAGTAATCTTTATAGGCAACACACAGGTATACCGATGGGTGCATGTAGCTCTTGTTTAGCGGCTAATCTATACCTACACCACTTTGAATATAATTTTAAACACAATATCGTTCTATACAGATATATAGATGATTTCATAGTTTTTAACATGCCAGACTTCCTGACAGAAGCAGTTAAATATTATCTGCCTGAATTAACATTAAAACGCACCAACACTAATATTTCCAAATCTGCTACCTTCCTGGACTTGGATATAAGGATAGATAATAATACCGTACACACCAAGCTGTATGATAAACGCAAAGATTTTCATTTTAATGCTACTGACCTCACTAACTGGAACTCGAATATCTCAAAAAGGATACATCGCAATATCATAATCGCACAAAGTATCAGAAGGTTATGCATATGTAACCAGACTGATTATATTATAGATTCAGATCCAAGTTATTAAAAAATTGCTTCCCACACCACATAATTACACGATATCTTTATAAAGCCATATTGATAGCAAATAACAAGTGGCATTATAACCTTAATGCACAGAGTAATATAGATAAAGTCCTAAACAGGCACTAATATAACATAGCCTTTGTAAATTTTCGTAGGTGTTTCTTTGGCTTAGATAAATTTCGTTGGATATGTAATTATATAAATAGTAGGCACTGCTCATGGAGTAAGTTGCATATAGCTTACACGCATTAAAAACGTCGTACGTATATTTGCTCTATGGGTAGGAACTTATTCTGTTAACTTATACTGTGACTTTGAGAGATACTTATTTGACGGCCTTTCTATGTGTAATATCATGCAGTATATAAAAAAACTGCAGAGGGCGCTACATGTAATTACAGTCTGTCCACGTATAGCACGATAGTTGTGTTCCTAGAAACCCTCATGCAATGCAAAATCGTGCAATATAAACAGGCCCTATGGGAAAAGTGGGGTTAGGTGCCGACCTCCCAAGATTGAACACACATTTAGAACCAAAACATTACCAAACAATAAATAATCAGGTAATTTTAATCGTTATAAAATACTTACATATTTTATAACGATTAAAATACGTAATAAAAAATATAATATATTTTTTATTATAATATAATAAAAAATAATTTTTTATTATAATATAATAAAAATTTTTATTATTTATTATAATAAAGTATTTTTAGTATTTTTTACAAATAAAATACGTATTTTATTCGTAAAAAAAATTATTATATTAAATAAAATAGTCGTAATAAAATATTGCTAATGCTTTTGCTTCTATCGTAAGCAAACTTGTTTTTTGTTTGATTTTCTATCCAAACAGATGACAGCAGTTCCATCTCTTCCAATTCTTGTCTTAATCTAATGGATTTTAATTACACTTTGAGTTGTTCCCGCTATGAAAGTTGTTTTTATTTTATCCGCATTCTTTGTAATTCTCGGCGTTGCCTCATTTAGGTCTGTAGCACATGCAATATCACATGGTCTTTCATTTCGCTCAAAGCGTTTCACAATTTCATATTTTTTTCTCTATCGACAGAGGCGGACTGGCCATAAGCCTTACCCGGGAAACCCCGGTGGGCCGGAGGCCAGTGTGATTTTGGCCATAAACCGTAGTATGAGGCCACTAAATTTTCCCAGGTAAGAATTTTTGATCCAGTCCGCCTCTGTTTATCGATGTTTTGCTTTTATTTTTCTCTCTGAATATGCAGTGTCTTCACCAGGACGCTTCCTTTTCACACCTTTTAAGTATTTTACTTATTTTTAGGGTATAAACACAATTACAAAATGAGGAGGCACGCTTGATACACATAAACAAAGCTGAATGCATGTAGCAACTGAAAAAACAACACCGTAAAGGCCGAGATACATTAACACCCCACATTTTACTAAAGCACATTTCTGGGGGTTACTACCATAAAACAATAAAAACAATTTCCAGTTTCGTTTCTGCTAGTGGAATCTGTTATAAACTGGTAGTAAACTCCATCTAATTGCATTTGCGATTATATCGATAGCTGGAATTGTGTTGGTTTTCACGTTATTATGGTGAAATGTGTTTCCCCTTCACCGATATAAAAAACAAATAAATTTTCAGAATCTTCTCTTCATTCCTATCGTGTTGCGTTCATTTGGGGTGATTTCGCGTTCGACTGCCATTTCTTGTAAAAACACAGGCGAATCGTGCTTAAGCGAATTCGGTTCGTGTTATATAAGATAACGTTCCCCTATTTATAAATCGTGTATGATCGAATTCGTGTAATGTAAACATGTGTTATACGAGGACCGACTGTATACTTAATTTAGCACTTAACTTAGCTATTACATTTCCTAGGGGGGGGGCTTCGATCGGTAGTTATATATTCTACCCGTGCTAATTCACGTGGTTTTTAGTACTTTGGCTATACGGTAGTAAGCATTCTTTTTTTTTTTTTACTCATGCATAAAGTAATCTTAACGCATTCTATATGTCTGTGCATTGCCTGCCATAACCAGGATACCTTACTATAAGGTTGCATCCTATGTTAATTATTTTACTTTTTCTTTTCTGTTTAACTTTCACATCCCTATTTTTTCATACCTCATGAACTATTAGAGTATTCGAGGGGGATTGAGGTACTATATCTATTCTTCTACCTTTTTCCGTTCGCCTTGGTTAATGCTAGCTTACACTGTTACTTTTGCTTAGACTACCGTGACTGCATTTACTATCAACTACGCACATATGCCTACTAATAATTATAGCTCTTTCTCTAATTAAAATTAAAATTTTGGCTATCCGTCGGGCTAACAGTCATCTTGCCAGCTTACTACTAAATTTGGGATTAATCAACATAATTTATTCTCGTCACTATCTTACATACATTTGGACATAGTTATGCTGGACGATGACTACAGAAACGGATAGCTCGTTAATTATGGTTGATACATTGAAAGGGTTAGCCCTCGAAAAAGTCCCTTTCAATGTATCTCATTGCCATAATTTTAACATTTTAATGGTATTTTTTATATATTTTCTATATTTTTATAATTTATTGCTTATGTCATGGCATATATTTATATTTTTTTCCAGGTCACGTTGGGTACCCGCAATGGTTTTTGGTTTACCTGATAAGCTGGTATATCATATTTTATCTTTAAAAACTTTTACCACTATTAACTTAACTCATATTCATATTTATACAGACCGATGTAATGTTTAATCGTCTTAGATGGCATTAATTGGTTATGTGACTATTTAATATTTATATTTATTATAGAATTTACTATTTGCTTTTTCATACTTGGATATATATATATAATAATTTTATTCTTTATATAGAGGTACTAAACAAATATCAATTATAGATCACCACAAAATTAAAAAGATACCATACACCTTTTCTAATGAAATAAATATATAAATTGGAAAAAAAAAAAAAAAAAAGTTTAAGTTAATTTAAATTTAAAACCACTGCTCTAGTCTCTTGCCAAAGCTAATTTTGACAACATCAGTCCATCAATACTCCCACCTCTGTTACGACCTGATGGTTCTATTGTATCTTCAGATGACCTACAAGCCCCTACATTTCTTCTAACTCTGGTATCAAAGGGTCATACTGGATACATTCCACTCGATGCTTCCCATGGTATTCTGACATAAGAATGTTAGAAAAATCCTGAACAATTCAGATGCCAAGAAATCCCCAGCTCCTGATGGCACTTGTTCACAAAACCCATGCTCCTGTGGTAGCTTCTGTTTTTTGCATTGCCTCTTTACACTTTCTTATAACACTAGTTTTTTTCCTAATGTTGAGAAATTTGCTCATATAAACCAGCTCATACAAAGGGTGACAAATCTCTCTCTCATCCAATTACCATTCCTCTGCCAGTACTCTTTCCAAGGTAATGAGAAATCCAACTGCCAAAAACTTAAAACCTTCCATCTGGTCAATGAACGATAATATGGATTTTGTCGGTATCAATCCGCTAGTGATATAGTGATAATGTTACTCACCTCTAGAGAATATCTATGAAGAAGTTGCTCTTAACATTTCTAAGGCTTCTAATCATGTTTAGCACAAAGGTCTTTTAAACAAGCTCCCATCTTTTTGATTGCTAATACTCCTTTGCAATTGGACATCCAATTTGCTACTTAACGACTCACTGAAGGTCGTGGTAGACTAAACTCTGCCTTCCAACTTCTCCATAATGCTGGTGTTCCCCCAGAGTTCAATTCTTTCTCTCACTCTATCTCTTGTATATTAATGACTTTCTTCTAATGGCGTAAATCCTATCCACTGTTTCACCAATAACAGCACACTCCATTCCACCTACCAGTCTGAGAAATCTTGTCTGCACAAATGGCCTCAACTCAAATATTCACCACCAATTCCTTAAATGCTGATCTCTGGATAATTCAGCAATGGGGTGAAGAAAACTGAGTTAACTTCAGTCATAAAATACTGTCTGTCTTATTTTTTGCAAAACAGTATTGCTTCAGCACTCATCTTCGATGACACTCATTTCTAGGCAAGTTCACACCTCTAAGGATTTCAAAAAACTGATTTAAAATCTCCCTCACGGCATAAGCCGATTATAAATATTGCTTCCTCTACATCAAAAAAACTGGATTATTTTGCACTCTCAGCACTGCATTTCTTCTAAACAACTACTCACTCTTTACAAATTTCATATCTGCCCTACCATGGAATATTGTTTTCACACCTGGGCTGGTGTCCCCAAAACCTTTCTAAAGCTTCTTGCCTCCATGCAAAAGAGAACAGTAGGGTTAATTAATGATCTGTCTGTTCAATCTCTCTCTCACAGACATTGTTTTTGTTGCATGCCTTCTCTACAGGTATTTCCCGACAGTGTTCTTCTCAGTTGGCATCTGTAATTCCCCCACTCTTCCAAACATGTGCCACAGACAGCATCCAGTTCAACTACAAACCCACAGAACCAAATTTTCATGTTCCTCATTTATTTGTTCTAGTTCTATAACATTTTTCCTTCATGTGTAGTACAAAAGGAAAAAAAAAAAAAAAAAAACCTACAGAAATTCAAGTCTAGTGTCAATAAGTATTGTGTGTTATCAGCCTTCGATCCATGCATAATACTAAGTACTACATATACTAATAACTTTCATGTTAATAATAATAATAATAATAATAATAATAATAAGCATTTAAATTGTGTTGTAGAAATCTATACCACATTTTGTATTTAAAAATCGTATGCCACTACCAAAAGATTAACAAAGTAGATTAAAAATGGGAAAATATTTTAACATACTTCAATGACACCTTCAGGGTCCATTCCTGGAGGTCCATCATATTCTCTTCTATCATTTTTATCTCTTTCATCTGGTCCATTTCTAATATAGAAAGACAAAATAAAAAATTCATGAGAACATTAATTTTTTAAATCATTAGCATGTAACAAATTTAACATTACTTTCATAACTTTCACTTTCGTTAAAGTAGTAACACTTACAAATGTAGGGTGGTGGTTGAATTCCACTTCAGTAACCTTTCTGTGCATTCAACTGCAACTTACCCACACTTCCCAAAATCCACTGTAGCAGATATTCATGCAAAGAGAATATAGTGAGAAGATAGGTCAACAGAACAGGACAGCCTTGCATCAAAAAACATGTTAGAAGAGCAACAGAGTAATCATGCCTCAATCATATCATCTGCAGAAAACAAAAAATTGAAAGTTGGACGTGAATCAACTAACCATGGGAACAACCAGAAAACCAACTGGCCAATTTTCAGCTGGTTTATACGAGAAGTTGGTAGAAATTATGCCCCAAAGACAGGCTGTCACACAGGCCAAGTGTGACACTACTTGGGTTTATTGAATTAAAAGAACAATCTGTGTCCACCCAAATACTTTTCATCATATAGTATGCACATTAATTAAACATTAAGGTGCAATGTTAAATTTAAAGCCAACAATGGCACTGGTCATATAAATTATGCGTATTAATAATAAGGCAATGTCATAAAAGTTAGTGCAATAGCATTATTTCTATATACAGTAAAAAGTTGTGCAGTGAACTATTACGTAACATCTTATTGTGAACTTCCTCATGAGTTGCTTATCCCATTACATCTCAAATAAATAACGCTGCCTTGGTAGAGAAAATTATCGTTACTTATTCTCAGTGAGCACCACCACCACCACCCAGTCAGCCATTTCAGGGCTATTTGGCTGCCCCTCATCAGTGAGTGAAGTAGATACCCCTATGGTTAACAGCTTATAACCCTGCTGTGAATTAACTTCACAATAAGAGTTGCCAAGTGGGGTGTAGTTCATGTATGGGATTTAGGCCTAAAAAGCCCCAGACCGTGAGAAAGTTTACTTTTATAAGTTAGTGCAATAGTACAAGGTGTTTCATGTAAAACCAGCCCCAGTAACTGGCAAAATAATTAGAGACATCTAGACAGGAGTAAAATGAGATAAACACAAAAAACTTCAAGTCAAAAGTAACTTTATTTATTCTCTCCGAATGTACACACAATTATAAGAGATGCTGGAAATGAATTCCTTGTGCATCATCTATACACTTTTGGGCATGTGTTCAAGGTGACCCAATACAAAACAGTGACATCGATAGCCTCGATATTTCTTCGAATACTGTCCTTCAATTCATTTATTGTGTGGGGGGTTGTGCTCAAACTTTTCCTTTCAGATATCCCCACAGGTAAAGTCACACAACGACAAATCTGGAGAACGCAGCAGCCATGATCCTTTGCCAACTGGGTGTTCCTCTGTGAAACTGCCATGAACACAGGCCAGTGATCCACGAGACATGTGCCGCCGCCGCCACACAGTTGAAAGTAGCAGTTTTTACGCTTGTGTTCTGTTAACCGAGTGTAGAAGTTCTCAAAAATCTGAAGATAAGCTTCTGTGTTCACTGTAGATCAGTGGTTTTCAACCTGGGTGCCGCAGCACCTTAGGATGATGCAACAACATTCCAAGGGTGCCACGTAATTTGGGTTTAAGTTACTTCAACTTATTATTTTTTTTTTTATGTCACAGTTTACTAAGCTTAAAAAATATAAATGAAGAGAAGATTGAAAAGTGATGTTTTTTTATATGATTGAAGATTTCATGGAAGGGGAAACATTTCACCATAATAACGTGAAAACTCACAGAATTCCAGCTATCGGTATTATCACGAATGCAATACGATTGAGTTTACTATCCATTTATAATTGATTGCACTAACAGAAAAGACCAAAAAACAGGAAAGTGCAAATTGTTTTGTTTTATGGTCGTGACTGCCAGAAATGTGCTTTAGTTAAATGTGAGCATGTGAGCTCGCGTAGTGTTTCCAACCTAACAAAAGAATCAACTTTTCAGCAAGCAGAAGTTAATACAAAGTGGTAGGGTAAGCAGATGGCAGAAGTAGCGTAGTGCAAAAGTTAAAGAAGAAAAACTAATCTTAGAAAAAAACTGGTATTCATTTTCATTACAGTAAATATGACTAAAGAGATTATTGAATAATCAGCTGATATGTTTACCTGTACTGTAATGACCAGTGCAAACAAATTTCAGTTAGTGTCATACCCTTGATGGCAAGATGGACAAGTTTGTTATTAAGAAAAGAAGACATGAAGATGATTGTCGTGAAGGCAAAAGAAGACAAACATCAAGATGATTATGGTAAAAGGTGGAGGTAACAGTAAAGAAGGAATAATTATAACTGTTCCCTCTTCAAGCAAGTCTGCTGTGAAGGTAAGGAAGACAATCGTCAGTATTTGGACAGTTATGTGGAATATGGATTTACTTGGTGTGGGAATAAAGACAGCCCTAGCCCAAAATGTGTTATTTGTGGTGATATACTGTCTAAAGAAGCAATGGTAAATTAAAGAAACATTTAATCCAAAACCATAGCCATCTGGCTAACAAGCCTAGAAATGTGCGAGAGAGTTGAAATAACCAAAGAAAACAGAGTAAGTTTTACCAAAATAGCCAAAGTGTCTAATAAAGCTCAAGAGGCTAGCTACTTAGTAGCTCAGTTAATTGCTAAAAATATGAAGCCTCACACAGAAGCAGAGACACTTATCCTCCCTGCTTGTAATGCTATAGTAAGGACACTTTTTAGAAGCGAAGCAGAAAATGAAGTTAAAAAAAAATTCCCCTTTCCGATAATACCATTAGCAGACGGATTAGTGATAATATGTTGGCAGACACAGAAGAAAGTGTATGTGCCTCTGTGAAGAAAAGTGAAATTTTTGCACTCCAAGTAGATGAATCAAGTGATATTGGAAGAAAGGCTCAACTACTCGCATTTATTCACTTTGTCCATAACGATAAAATTGTGGATCTGGTTTTTGCTGTAAAGAACTTGAAACAACAATGACAGGCCAAGATATTTTCCATACATTAAGTACCTACTTGGAAAATCAAGGTTTGTGCTGGAAATCTTGTGTGGGAATTTGCACAGATGGTGCACCATCAATGGTCAGCTCAGTGAAAGGGTTTGTATCTTTAGTGGAGAAAGTTAACAGTGATGTCATTACAACACAATGCTTTCTTCACTGTGAAGTGCTGGTTGGGAAAACACTCAGTAGTGATCTGAAAAATGTGCTAGACACAGTTGTGAAAGTGGTTGACTATACCGTCTTAATAGCCTCACACGTCTTTCTGCCAAACTTTGTGAAGATGTTGGGGAAAACATTAATCTCCCTCATATAGAAGCAAGATGGCTTTCTAGAGGCAAAGTATTGTCAAGAGTATTTGAACTGAAGGATGAGATTCATTCTTTCTTTGCTATTGAAAAGCAAGAACAATTTTGTATGTTACTTGCAGATGATTATTGGTATGCCAAATTGTCTTATTTAGTTGATATCTCTGAAACTTTAAACAAAAGTTAATTCCAGTATGCAAAGCAAAGTTGAAAATATCTTATCTTCAACTGAGAGAATTCAAGCTCTGAGTGATAAGTTAAAATTGTGGATCACCATGGTGAAGGGAAGCAACTTGGATATGTTTCCATACGTTGCTACAACTAAGAATAAAGAAATAATACCATTGATTTCTGAGCATCTTGTAGCTAGGGAAAAAAAAAAACATTCAGTACTATTTTCCAAACTTATGTATCGAAGACTATGACTGGTTGAGGAACCTATTTATTGAATCACTTTCAAGCCATTCTAAGCTCAGTGTCATAGATCAGGTGGAGTTAACTGAAATATGCAATGATGGCAGTTTTAAATTAAAACAAAGTATTACTATCAAATTCTGGACAGAGATGAAGAATGAATATCCTCATATTGCAAAAAAAGCTGTGGTAATTCTGTTGCAATTTTTTACATCTTACTTATGTGAGTAGGATTTTCTGTGCTTACAACTATAAAAACTCATAAGGGGGAAAGACTACCAACAATTGAGGAAGAAATTAGAGTATGTATTCCACCAGTATTCCACCTAATATCAAAAAGATTTGCAAATCACACCAGGCACAAATATCTCATTGAAAATTTATAAACCAAGTGTTTAAATACCTTCCATTGTATGGTATGTTTTTAATTTTGTAGTTATCTTATAATTGATGTTTATTTAGTACTCCTATATAAAGAATAAAATTATTATATAAGTACTGTATATATATATATATAAAGGGGCTTAGAGGGGAACAGGTATTCTCTGTGTTATCAGACAGTCTAAAACACTGATGGATCCAATATCTTTCTATTACAGAAGATTTAGGAGAAGTCCGGTTGGCCTGCCTCCCTAAAATCCACTCATGCACACCTTTTCAATGTGTAAGCCCTGTTACATCACTTAGGTGGCAACGAATGTGTAGAGTGGTCTCTTCAAGACACCTGGTCAGTGTGAAAAGGAAAAGACCAAATCCTCTAGCACATAACAGCACAACGAAACAAATGGCTCAGTCCCCAGCGGCTTTCACTCCTCCTCTTACGGCAGCGAGAGGATCAGAGTGGAAGGAGAGGGTGCTAAGAATCTGTGGGTACGACCAGACTGCCATGCTCGGAAACTGAGCCCGTTACAACATAAGATCGCTCATCGGTGAAGACAGGATATTACAGCTGGAAAAGGAACTAGTAAATGTGAACTGGCTCAAACAAGAAGAAATTAATCACTTATAAGTTTATCAAGTGGAAATCTGCTGTACACCAATGGAAACAGTGAAAGGATCAAAGGTGGAGTTGGCTTTCTGGTCCATAAAGATATAAATAAACATTTTGGAATTCAAAAGTACATAACCAAGGGTGTCAAGACTAATACTCAGGATTTCTAAGAAGTACAAACTAAAGGTTATAATGGTTTATGCACCAACATCAAACCACGATGATGAAGAGGTTGAAGAAATGTACTCTGAAAATGTCTTCTAGATGAGCAGAAAACCATCATTATGGGGGACTGCAATGGTAAGGTTGGAAAAAGACAAAACAGCACAGAAAGAGGATCTCCCGGGGTAAATTTGTACCCGTTACCTATGTGATTCCTATGGTGCAGCTTAGTGCGGGCCCAATCTACTATAGGAAATTTTGGAATTGGTTAAAGAAATGAAAGAGGTGAAAGACTTGCGGAATTTGCAGAATCTCAAGGAATGTCAGTAATGGACACTTTTTTCAAGAAAAGGGTGAACAGAAAGTTGACATGGAAGAGTCCAAATGGATTACCAACTAATGAAATCGACTTCATCCTCACTAACAGAAGATATATTGTAGATGATGTTACCGTCCTGAATAAGGTAAATGTTGGAAGTGATCACAGAATGGTAAGATGCACACTTGATATAGATGTAGGAAAGGAAAAAACTGACTCGAGTAAATAATATGAAGGTCTTTGAGATAACAGAAGAGGAGAAAAAGCAGTATGTACTGTAACTTAAGAACAAGTTTGAACTTCTGCAGCCTGCTCCGGACCAAGATATCAATGAGGAATATTACAACTTTCTGAAAGTGATAAAGCACAAGAAACCAATAGGTAAAAATCCAAAGAAGAAAAAATTAGTCAAGAAACACTTGTCATGATGAATCAAAGACACCAAATGAAGAGCAAGATAAACACTGACAAGAACAAAATTGAGTATACCGAGTTATGCCATGCCATTAGAAAGAGACGCAGAGAGGACACAAGAAAGAAGACTTAACACAAGAAAAGTAGAACAAATATTAAGGGAAAACTAAGGACTTAAACCAGCAGCCATGAGCACTAATACAGAAAGACAAATGACACTGAAATTGAAAAATAGTGATGGCTATTCTTCACTTATAAATAGCAGTGAATGCATAATTCAAATAGCAGAAGACTACTATAGAGAAATATACAAGGTGCGAGGGAATGATGCCAGCAGTGGGGAAATGGATTGCAAATTAGTAACACATATGACATACCCGATATCCTTCCTGATGAGGTAGAACATGCACTGAAGAAAATGAAGAATCAGAAAGTCCCAGGGAAAAATGAAGTTATGGTAGAGTTGTTAAACTAGGAGGAAAAGACATGACACAAAAACTGGCAAGACTCTTCACAAAATGCATTAGAAAAGGTGTCACGCCTAAGGAGTGGATTAATGCAATCATAGTTTTGCTGCATAAGAAAGGAGATAAATCAGAAATTGGAAATTATAGACCAATTAGCTTGTTATCCAACATCTACAAGTTGTTCACAAGGGTCATTACTAACAGATTAGAAAGAATACTTGATGAGAATCAACCGAAAGAGCAAGCTGGCTTTAGGACAGGATTCTCAACTATGGATCACCTTCACGTAATATCACAGCTAATGGAGAAAGCAAATGAATATAAAACACCATTATTTGTGGATTATGAAAAGGCATTTGACTCCATACAGCATAAGACAATGTTTCGGGCACTGGAAGGACAAGGCATAGATACCCCATATATTATGATTTTGAAGAAAATATATGAGAACGCTACCTCCTTTATTAGACTAGACAAAGACAGTAGTAAATTTAAAATTGAGAGAGGAGTTCGACAAGGAGATACAATATCTCCGAAGTTGTTTACTGCTGCCCCTTGAGGAAGCTTTCAGAAGATTAGACTGGTCGCAGATATGAGTCAGTGTGAATGGAGAGTACCTAAACCATTTAAAATTTGCAGATGACACTGTGGTCATAAACCGTGATCCCAAAGAATTAGAGGAAAATCTTAGTCAGTTCGTAAGGATTTTGTACTAATATGGATATGGCTAAAACAAAATTAATGATGAACAAGTATACCACAGAAAGGAACAATGACTGAAGGAGCAGTAATTGAACAGGTAGAGTCATATACTTATCTGGGACAAGTTATTAGCTGTAAAATGATAAATGGCTGGAACTCAAGAGAAGAATAAATTTTGGATGGATAGCATTCAGGAAATATAGTCATGTACTGAAGAGCAATATCCCAGTTTGCCTGAAATGTAAAATAATGAACCAATGTATACTCCCCACCTTATGGAAGTGAAACTTGGGCACTCACCAAAAGAATGGAAGAGAAGCTGAGAACTACACACGTTTAAATAAATAAATACATATAACGACTTAGATTACAAACGTAATATAATTAATTATATTTAACATAATTAATTATACATATAACCACTTAGGTTACGTAACATAAATAATTGGTAAAAACAAATAATTAATACATAACTTGATACGAAAGTTATATAAAGGGATTTCGCAGATAACACTCGTTACTGAAACGTAAATATTCCGTAGATAACACTCGTTACTGAAACGTAAATATTCCGTAGATAACACTCGTTACTGAAACATAAATATAGCGTTATAACTTTAATTTTGTACAGAAATTGAAATTTTATCGAAAGTAAATCTAAATCATGACTCAAACCAGAGCAGCAAAGCAAAGGGCTCAAGCCAATGGGAATGCTGTGGCCCAGGGGAGAACTGAGGGGGGCAGTTGTCCTCTGAATCACAGCCTTGTAAGATGCACTATTTGCTTGATGTTTGCGGAGCAGTCAAGTATGGGACATGATACTGCCATGGGGGATGTCTTTGTGTGTGTGCGATGCAAGGAGTGTAAGGAGATAAGGCGACACAACTCAGCGTTGTTATGGGCCTATATGAGAGCTTGAAGGATAGGGTGGATGCCCTCGAAGGATTACAAGTGAGGGGCCCATCAAGCTCTCAGCTGCCCACACCAATGCCAGAGCTTGCACTTGGTCATCGCGGAACACAGCGGCAACCCCCAAGGCAGAATGCGCTGGTCCCAAAGGAACTAGTAGTTGTTGGTGACTCTATTGTCAGGGAAACGGGAAACATGCTTTGTAAAAAGGATAGGTGGAATAGGACCAGGGTATGTCTGCCAGGGGCAAAAGTTGATGACGTTGTAGAGCGGATATCATCTTTTAAGGGCACAAAAGGTGATATAGTTGTACACGTTGGCACTAATGACATTAAGAGTAGGAGACCGGCGGAATTACTTGACAAGTACAGGTCACTGATGAAAAAAAGCCGTGAATTAGGGTTGAAATTGAAAGTGTCTGCAATTCTGCCCAGACACGATAGGAGGGAGTATATGATGAGAGCCCTGTCAATCAATTCGGCCCTGGAAAGATTGTGCAGGGCTCAAGGGGTAGAATTTTTTTCAGCCTGGTCTGTACTTGTTAACAGGAGAGACTGCTTCTACAGGGATGGGATACACTTAAATAGAAAGGGTGCAAGAATGTTTGCTGATGCTATCGAGGCAATGTTAGGTGGGTCGGAAAACTGCTAGATTGGGGGGATACAAGGACTAATAGATTAACAGTAGCCACTGGCAGAGGTGAAAGTGATTCTTGCACTGCTTCTATTGGAATGAGCCGCAGCCTGGAAAATAAGATGCAGGATATTTCAGAGACTGCTGGGAATCATTGGGGTACAAGTAAACACATGGGTTGTGTTAGGGTAGCTAAGAAGAAGAACAGGTGCATGTATACTTGTGTGTACACCAATGCTAGGAGTTTAGTAAATAAATTTGATGAATTTGAGGTATTGCTCAAAACATCAAAGGCAGATATTGTGGGGATTTCAGAGACGTGGTGTCACACAGATATAAGAAATGCAGAACTGGAATTTGGGGAGTACAATGTCTACAGAAAGGATAGACAGGATAGGAAGGGAGGAGGGGTTATGCTATTAGTTAAAAAACACAAAATCCAAGGAAGTGAAGCCAGTCGACATCGCTGGACAGTGCAGTGTCGAGTCAGTTTGGTGTGACATAAGCATTGGGAGATCAAAATTGAGAGTAGGAGTGTGCTATAGGCCTAATGACTCTGATGAGTATAATAAGAAACTGTTCGGAGAAATAGAGTGGGCCAGTAAATCAGAGAGTCTTATAATGGGGGATTTTAATTTCCCAGATATTGACTGAAATTTGGGGGCTGGTCACTCACACAGTAGCAAGGCTTTTGTGGATTTATTGGATGATTGTTTTCTACATCAGCATGTTCGGGAGGCAACTAGAGGGAGTAATACTCTTGATTTGATTATCAGTAGTGATTCTTCATGCATTAAGAATCTGCAGATAAATGAACCACTTGGTGGCAGTGATCACAGTGTGCTGAAGTGGGAGTTACTCAAAGAGGTAACTACCATTAGGGGTAAAGGGAAGGGGTATTGCTTCCGTAAAGGCGACTACGATGGACTGAGACAGTATTTAAATTCTATACAGTGGGATCAACTGATGATATTGCCAACAGCAAATTCAAAATGGGAAGCATTCAAAGAACTTATCGTGGAAGCTACTAGGCTTTACATACCAACTAAGAAATATTGTTCAAGGTTTAGGCCTAAATGGTTGTCAGATGAACTAATGAGGCATATGGCAGAGAAGAAAAATGCATGGGATACATACAAATTAACACGTGACACGGACGCCTATGATAGATACAAGTTGATCTGTAACCAAGTTACAAAGGAGGTTAGGCAGGCGAAGGCAGATTACGAGAGATCCTTGGCAAGGGATGCGAAGAAAAACAGCAAAGAGTTCTTTACTTATGTAAACTCTAGAAGGAAGGGGATGAATCAGATTGGTCCACTTGAGATCGATGGGTCAACTGTTGATGACCCTGCTCGGGTAGCTAACAAACTAAATGAATATTTTGCATCGACATTCACACATGAGGAGTTATTCAGCGAGGGGAATGCCAGAGGTGTATTCAACTCTAGCAGTAAGCTAGAGAATCTTGTAATAACTGAGAGCAAAGTGGAGGAGAAATTGTTGAAGATAAACACAAGAAAGGCACCTGGGGTGGATGGGATCTATCCAGTTATATTAAAGGAGGCAGCAAAGGAGGTAAGCAAACCCTTAGCCATAATTATGAGAGCTTCCTTGGACTCAGGGGAGGTACCCATTGACTGGAGATGTGCAAATGTGACCCCAATTCACAAAGGGGGATCAAAGGCTGACACAAGTAATTATAGACCTGTGAGTTTAACTTCTGTTACCGGAAAATTAATGGAGGCACTGGTGAAAGAAGCACTGCAGGATCATCTAGACAAGACTTCAGTTATAGCTAGGACACAGCATGGTTTTGTTAAGGGGAAGTCTTGCCTGACCAATTTGATTGGATACTATGATGCAGTCACAAAAGAACTGGATGCAGGGAATAACTTTGATATTATATACTTGGACCTTAGAAAGGCTTTTGATACTGTTGCACATGGAAGACTGCTGCACAAATTGGAGCAGTGTGGCATTGGAGGCAAGTTGCTGCTATGGATAAAGGGGTGGTTGAGGGGGAGAAGACAGAGTGGTAATCAATGGACACTGCTCATCGTGGACTAATGTTATTAGTGGAGTCCCTCAGGGTTCAGTATTGGGGCCTTTATTGTTTTCTGTATTTATATATGATATTGATGATGGTATATCAGGCTTAATGTCCAAGTTTGCAGACGATACGAAGGTTGGCAGGGTTGTCAAGGACACTACTGACACTATGCTGCTGCAACAGGATTTGGAAAGGTTGAGCAGATGGGCTTCGAGGTGGCAAATGAAGTTTAACATTGACAAATGTAAAGTACTACATATGGGAAACAGCAACCCCAGAGCAACGTATCAACTCTGTGGTACTACACTGACAGTGGTAGAGAATGAAAGGGACCTGGGGGTGGTGGTGCAGGCAGATATGAAGTTCTCTGAGCAGTGCAGACGAGCTGCAAGAGTAGCTCATGGTGTATTGTCAATGATATATAGGAATTTTTCTAGCAGGGATAAGGAGGTGATTATTCCCTTGTATAAGGCAATGGTCAGGCCACACCTAGAGTACTGTATACAGGCCTGGAGGCCTCATTTCAGGAAGGATGTAGAGCTGCTGGAACGAGTACAGAGAAGGGCAACTAGATTGGTGAATGGGACAAAGGGGTTCTCTTACGAAGAAAGGCTTAAGTTTTGCAAATTACAGTGTCTGGAAACTAGGCACCAGCGGGGTGATCTGATAGAGGTGTACAAAGCCTTGAATGGTTTGAGCATGCTCAATGCTGATGGGATTCTTCCTCTAGCTCAGAAAAATCACCTGAGAGGGCATAAATTCAAATTGAGGAAAGACAGATGTAGGATAGATGTGCGGAAATTTGCCTTTAGCCAGCGGGTGGTTGGTGGGTGGAACAGACTTCCATCCCTTGTCGTGGAAGTTGATAGCCTAAATAAGTTTAAGGCTCAGCTGGACAGGTATTTCGAACGAACAGAGGGGTGAAGTGGAAGTGGTTATTTTTAATTATTTATGTTACTTTTTTTTTTTTTTTTTTGGCTGATGCTGCATAAGCTTGCTTTCTTGCATCAAATGCCTCTACTAATGCTAATGCTACACAGCAAAGAATGGAATGAATTATATTGGGAATCAGACTGTTAGATAAGAAGAGAAACACACATGGAGGCAGCAAACTCAAAGGATATTCTTATCAAAACTAAAGAACTGAAATGGTCTTGGGCAGGACACATAGTTCGAAGACATGATGACAGATGGACTAAGAAAATAACAGAATGGTACCCAAGAGGAGCTAGCAGAAAACTTGGAAGACAACAAGGGAGATGGACAAATGAAATTCAAGAGTTCATGGGTAGTAAATGGATGGCCATTGCACAAAACAGAAGGAACTTGAAAGTTGCTGGAGAGGCCTTCATCCTGCAGTGGATTTAAAATGGCTAACGATGATGAATTTGTATTATGAATTGTAATTTTGTTTATAATTATTATTATAATAACTATCATATAACATATATATTTTTTAATATTATATATATTGAATATCTTGAATCTTGCCTTCAATTCTGTGTAGAATCATCTTCAAGAGGAATTTTGTTTATAATTATTATTATAATTAACTATCATATAACATATATATTTTTTAATATTATATATATTGAATATCTTGAATCTTGCCTTCAATTCTGTGTAGAATCATCTTCAAGAGGACTTTCATGGAGTGGCTTATGAGGCTTATTGTGTGGTGGTCTGCACAATTTGATGTTCTTGCCTTTTTTGGTATGGGAATAAAGATGGATCACAGAAATTCAAGGGGTAGTTTCCCTCCAGTTAGGATTTTATCAAAAATATTGAGGAGCTGTTGTTTTCCTCTTGTTCCGAGGCATTTGAGCATTTCGGCTGGGATGTTATCAATGCCAGTTGCTTTGTTATTTTTCATTGATTTAATCGCTTGCTCCAGTTCTTCCAGCAGAAAGTCTTGATGTTTGCCTTTTGTTTGAGTGTTGTCATTTCCGAGTTGTCTGTCATCCTCACAGTATAGTTCCCTCAGATATTCTTGCCATCTATCCTTTTTCTGTTGTATGTTCACAATTTCGCTGTTGTTTTTATCCAGAATGTGGTCTCTTGCTCGGTCTTTGGTTATGTTGAATAGTTCCCCCACTTCTTTGGACTAGATGTTCCTTATGCTCATTTTTCGGATATTCAATTCTTTTACATCTTATAATTTTCTATATCTTTGTTCTTAAAGTTTTTCCTGTGCTCCATTATATATAGTATCTCTTGACTTTCCTTGGGCCCGTCCAAAATTTGCATTTGCAGCACCTGTCACCTTCTTGAATAAGGTCAACTCAGATTCTGGATCTCTATCTAGTAAATCGCTCGAATTGCAGTTACGCAATTCACATATTTTGTATGTTCTATAATACAGTACTGAATAAGCTAGAAGTTATAAATAATGTGTATAGTGTTTTTGTGCTTGCTATGTAAATAGGTAATTGTGAATATCATGATTTATAATTTAAATAAAAAAACAAAGGCCCAATTAATTTTAGGCATGCCACTGTCATAATCCATTCGATATAGGGAAAATTTTCTTCGTTCTACAGAAACTATTTTAAATGTAATTACCAAGGGGAATTCAAAAAATTTGCTATAAAGATTGTACAAATAATATTATTTATTACAATTATCAATTATCGAAAAAAGGCACGTGGCCACAAATTTGCCAAGGGTGCCAAAAACCTAGCTACGCCTCTGAACATGCATTTTGTTTGGCAGCATGTTTTGTCCCATTTGGAAAATGATTTCACTGGTTTTGAATTGCAAGTTCAAACAATTGCCAAAGACATTGTGAAGATTGGAAAAGACTTGGGATTTGAAACTTTGGACATTGCCAATGTGATTACATTGACTTGCATGCAAATGACTTAGATGATAAGACTCTCCTTGAAATTGACGAGCAAACTGCATTTGTTAACAATTCTGAAGTAGATAACACTTAAGTGGCACCAAAAGAATTTTCAACCAAAGAATTGGAGTAAGTTTTTTTTTTGGGGGGGGGGGGGGTTGACATGGCCCACAAAACAATTATGAATGGAGATCCAAATGTTGAATGTGGCATCAAGATACAGCAAATTTTACAAGATGGGATTCGATGCTAAAAAGACTTGTACGCTGAGAAAAAGAAGACATGACTTCAGACGTCATTATTGAAATACTTAAACAATAAACCTTTTTTCTCATCTCTCATGATGCTACATCTTCATTAATAAAATATTTGCAATATTTTTTAATTCAAATCCTTTTAATTGGCTATCAAGTGTAAACTGTTTATAGATTTATTATAATTTGTTTATAGACTTTCTCTGGTACGCATTCAATTAAAACCCATTATAATTATACTTGATTCAGGATGGTTTCACATAACACAAACCAGTTTCAGGTACCAAATATCAGTGCTATGGAGGGGGGTACTGCTGTATTTGTTTAACACAGTTATTGAGCTAATTTGTTTCACACTGCTCTTGCTACCACCTGTTTTCTGTTTACTTCTAGTTTCTTATTTTAGACTTGACTTCACTCTTTTGCCAATGGTTTGAATTGGCACTGTGTAAGTGCTCAAGCTTTGTCTATTTCTTTATTGCATAAAGGCTACTGTTCTGCAGGCTGACATTAGTTTGTCAGTTGTCCATTACATAGCTTTGCATAACAATTGAAATGCAAATTTTTTCCACAAACACTGCTGTCCCATGACCTCCTGATGATAAAGGTCTCGATGGTTGTCTGTTCTCTATTTTTGGTTGTTTAATTTATTTCTTTTTCATGGATATAGTTTATGGTATCATTATCATGATATTTTGCATTAATTAGTCTTGGCATTATCATCAAGAGGGCACCAATCTAAATTTATTCTTAATTGGCTTTTAATTTATGATATATTTGCATTTTATTTAAAATATTCAGAATCGTTGGTACATATTCTTTCCCATTTTTTTTACTTAATTTTTGTTCTCCTCTCTCTCTCCCACCCCCTCCTCTTACTTTTCTCACTGGTATGTGCTCCTCTTCCTGCCAATATCACTGCACATAGCAAAGCATGACTCTAAAGAATGAATATTGCAGGAGGTATGTTGTACTATGTCACCAGGATTGCACCCCACACACTGCAACAGTCTGTGGTGGAAGATCCAAAAGTCAATCGAAGTAATCCCAGAGATGTTTATAAGATTCATATCTGCCAACCGAGATAGCACCACCTATAAGTCACTTTTTGTGTTCGGTAAACCACTCTCAAACAATACTGCCGATGTGCATTATCCTTCTGGAACACTTCCATGCCATCTGGGAAGACATTCACCACACAGGTATGCACCTGATCAAGTCACAGTAGATGGGGAGCTTTTATCATTCAGGGTGTGGTCTAAGGTTATGAGGGCTCCAAGAGATTCCCAGGAAAACATCTCTATACCAAAAGACTGCCACTACCTGCCTGTTTCCACTGGACCAATTCTCCATAGTTTGAAGCCATATACCTTCCATCTAATGTCTAAACAGCATAGCAGGAAACATGAATGCATTGAAACTTTTTTACAGTTATCAACAGTCCAATGACACTGTTCAGATGCAAACTTTCAGATGCATCATTGTCTATGGGTTGCTACCAGAATGGGTACCTTGGCTACTCCGCAGGTTCACACAGAGGAGTGTTTGTTGGATCGTGGTCTTGAAAATACTGCTGCTCTCATCACAACAAAACAAGTGTACTACACGGATATACCGAACAGATTTTGGTAACTCGGGTAGTCGAAAAAAACCCAAAATGAAAAGGGTGACTTAGTTTTTATGGCCACCTGCATCACATCAGATTAGTGGGCCAGTTTTTGATCTTGCCCTTTTGTCCATTAGATCTTACTGCATTACTCCATTTTACAGATGGTCTTCTATTCACTGAACTATAAATTTCGGGACTTCTAAGAACGTTGTATGCATTTTGGGCTTCTAAGAATTTTGTTTGCACATCACTATCATTTTAAAGTAAAATCAGTTAGAAACAAACCCTTCCTTCGGAAACATGTCTACTAACAAAAGAAAGTCTCTCGATTTGCGAAAAAGTCAATTATTCGTGAGTTGGAACGTGGTGCAAAAAACGTTGAGGTGTGCAAAATGTTTTCTTTGTCCTCTTAAGTTTATCGACATTGTGGAAGAATAAAGATGTTTACATATCAGCACTGGAAAAGAACATAACAAAAAAAAAAAAAAAAAAAATTTAGGCAGTGCAAGGTTACAAACGTTGATGAAGCATTGCTTCAATGGTTCACTACACAAAGAAGTGCTAGAATTTCAATGTTTATTGTTTGTTTGTTATTTGGTTTTTAGGAGCATTAGCAACTAAGGCCATATTGCTCCGGGGATATGCAGTGGTCATTCCCTGACCATTCCGCATCCTCCGTATTTGGTGGTCACAGGCTCTAACCCCGGTCTAATCAAGAAGTTTGTTTGTTGTTTGGTTTTTAGGAGCATTAGCAACTAAGGCCATATTGCTCTGGGAATATGCGGTGGTCATTCCCTTGACCTTTCTGCATCCTCCGTATTTGGTGGTGACGGGCTCGAACCCCAGTCTAATCAAGAAGCGTGTGCTACGCACTACTGCTCCTTCCCACCTGGCTACAGAGGCGCCTAGAATTTCAATAGATGGTCTGGTCTTGAAGGCTCAAGTGGAAAAATTTGATAAACAATTTGGGTACAACGATTTTTTGTATGTAACAACAGCTGTCTGGATTGATTTAAAAACTGACATAACACCGTTTATGCAAAAATTAGTGGAGAATCTCAATGTGCAGATCCAATAATGGCAAATGAATGGTTTGACCGTGTTTGGGCAGAAATCAGGAAAGATTTCAACAACGAAGACATAGACAATGCCAACGAAACAGGACTTTTTTATAATTTGACACCTGACAATACATTTAAATTCAAAGGGGAAAATTTTGTTGATGGGAAAAAATCAAAGGATCGCTTGATGGTGCTCACACGCAGAAATATGACAGGAACTGATAAAAAAAAAAAAAAACCTGTTTTTATCAGATAATCTTTAACGATTATCTGATTATCTGATACCTTGGTGTTCCAAAAACGTAAGGAAACTTCCTGTGGATTACACTGCAAACAAGAAAGCTTGGATGATTTGGATATTTTTTGGCAACACGTAAATAATTGGAATAAGGAGCTATTCAAAAAGAAGAAAAATATTTTATTGTTAGTTCATAACTGTCCTGCACATCCCCCGATTCAAAATTTGTCCAACAGTAAGCTAGTGTTTCTGCTTCCCAATGCGACATCAATTTTACAACCAATGGATGTAGGTATAATTAAGAGTTTGAAAGGATTTTATAAAAGATTTCTAGTTCTACATCTGGTCAGTCAAAGAGAACAGAAACTTCACGAGTCTATATTGATATTGGATGTTATAAATTTATTGAATGATGCGTGGACCAACATTACTTCGACAACCATCTCGGATTTTTTCAAGAAATCTAAATTAAATTCAAATGAAATTTCAATCGTAGATGACGATGATGGAAACAAAGAAAACAACTTACAATTATCCGAACGGTTGCTACGTAACAACGTTGTAGCTTTTATTACAGATAACATTGACAAATTTGTAGGAGTCAATGACAGCTTGTTAACTAGTCTTCCTACAAGAGTGACACTGTAGATGTTATGCTCAACAAAGACGATGGTGATATGACAAGTGAAAGTGAATCAAAATCAGTGCTGACAATCTCACAAGCCCAAAGTGCAATGGACACTAGTCAATTTTTTTGAAGTAACTGAGGCAAGTAATGAGACTTTTAACGCATTGAGTGTTTTAAGGTGAAACTTGAGAAATATTAAAGTGAAATCTTTAAAACAAACATCAATTTTAAGATTCTTAATTAGACTAATCGAAATTGTGTTTAGTATTAAGTGTATTGTAGTTTATACAAGCATATTAATACAAATAATATGTAGGTATATACTTATATTTTTTTATCTCTAATATTTCTTTTGTTTTTTGAATCTATCTTTTTATCAAGTTATTGAGAATTTCAAAAAATAGGAGGTATATTTAACTATCACTGATTATTGGAGTTCATTAGTGGGCTGAAAGTGTTCATTTTTTTCAGCCTGGACTGTACTTGTTAACAGGAGAGACTGCTTCTACAGGGATGGGATACACTTAAATAGAACGGGTGCAAGAATATTTGCTGATGCTATTGAGCAGTGTTAAGTGGGTCGGAAAACTGCTAGCTTGGGGGGGAGATACCAAGACTAATACCTCTGCCATTAATGGCAGAGGTATTAGTCTTTAATACCCCTCTTTAATAGATTAACAGTAGCCACTGGCAGAGGTGAAAGTGATTCTTGCACTGCTTCTATTGGAATGAGCAGAAGATGCAGGATATTTCAGAGACTGCTGGGAGTCATTGCAGTACAAGTAAACACATGGGTTGTGTTAGGGTAGCTAAGAATAGAAACATGTGCATGTATACTTGCATGTACACCAACGCTAGGAGTTTGGTAAATAAATTTGATGAATTTGAGGTATTGCTCAAAGCATCAAAGGCAGATATTGTTGGGATATCAGAGACGTGGTGTCACACAGATATAAGGAATGCAGAACTGGAATTTGGGGAGTACAAAGTCTACAGAAAGGATAGACAGGACAGGAAGGGAGGAGGGGTTATACTATTAGTTAAGAAACACATAAAATTCAAGGAAGTGAAGCCAGGCGACATCGCTGGACAGTGCAGTGTCGAGTCAGTTTGGTGTGACATAAGCATTAGGAGATCAAAATTGAGAATAGGAGTGTGCTATAGGCCTAATGACTCTGATGAGTATAATAAGAAACTGTACAGGGAAAGAGATTGGGCCAGTACATCAGAGTCTTATAATAGGGGATTTTAATTTCCCAGATATTGGCTGGAATTTGTGGGTTGGTCACTCACACACTAGCAAGGCTTTTGTGGATTTATTGGATGATTGTTTTCTACATCAGCATGTTCGGGAGGCACCTAGAGGGAGTAATAATCTTGATTTGATTATCAGTAGTGATTCTTCATGCATTAAGAATCTGCACATAAAGGAACCACTAGGTGGCAGTGATCACAGTGTGCTGAAGTGGGATTTACTCAGAGGTAACTACCATCAGGGGTAAAAGGAAGGGTTATTGCTTTCATAAAGGCAACTACGATGGTCTGAGACAGTATTTAAATTCTATACACTGGGAACAACTGAAGATGTTACCAACAGCAAATTCAAAATGGGAAGCATTCAAAGAACTTATCTTGGAAGCTATTAGGCCTTACATACCAACTAGGAAATATTGTTCAAGGTTTAGGCCTAAATGGATGTCAGATGAACTGAGACATATGACAGAAGAAAAATGCATGGGATACGTATAATTTAACACGTGACACAGAAGCCTATGATAGATATAAGTTGATCTGTAACCAAGTTACAAAGGAGGTTAGGCAGGCAAAGGCAGATTACGAGAAATCTTTGGCAAGGGATGCAAAGAAAAACAGCAAACAGTTATTTACTTATGTAAACTCTAGAAGGAAGGGGATGAATCAGATTGGTCCACTAGATATCAATGGGTCAACTGTTGATGATCCTGCTCAGGTAGCTAACAAACTAAATGAATATTTTGTATCGACATTCACACATGAAGAGTTATTCAGCGAAGGGAATGCCAGAGGTGTATTCAACTCAGGCAGTAAACTAGATAATCTTGTAATAAGAGTAAAGTGGAGGAGAAATTGTTGAAGATAAACACAAGAAAGGCACCTGGGGTGGATGGAATCTATCCAGTTATATTAAAGGAGGCAGAAAAGGAAGTAAGAAAACCCTTAGCCATAATTATGAGAGCTTCCTTGGACTCAGGGGAGGTACCCATAGACTGGAGATGTGCAAATATGACCCCAATTCACAAAGGAGGATCAAAGGCGAACACAAGTAATTATAGACTTGTGAGTTCTGTTCCAGGAAAATTAATGGAGGCACTGGTTAAAGAAGCACTGCACGATCATCTACACAAAACTTCAGTTACAGCTCGGACACAGCATGGTTTTGTTAAGGGGAAGTCTTGCCTGACCAATTTGATTGGATACTATGATGCAGTCACAAAACAACTGGATGCAGGGAATAACTTTGATATTATATACTTGGATCTTAGAAAGGCTTTTGATACTGTTGCACATGGAAGACTGCTGCATAAATTGGAGCAGTGTGGCATTGGAGGCAAATTGCTGCTATGGATAAAGGGATGGTTCAGGGGGAGAAGACTGAGTGGTAATCAATGGACTAATCATCATGGACTAATGTTATTAGTGGAGTCCCTCAGGGTTCAGTGTTGGGTCCATTATTGTTTTAGGTATTTATAAATGATATTGATGATGGTATATCAAGCTTAATGTCCAAGTTTGCAGACGATACAAAGGTTGGCAGGGTTGTCAAGGACACTACTGACACTAAGCTGCTGCAACAGGATCTGGAAAGGTTGAGCAGATGGGCTGAGAGGTGGCAAATGAAGTTTAACATTGACAAATGTAAAATACTACATATGGGGAAACAGCAATCCCAGAGCAATGTATCAACTCTGAGGTACTACACTAACAGTGGTAGAGAATGAAAAGGACCTGGGGGTAATTGTGCAGGCAGATATGAAGTTCTCTGAGCAGTGCAGACGGGCTGCAAGAGTAGCTCATGGTGTCTTGTCAATGATATACAGGAACTTTTGTAGCATGGATAAGGAGGCGATTGTTCCCTTGTATAAGGCAATATAGTACTCAAGGTATGGCCTTGAGTACTATATACAGGTCTGGAGGTCTCATTTCAAGAAGGATGCAGAGCTGCTGGAAAGAGAGTACAGAGAAGGGCAACAAGATTAGGTTGTCCTTCTTGGACAACCTAATCTTGTTGCCCTTCTCTGTACTCTCTTTCCAGGGGTACTCTTACGAAGAAAGAGTTAAGTTTTGCAAATTACAGTGTCTGGGGGACTAGGCGTCAGCGAGGTGATCTGATAGAGGTGTTTAAAGCCTTGAATGGTTTGAGCATGCTCAATGCTGATGGGATTCTTCCTCTTGCTCAGAATAATCACCTGAGAGTGCATAAATTCAAATTGTGGAAAGACAGATGTAGGAGACGTGCGGAAATTTGCCTTTAGCCAGCAGGTAGTTGGTTGATGAAACAGACTTCCATCCCTTGTCGTGGAAGTTGATAGCATAAATAAATTTAAGGCTCAGCTGGACAGGTATTTCGAACGAATGAAGGGGTAAAGTGGAAGTCAGTTTTTTTTTTTTTTTTTTGGCTGATGCTGCATAAGCTTGCTTTCTTACATCATATGCCTCTACTAATGCTAATGCTTGTGCATGGAGGTTATACCCAGAATTACTAACAGTCCCACCATTGTGAAGGTGCAAGCAGAGGATTTGGCTGTCACAGACCGTCCGGACTTTGCCAAAATTAAGTCCACTTGACTTGAATGTCACCCAAATATCAGTACCATTGGCATTTAGACTCCCAGGTAGCAAGTACAGCTTGTCTAGCATATCTGAGAAAATATCTGTGACAACCTCAAGGTTGTGCTAAACCTATGACTTATCCCCATGGTTCCCCCTGCTTACACCCATCTCTTATCCTTCACTTGATCCCCTCCCCTCTTACACTATCCGCCTATGCTCCATTTCCCATCCCCTCCAGGCTCCCCTTCAATAATTTTTTTTTCACAAGTCTCTTTCCCAGAAAGCTCAGGGAACTCTAGGATTGGGCCCACCAGAGTTTACCACCCAACTTTCCTGGCTCAGCCACCTTTGCCAGTAGATGCTAAATAAGGGCTGGTTTGTTTTTCATGGATCCCTCTAGGCAACAGGTCAGATGAACAACATACCAACACTACTCACATTCTGGCCTTTAGAGAGTATTGTATGTTTTCTAGAGATACTACTGCAAAGATACTACTTTGCTCTTCTTGAACTAATGTGATTAGTAGAGTCTCTCAGGGTGTAGTGCTAGCCCCTTATTGTTTTCAATATCTATTAATGTACTGATGGAAGGTAAATCAAGCTTAATGCGTAAGACTGCAAATGATGCAAAGTGGGCAGAGTGGTTAATGTGGAATCAAAGCATGTGGAATCAAAGCATACTCCTGCAAAACGACCTAGAAAAATTGAACAGGCAAGGTGAGAAATGGTGATAGAGGTTTTAATATTGATAAGGATGCCGCATATGGGTAGAATAATCCCACAATAGCATACTATTTGAATGATACCACACTCAAGGTGGTGAAATATGAAAGAGACAAAGGTGTAACTGTACAGTAAAAACAGTGCAGACAAGCCATTAAGACAGCTGATGGAGTTCTGTCAATGATATGCAGTAATTCTGCCAGTAGGACAAGGTAACTATTCCACTGTAGAAGGCACTAATTTAGGCTCTAATTCAATACCTCGAGTACTACATAGACATCTGGAAGCCTCATTTTAGAAAGGAAATGCTTGTTATGTTTGTTAGTTATTTGGTTTTTAGGAGCATTAGCAACTAAGGCCATATTGCTCCGGGATATGCGGTGGTGATTCCCTGAATGACCTTTCCGCATCCTCCATATTTGGTGGTGACAGGCTCGAACCCCGGTCTAATCAAGAAGCGTGTGCTACGCACTGCTGCTCCTTCCCACCTGGCTACGGAGGCGCCTGAAAGGAAATGCATCTGTTGGAACAGGTGTAGAGATAAGCAACAAGATTAGTCATGGAAACAAAAGGATACTCTTAAGAAATAACTAAATAAAAATAAAAAAATAACAAAAATTAAAATACTGATCATCCAGCCTGAGTTAGGGCTCAATGATTGGTTTATTTTATTTCATTAATAATACCAATATTGTTGAGGTTTATTTCTGTTTATAATATTTCGTGCAATTCAGCATTGGCGCCATCAAGAGAACTGCTACAAAATCTGTGTTAGCATATTTTCTAAATAATTTCATGAATATTATCCTTCTTCTAATACCCTATTCTCAATTTAATACCCCCCACCCTTCCTTCTTTTGTTACTATATTTAAATGATATACTAGTTTTCATTGCATTCACTTCTTACTTGGCTTACCATTCTATAAACATTCATAATTTACATATTCTACTGCAATTCATTCTGGAAACTGGGCAACATTAAATTTTGAAGTGTTCCACATCTTTTCTCACATAAATTTATTAAGTGGTTGTGCTAAAGCTCACAGGTGTTGCTCTAAAAAAATAAAAAAAACACACACACACACACACAGTATTCTATTATAGCACTTTAAAGGAGTTGGCCAAAAGCACTACAATGTAATGCTCAACTAATTAATAATTAATTAACCAAATGTTCAAGGTAAGCACCAAAGGAAATGCTCTAACCACCAATGCATATCTTACCTTACTTTTTGTTTTCTTTGTTATTACCAAATTAATGTGTTTTTTACATATACACATTAAAATCTAGTATAACACTTCCATAGTGCTCTTTTCTTCTGCTTCTATGTCAGACCATGCACTTTTAACATCTATAGCACTACCATTCAACTTATATCACATATTTTAAGGTTCCAAGAAGGAATAAATTTGGCATCCACTTAAGTTCTGGTTTTGGATAATCAAAAATTATGGAGTCCATTAAGGTACTATTCTGTTCACTTCATCAGAATTGTTTCCAGTGACATTTATTTCATATTTAACTGAAAGCAAGAGCTGTCGAAAGTGGGTATGCAAGGTAAGTGTTGCTTATGGGGGGCAGCAAAAGTGTTTTTGACATATACAAGGCTGACCTCTGTTTAACGAACTTCTTTATAGAGAAATTTTCTATTTAGTGATTTTTTAAAAATTCCCCTGGGTAATTACATTTATAATAGTTTTGGTAGAACGAAGAAAATTTCCATATACGAAATGGGTTATGAGAGACTACTGGGAATGCATTGTTTGCACCACTGGCCTTAAGACAATTAGTGCTGCTAAGCACGAATTAAGAGCCAAAGGGATTACCATTCTGTAACTTACTGTTACTCTTAAAACCTAACCAACCACGTCCCACATACCCAGAAGTTGCGCTGGTGATCTGATTAGTTTCATCCCACGACTTCCATCGTTTTACCAGTATTCAACACAGCAGGCAAATAATTCATTTGAAATAAATACAGTACAGGAAATTGCAGACACATCAAGTTGTATCTGGATCTGTGTTTCATATTATTTTGCAGTGATAAAATCTTTTTTTTCCTTCAAGTTCTCTGCCCTCAGGCAGGTAGAGCACTCCACTGGCACCATGCTTCTCTACAATACTGATTCAAAAAAATAAATAAAAAAACCAAAGTAAAACTAGGTCTATATTTAGGAAGGTAGAGAAAGTTTCAGTCATTAATCTTCAACAGGAAAAAAAAAAAAAAAAAAAGTGCGATACTTTTTCTCACATGTCACCTGACAGCTCCAGGTGGACCACTTCCAGATTAATTAAGATTTGTTAAACTTGATTACAAAATATTTAAAAAATGAGATAAATCAAAAAATAAAAGGTTTTTATTATATTTCTTAGAATTTAAGTTGCCACCCCCCACCCAAAATTGAAAGTGATGCCCACATGTTCTCTGGCAGATGACACATGAATGGTAATATTTTCCATCAGTTCACATTTAGCTGGTGAAACCAATGCTTTACGGCAGGAAATAAACAGGTCTTGCTGATATCTCACAGATGCAACATAGAATGGCAGTTGAGTACAAGAGAGATATTCACTATCACTTGCCTGGTGTCTAAACACCAGACAAAATATTTATCTCTC
Source organism: Mastigoproctus giganteus (assembly GCF_048544385.1). NCBI lineage: Eukaryota > Metazoa > Arthropoda > Arachnida > Uropygi > Thelyphonidae > Mastigoproctus > Mastigoproctus giganteus. The sequence continues at coordinate 134,079,621 of NC_143575.1, forward strand.
TCAATTGTTGTTGTTTGGTTTTTAAGAGCATTAGCAACTAAGGACATATTTCTCCGGGATATGCGGTGGTCATTCCCTGACCTTTCCGCATTCTCCGTATTTGGTGGTGACGGGCTCGAACCCCGGTCTAATCAAGAAGCGTGTGCTATGCACTGCTCCTCCTTCCCACCTGGCTATGGAGGCACCTCTCTCTCAATTCATAGCATACTAAAATGAAAATAGAAAACACTGTGTGATCATTCAAACTGGTGGGGGAAGTTACACAACAGAATCTGATTTGAATTACATATTAAAAATATAAATAAATAAAATAACAGATTTTAAAAAATCTGCAACTGTAAGATGCTACATTAGTAGTTTAAGATTTCAATATTTGCCCCTGTTCAATTATATTTCATTTAACTCTTATCACGTTTCCATTATCTTAAGTTGCAGTTTTGAAAAAATTCATTCTTTTTCTCACATTTCTGAGCAGCCCTATAAGCAAGATAGCAGGCTTTTCTCTCCCAAATTTACAAATATCAAATTGCCACTAGACTTATTAAAATTTCCCACTGGGATCTGCTTTCTTCTGTCATATAAACTCTAAATTCTCCTGTATCTTTCTCATCTTTAAATTTTGAGAAACCTTGCCCTGCTCAATCAGCTTCAACTTCTCGAAAATCTGCTACCAATTCCTTAAGTGCCGATCTTCAGATAATTCTATTGTGGGGCAAAGACAACTTAGTTGATTTCAATCCTTCTAAAACTCAGTCTTGTCTTATATCTCGCAAAAAGGATTCTTCTGCTCCTATGCTTATCTTTGGTGACACTCCAATTTCTAGGCAAAATGATATATCTCTTTTGGGGATTACCCTGACTTCTAATCACTCTCTTGGCACAAGCACATTACAAATATTGCTTCCTCTGCATCTAAAAAACTTGGTTTTCTCTTTTGCTCTCGGCGTTACTTTTCTTCCAAACAGCTCTTCACTCTGTACAAATCGCAGATTCGCCCTACCATGGAATATTGTTCGCACATCTGGGGCGATGCCCCCAAAACCTCTCTGAGCCTTCTAGATTCCAATCAGAAGAGGGCAGTTAGGTTAATTAATGACTCCACTCTGTCTCATAGACTTAATGTTTCTGCTGCATGCCTTTTCTACAGATACTTCCATGGGCACTGTTCTTCTGAATTGGCCTCTATAATTCTTGCTCTCTCTTTCAAAACAGTCCAAACATGTGCCGCCACCAGCCAACATCCATTTATTGTCAAACTTCAAACTCACAGAACCAACTTTTCATGTTCCTCGTTTATTCATTCAACTGCCGTTTTCTGGAACAAATTTCCTTCATATGTATTTCCTGAAAATTACAGTCTACAGAAGTCCAAATCCAATATCAACAAATATCTTCTTTCGTTTTCTCAACCTCCAACCCAAGCACGGCACTAAGTACTATAGGTTCTAATACCTCTCGTGTTTGGGGTTTACATAAAAAAAACTCCAATTCATGGTGGAACTAGAAGCTTTAAAAGGCAAATGATATAAAACAAAAGTGTTTTAAGAATAATAATAAAAAATCCCAAATTGTGTTGCAAATACTGTCAAGCAAGGGTATGCTGTGGAAAGTTAAAAAAATATATTTAATTTCTAAACTGGTTAAATTTAAAGTCTCCCACAACAACAGTCAGCCTTCAAATACACTCCATTCACAGCCACCAGAAATTTATGAAGCACAATTTGATTTTATCTGTTCCTTTTAACATAATGTTAAAGTCTTCTTTACTTCGGCAACAATTTCTCCTCCTTTGCTAACCTTTTCTCAATACTTATGAACACCAAACTGGTTGGAAGCAGTCATTAACAGCCTTCATTGAGAAACACCCCTGGGGCTAACACAATCCCTATTTTTATATTATTAAAATTTGCTAGCCCTTTCATGTGGGAGGCAAAAGAGTGCTCTTACCAGGAAAGACTTCAGTTTTGCTAATTTTAGTGTCTGAAGACTAGGCACATGTGAGCAGATCTGATTGAGATGTTTAAAGCCTTGAATGGATCAAGTAAACCCAACGTTGATGGAATTCTTCCTCTTGTCCAGAAGACCTGAGAGAGCATAAATTCAAACTGAAGGATGGTTGCAGGTCAGATGTGCCTTCGGCAAGAGGGTGGTTGATTTTTGGAATAAACTCCCTTCTAATTGTGTAAGCTAAAGTGCAGCCATTATCAACCCACTGCAGGATGGAAGCCTCCTCAACAATTCATGCTGAGTGAAATGGACCATAATCTGCCACGCTGGTCCAGTGCGGGTTGGCAGATCGACCGTATTCAGCATTCAGGGGCTTGAACCCCAGTCTACTCAAAGAGCGTGTGCTACTGCACTCCCGCTCCTGACCACTCAGCTACAGATTTTAATCAATTCAAAAACTAGATAAAATGTTAGAGGGGCAAGATAGGTAAAAATGGGAAGTGTTAGCTTTTTTTTTTTTTTTTTTTTTGCTGATGCTGTTATAAGCTTGCTTTCTTGCATCATTTGCCACTACTGTTACACCTCCTATCTATGAACCACTTGCTGTTATTGTTATCAATAAAAACTGTGTAGAGCAGAAATACTTTGACTACTGGAATGATGAAAAAAAAAAAAAAAAAAAAAACAAATATTTCATTTTTCCCATAAAGAAAATTACAAATTTCACAAAACTCGAAGATTGAAAAATCTATCTCCATTTCATCCTTCATATTAAAATACCTTCAGGAAATTCTTCCCAGCTTAACCTCTCAGATCTTGTTGTTCAACTCTGATCAGGTTCACTCTGGTAAAAAAGGGTCTCCACAATTGCTACTCAAAAAAATAACAGTAATCTATCTTGCTATCTCTGCAGCATTCAATTGTCAATTCCAACACACAACTATCTCTGCTGCATTCAATTGTCGATTCCAACACTTATTCACTTCCCACACAATATTTATATTTCTGGCCATTTTCTCTCCTTTATTCAAAACTTCATATTTAACAGTAAACTTATCCATCACTCTAAGAAAATAACCATAGTTAAAACCATATCAGCTGGAGTACTTCAAGGGGGATATACTGTCTGCTCTGCTTTTCTCTTCTTTAATGCATCCATCAATTCAGAATAAGCTCTCCATAATTCCCTAAGCAAATGATTTAATCTCTCACATTTGTGGAAGAAAGTACAACAAATGTTTTTACAAATCTATGCACAGATACAGTCTTTAACTATCCTCTTTCTTTAGGCTTTGCTCTCAATCCTCAAGTCTGCTTATTTCTCAATAAGATTTCCATTTCACTTTTCTTCCGTCACTCGCAACACCGTAATTCAAAAGGTTGCAATACATAAAGATATAGGTACATATTTTGATCATAAACGTGATTTCAAAACTCTAAAAATTAAATCTCTTACAACCGTCTGGATTTCATTTATGCATTAAAATCCACCACAATCCTATATCACACTATTGCACAGGTTTAGAGCAGCCCAGTTATTGGAGAATTCACACGATGATAGTTGTGCATTTAAATAGCTTTTCTTCCATACATTGCTTGGCTCAAACTAAATATAACTGTTCATATGTTTGCATAGGTTTACTATTAGAGGTCACTAGCCAGCTGATAAAATGCCAACTATTACTGGCTTTGAAAAGCTAGTAAACACTGAAAAATGACACTGTCAGATATCTCTCAGGTTTTCAAATCTATAACAGATTTACCTATTAGGTGATGTTATGCAATTTAACAGAAAGAAGAAACTTAGGGTGAACTGTGGATAAGAGTATTTCTCTAAGTTAGACATAATACCAGGTATAATCAATCTGTGGAGGGAACAGGACAATCCATGTGATTGGCCTAACAAAGCAATGCTCTTTAACATGTTCACTGCTGCTCATATTTGTGAGGACCCTTTCTGTGTGCCTTGAAGCACTTCTCTTGGGATGCCCTGTTTTTAGTAAATGGAAGGAATTTCATCTGTGAAGAAATCATCACTCCAAGTAACAGCATCTGTTGTTAAAGAGCATTGCATGCATCACTTGAATAGAATTCTATATGAAGTATCATTTAAATGACATTATAAAGAGATGATTCAATATTATCGGCTTCAACATAATTTCCATCCCTCTACACTTAGCTTCACTTTCATAATGCACTTCAAAAGTAACAAAAACGTTTTATATCCATATCAGAAAATTGGCATTTTCATTTCAATAAGAGCATTTTTGTTATTAGGATCAAGAATAACTTGACTTAAGTTAACTTAAGAGATAAATATTTACTTTAGAAAACCAATTTCATGATTTTCTAAATTTTGATCATCTCTCTACACATTAAAAAAAGTTTTCCTCCTAGGGATATTTATTCAAGCCAATGGGAGAAGAGCACAGGGCAATTACGTCACTTATTCGAGCCAATGGGAGAAGAGAGCGGGGAAATTACATCACTACAAATTCACAGGTAAATAATAACATAGGTCCATTTCCTTATTATTATTTCGATCAGTGTGTTTATAATGTTAGCATATTAGTATAATGTTATTATTATACAAATAATAACATCATAGAATATTAAACTACACAAATATTTACAAAATGATACCTCTAACTATATCGGGACGATGGGTCCGCTCATCAGCTGACAATATACAAAAAATGGAACAGCAAATTATGCCAGGTGGGAGAGAGTGAAGCACATGCTTCACTCTCTCTCACCTGGCATAATTTGCTATTCCATTTCTAACATTATCTGATGAAGAAATCCGATATAGTTTGTATATTTGTAAATAGTTCTAGTATTTTGTAAATATCTTAGTTAAATATTTCAGTCTTGCTCTTTCGGATGCAGTAATATTCCTCATGCATTATAGAACCCAAAGCAAAAGGCCTTTTCCTTAAGTGATCTATGTAAACGAATGTAAATAATTACATAGTGACATTTATTTGACCTTGATAATGCTGCGTGGTGTGGTAGCCAATGACAGAAGAGGGATGCGGGTCACGTGGTACAAGTGGGAGTGGCAATTATGTCACTACAAAGCACAGGTAAATAATTACAAGTCATTTTCTGATTAAATATCAATCAGTGCATTTCAACAGGTTTTTTTTACGTGGAAAAGATTTGACTTACTCCATCATACATCCGTAGGGGTAGGTGAACATAGCAAGCAGGGGATGGAGCCCCCAGCCCCAGGAACAAGCATAGAACACCCTCAATAAACAAATTATGGTGGGGAATGGGGCAGTCCAAATTCACTAGCGAACTTTGAATAGAAAACGTCGATATGACAGAACTGTGCCATAAAGGAGATTTATATACAGTTAGGAGGGAGTAAAAATCCAGACAAAAATCAAGATTTATTTAAAATGTCTATTAGACTGAAAAAGGAGTTGATGAAAAAATGGAGCACTTGTTCTCCTTTTGCCAGACATCCAGTAAGGCTACCATGCCAGGTGATAAGCTGATCAACATTGTGTGAACACACAGAATATTAAGTTTAACATGTTTAGAAATTTAAAATGCAGTAAACAAGTTCTCATATTTGAATGTCTTTAGTGTAACTAATGGCAACAATACTAGGTAGCTTACTGTGACAACCACCAATAGGAAACTGTATGAAGCGGGTTGAAAGAATTAGCCGAATGCCAAAACAATTGTTCAAACAATTAGGTGACCCCAAAAGACTAAAATATTGGATTGGGTTTGGAGCCATATACAGGGTGTTTCAGTTAAACGTTTCAGAACTTCTAAGAGGGGTAGAGTACATCCTGACAACTCGAAATCATATAGCAATGTGGGGTCGGAAATGCTTTCCTGAAGCGGTGTTGTACACAGAAGCACCATAAAGAAAAGAGACCGTAAGTGAGAAATCGTTTTAATAATACATGAAAAGAAGCAAAAGGTACATGGATTAAAGTAAGCGTTCAAAGTTTCTTCCACGGGCTACAATGCACGCCTCACATCTCCGACGCATGGACATCCGAACATTCTGGAATACTCCAGGCGAATTTCTTCGGCAGCTACTGCGATTCTTGCAACCAGCTCCTCAGCATTGTCAACAGGGGTGTCATAAACTAGCGATTTCATATGACCGTGAAAATTCCTTCACAAGGGAAGGAATTTTCAAAACGCATAACGACCATATCTGGGCGGTCGAGAACTCACATGCAATACGACGTCGTGCAGCACAGATTCGATTTTCGGTCAATGTATGGGCCGGTATTATGGGAGATCACCTCATCGGCCCTTACCTGTTACCGTGTCGTCTAACCGGACCTATCTACTTGATCTTTCTGCAGCAAGTATTGCCACAACTCTTGAGAGATGAACAGAATTCTGCATCGACGCAACAGACAATGTGGTTCCAACGCGATGGAGCCCCAGCCCATTAAAGCGGAGATGTTCGTAATTACCTGGATGTCACATTTGGTCAACAGTGGATTGGACGTGGTGGTCCCGTGCATTGGCCTGCTCGGTCACCCGACCTATCATGTCTTGATTTTTATTTCTAGGGTCATATGAAATCGCTAGTTTATGACACCCCTGTTGATAATGCTGAGGAGCTGGTTGCAAGAATCGCAGTAGCTGCCGAAGAAATTCGCCTGGAGTATTCCAGAATGTTCGGATGTCCATGCGTCGGAGATGTGAGGCGTGCATTGTAGCCCGTGGAAGAAACTTCGAACACTTACTTTAATCCATGTACCTTTTGCTTCTTTTCATGTATTATTAAAACGATTTCTCACTTACGGTCTCTTTTCTTTATGGTGCTTCTGTGTACAACACCGCTTCAGGAAAGCATTTCCAACCCCACATTGCTATATGATTTCGAGTTGTCAGGATGTACCCTACCCCTCTTAGAAGTTCTGAAACGTTTAACTGAAACACCCTGTATACTGTCCTACCTCTAATTTTTTCCTCAAATGCGTGGAATGAAAATTTTGAATACACATACTACTTGAATTTTAAGCTCCTGAGAACAGATCAGTTTTTAAAAATTTTGCCATTTTACTGACCTAATTAACATATTAAATAATATTCTATAAATAGCTTTATAGTTCTAGTCACATTCATTAGTTTCTTTTTAAATTTAGTTATAGATTTGGTAAGTTACTACTTCATGTGCATAGAATCTTTGTATTGTGCACAGTAGGAAAATTCTAGTATCTTAAGTGTGGTAAATAGATATCTTGAAAGTTCAAATCATGTAGGTTGGCACTTTATTAGCTATTATATACATTAGTCCACGTTATTAATAACATTAGTCCACGATGAGCAGTGTCCATTGATTACCACTCTCTGTCAATGGACACTGCTCATCGTGGACTAATGTTATTAGTGGAGTCCCTCAGGGTTCAGTATTGGGGCCTTTATTGTTTTCTGTATTTATAAATGATATTGATGATGGTATATCAGGCTTAATGTCCAAGTTTGCAGACGATACGAAGGTTGGCAGGGTTGTCAAGGACACTACTGACACTATGCTGCTGCAACAGGATTTGGAAAGGTTGAGCAGATGGGCTTCGAGGTGGCAAATGAAGTTTAACATTGACAAATGTAAAGTACTACATATGGGAAACAGCAACCCCAGAGCAACGTATCAACTCTGTGGTACTACACTGACAGTGGTAGAGAATGAAAGGGACCTGGGGGTGGTGGTGCAGGCAGATATGAAGTTCTCTGAGCAGTGCAGACGAGCTGCAAGAGTAGCTCATGGTGTATTGTCAATGATATATAGGAATTTTTCTAGCAGGGATAAGGAGGTGATTATTCCCTTGTATAAGGCAATGGTCAGGCCACACCTAGAGTACTGTATACAGGCCTGGAGGCCTCATTTCAGGAAGGATGTAGAGCTGCTGGAACGAGTACAGAGAAGGGCAACTAGATTGGTGAATGGGACAAAGGGGTTCTCTTACGAAGAAAGGCTTAAGTTTTGCAAATTACAGTGTCTGGAAACTAGGCACCAGCGGGGTGATCTGATAGAGGTGTACAAAGCCTTGAATGGTTTGAGCATGCTCAATGCTGATGGGATTCTTCCTCTAGCTCAGAAAAATCACCTGAGAGGGCATAAATTCAAATTGAGGAAAGACAGATGTAGGATAGATGTGCGGAAATTTGCCTTTAGCCAGCGGGTGGTTGGTGGGTGGAACAGACTTCCATCCCTTGTCGTGGAAGTTGATAGCCTAAATAAGTTTAAGGCTCAGCTGGACAGGTATTTCGAACGAACAGAGGGGTGAAGTGGAAGTGGTTATTTTTATTTATTTATGTTACTTTTTTTTTTTTTTTTTTTTTTTTTTTGGCTGATGCTGCATAAGCTTGCTTTCTTGCATCAAATGCCTCTACTAATGCTAATGCTAATGCTAATTATAATTAACTTTACAAGCATAACAATATACCTTAAACTCAATAATGTTACTACATATAAACTCAATAACATTATTACATATAACAAACTCAAAAACAATAACAACTTACGCTTGACATAGTAATATATATTTAATAACGTAAACTTGATAGCATAATACATATTATTGCTGCATAACTGGTTATAGTGTTCTTATTGCATTTAAGTATATTTCTTCAGTGTAGTATTCACAATTAAATTGAATTTGAACAGAAATCATGGCTCAGACCAGAGCAGCAAAGCAAAAGGCTCAAAGTAGTGGGAGTGTTGTAGCTTGGAGGAAATCTAGAAGGGGGGTGGGGGGGGGGTTGACCTACAAATAATAGCCTCATGAAATGTACTACTTATTTGATGTTCGTGGATCGATCTGGACCGGAACATCGTACAGCCAAGGGGGGGAGGTTTGTCTTTGCGTGTGTTCAATATAGATTGTGAGGATATTAGGTGTCAACTGTTCTGATGGGAGCTTGAAGAACAGACTGACCATCAAAGGAATTAAGTTAGGGCATATTAACCAGAGCTTGCTTTCACATCAGGCAACACAGCAGCAACACCTAAGACAGAATGTGTTGGTCTCACAGGAGGCAGCTATTGTCGGTGACTACTGTCAGGGAAACAGGAAATACACTGTGCAAAAAGGATAGGTGGAATAGGAGCAGTGTATGACTGCCAGGGACAAAAGTTGATATATAATATAAGGTTGAAGATATTATTTTAATGTCCCACATGTAATAACATCCTACGTGGTTGGTCCCAGCCAATTTCTCATTACCCTAATGAGATGAACAGTAAAATGCCCTTCTGATATAACCATTTTTCTTATTCCCCTGGGGGTTCGTTTATACAGCTTCAGCTGTCATCTTTTAAGGTGATATTGTTGTACATGTTGACACTAATGACATTAAGAATATGAAATCTCAAAAGTATGAGATCAGGGGAAAGTAGGAGATTACTTCAGTTCTGAACAATGTTAGGAAAAAAGTAGTGAGTTAGAGTTTGTTTGTTTGTTATTTGGCTTTTAGGAGCATTAGCAACTAAGACCATATTGTTCTGGGGATATGCGATGGTCATTCCCTGACCTTTCTTTCATCCTCCGTATTTGGTGGGCACAGCCTCGAACTGCGGTCTGATCAAGAAGCATGTGCTACACACTGTTACTCCTACCCACCTGGCTACGGAGGCACCGTGAGTTAGAGTGAAATTTGAGTGTCTGCAATGCTGCCGAGACAAGACAATAGGATGGAGTACACGATGAGAGCTCTGTCAATTGATTCGGCCTGGAGGAGAATGTGCTAGGTGCATGGGGTAGAATTTTTCTCAGCATAGTCTGTGCTTCTTAACAGGAGAGACTGCTTTTACAGGGATGGGACACATTTAAATAGAAAGGGGGAAATAATATTTCCCGATGCTATCGAGGCAGTGTTTAGTGGGTTGGAAAACTGCTAGCTTTGGGGGGGGGGGGATACACAGACTAATAGATTAACAATAACCACAGGCAAAGGTGACAGTGATTCTTGCACTGCTGCTGTTGGAACATGCAGCACACAAAAAGCAAGTACAGTCAGTCCTTGTATAACACATTAACGCTACACGAATTCGACCATACACGATTTATAAATAGGGGAACGATATCGTATATAACACAAACCGAATTCGCTTATGCACGATTCACCTTTGTGTATACAAGAAATGGCAGTCGAACATGGAATCACCCCAACTGAATGCAACACAATAGGAATGAAGAGAAGATTCTGAAAATATATTTATGTTTTTTATATCAGTGAAGGGGAAACACATTTTGCCATAATAACGTAAAAACCCACACAATTCCACGTATTATTGCAAATGCAATTAGATCGAGTTTGCTACCCATTTATAACAGATCCCACTAACAGAAACGCAACTGGAAATTGTTTTTATTGTTTTATGGTAATAACTGTGCTTTAGTAAAATGTGAGCTAGTGAGGTGTTAATGGTGTGTTTCTGCCTTTACAGTGTTATTTATTCAGTTGCTACACATAGGCAGCTTTATGTGTTTCAAGCGTGCCTCCTCATTTTGTAATTGTGCTTTATTCCCTAAAAATAAGTAAAATACTGAAAAGGTGTGAAAGTGAAGCGTCCTGGCGAAGACACTACAGATTCAGAGAGAGAAAGAAAAGCAATATCGATAGACAGAGGTGGACTTTGTCAAAAATTCTTACCCAGGAATAATTGTAGCGGCCTCATACTAGTTTTTGTGGCCCAAATCACACAGACCTCCGACCCACTGGGGTTTCCCTGGTAAGGCTTATAGCCAGTCTGCCTCTGTCGATAGAGAAAAAAAAATGTAAAATTCTGAAACACTGAGTAAAATGAAAGATCATGTGATATTGCATGTGCCTAAATGAGACAATGCCAAGAATTAGAAAGAATGCAGAGAAAATAAAAACAACTTTCATAGCAGGAACAACTCAAAGTGTAACAAAATCCATTAGACCAAGACAAAGAATTGGAAGAGATAGAACGGCTGTTGTCTGTTTGGATAGAAGATCAAACAAAGAACAAGTTTGCTTACGATAAAAGCAAAAGCATTATCAATAATTTATTATGTAATAGTCACAATATAATAGTTACGTATTTTATTACGATTATTTATTGTGTTTGGTAATGTTTTTGTTACAAATGCGTGTTCAATCTTAGGTGATCAGCACCTAACCCTATTTTTCCCATAGGGCCTGTTATTTATATTGCACAAGGGTTTCCAGGAACACAACTATCGTGCTATATGAGGACTGACTGAAATATCGTGCTATATGATGACTGGCCTGATCTCATACTTTTGATCTCGAAAGTATGAGATTAGGGGAAAGAGATTACTTCAGTTCTGAGTAATGTTAGAAAAAAAAGTTGTGAGTTAAGAGTTTGTTTGTTTGTTATTTGGTTTTTAGGAGCATTAGCAACTAAGGCCATATTGCTCCAGAGATATGCAGTGGTCATTCTCTCACCTTTCCGCATCCTCCGTATTTGGTGGTCACGGGCTCGAACCCTGGTCTAATCAAAAAGCGTGTGTTACACACTGCTGCTCCTACCCACCTGGCTACAGAGGCGCCATCTCAGAGGCATGGTGTCACTTGTATGTAAGGGATGCAGAATCCAAATATGCAGAGTACAATGTATAACAGAAAGGGGAGAACGGTTATGCTCTTGGTTAAGAAGCGCACAAAATTTAAAACAGTGCATCTAGTTGACATGAGTGGCCAGTGTAATGGCAAGTCAATTTGATTTGACATAAGCATTGAGAAAACAAAAATGAGGGGTTATAGACCAAATGACTGTAATGAGTACAACGAACAGGTGTAGACAGAAATAGACAGTAAATCAGAATGTCTTAATAATGGGAAATTTCAATGTTCCAGATGTTGACTGAAATTGTAGGTTGGTCGTTCACATATAAGCAAGACTATAATGGATTTACTGGATGGCTGTTTTCTACATTAGTACGTGAAAGAGAGAGAGAAATACTCTTGATCAGAAGTGATTCTGCATGCATTAAGAATCTGCAGAAAAAAGAGCCTCTAGGTGGTAGTGATCACAGTGTACTTATTTGGGATTAATTTAGAGATGTAGTAGTAGTAGCACATGATGAAAGAAAGCAAGTGTATGAGCTTATGCAGCATCAGCCAAAAAAAAAAAAAACACACACCATTCCCTCCAAATGCCTGTCCAGTTCCTCCTTAAATTTATTCAACCTATCAACTTCCACAACGACAGATGGAAGTTTGTTCGAGCAATTAACCACCCACTGGCTAAAGACAAATTTCTGCACATCTATTCAACATCTGTCTTTTCTTAATTTGAATTTATGCCCGCTTAGGTTCATAATCTGAACAAGTGGAAGGATCCCATCAGAATTCAGCGTGCTCAATCCATTCAAGGCCTTATACACCTCAATCAGATCACCACGCAGGTGCCTAGTCTCCAGCCACTGCAATTTGCACAACTTAAGCCTCTCTTGGTAAGAGGATCCCTTCATTCCCCTCACCAATCTTGTTGCCCTTCTCTGTACACACTCAAGTAAATCTACATCCTTCCTAAAATGAGGCCTCCAGACCTGTACACAGTACTCAAGGCGTGGCCTGACCATTACCTTATGCAGAGGGACAATCACCTCCTTCTCCCTGCTAACAAAATTCCTATATATCATTGACAAAACCCCATGACCTGCCCTAGAAGCCTGTCTGCATTGCTCAGAAAACTTCATATCTGACTGCACAATTACTCCTAGGTCTTTTTCATTTTCTACCACCTTAAGTGTAGTACCACACAGTTGGTACATTTCTCTGGGGTTACTTCTACCCATATGCAGTACTTTGCATTTATCAAGGTTAAATTTCAGTTGCCACTTCTTAGCCCATCTGCCCAAATTATCTAGATCCTGTTGCAGTAGCACACTGCCATTACTGTCATTAACAACCCTGTCAACCATCCTTTTATCCATTGTAGCAACTACCATCAAGGGTAAAGGGAAGAGTTTTTTACTTTAAAGGAGACTAGAGTGGTCTCAGACACTTTAAATTCTATACAGTGGAACCAACTAACGATATTACCAACAACAAAATCTAACTGGGAAGCATTCAGGGAAATAATCATAGAAGCTACTAGCTTTTCATACCAACAAAAAATACAGTTCAAGGCTTAAACTTAAATGGATATCAGATGATCTAATAAGACATATGGCAGAGAAGAAAAATGCATGGGTTGCATATAAACTAACTATCTGGTGGCACAGATGCCTTTGTCACATATAAACTAGTCTGTAATAAAATCACAAATGGGGTTAGTCAATCTAAGGCAGATTACGAGCAAAGATTGCCTAGAAATTCAGAAAAAAAATACTTCTTTACTTATATTAACAGTAGAAGGATGGGTTGAATCACAATGGCCCACTTGACAACAATGGTTTACATGTTGATGATCCAGCCCAGGTTGCTGACAAACTGAATAAGTATTCTGTATCTACATTCACGCACGAAGAGTTCTTCACAAAAGAGAAATCCAGAAGTTCATCAAAATCTAACAATGAGCTAAATAATTTTGTGATAACTAGAAGAAAGGTGGAAGAGGAATTGTTGAAGCTCAGCGTAAAAAAGGCAACTGAAGTGGAAGGGATCTATCCAATTACATTAAATGAGACAGCAAAATAAAGAAGCAAACCCTTACCTAAAATTATAAGAGCATCTTTGGATTCTGGGGAGTTCCCTATGGACTGGAGATGTGCTAATGTATCCACAATTCACAAAGGGGTTTTTAAAGGTAACAAGAGTAATTACAGACCTGTTAGCTTGACTTTTGTTCGAAGTAAAATAAGGGAGTCACCCATTAAAGAAATAATGCAGGACTGTCTAGACCAGTGGTGTCCAACTTAAAGGCTTGCAAGCCGGATAAGGCCCGTGAATAATTTTTATACAGCCCATGCAGAAAGTGAACTAAAACAACATTAAATTTTGCTAATTATTTCAAGAACCATGCCATTCGATGCAAAAATAAACGAATTTAAGACCGTGCGCTCGTTGCGGCGAATATATGAGTGTTGAAGTTACGAAGCCACGTGTTGGTGTCATGCATTCTGCTTCTTTTATCTTTTATGTTTTGCATAAAATATGCACAGGCCTGACCAGAAGCATCTGCATATAAAGATGCTATCAAAATGTCCTGGGATTCCAATTATGGCACGCCTTCTACTTGACCTTGGTGGCTGCCCAAAAGTATATGCGCAGTACATTTCACCAAAAATGTAACACACTAATTTTTCCCCGACTCACTCGGTGCAGCCCATGAAACAGCTCTAACTTTGAATATGGCCCCTATAGAGGAAAAGGTTGGACACCACTGATCTAGAAAAATTAGCTAGATGATTTTGTAATAAATGAGAGGAAAGTGGAGGAGAAATTGTTGAGGATAAACATGAAAACAGCACCTGGGGTGCATGGGATCTATCCAGTTATATTAAAGGAGGCAAAGGAAGTAAGCAAACACTTGGCCATAATTATGAAAGCTTCTTTGGACTCAGGAGGGGTACACATAGACTGGAGATGTGCAAATGCGACCGCAATTCACAAAGGAGGATCAAAGGCTGACACAAGTAATTATAGACCTGCAAGTTTAACTTCTGTTCCAGGAAAATTAAAGGGGGCACTAGTTAAAGAAGCATTGCACGTTCATCTAGACAAGACTTCAGTTATAGCTCGGATACAGCATGGTTTTGTTAAGGGAAAGTCTTGCCTGACCAATTTGATTGGATACTATGAAGCAGTCAAAAAAAAAAAAAGAACTGGATGCAGGGAATAACTTTGATATTATATATTTGGACCTTAGAAAGGCTTTTGATACTGTTGCACATGGAAGACTGCTGCACAAATTGGAGCAGTGTGGCACTGGAGGCAAATTGCTGCTATGGATAAAGGGGTGGTTGAGGGGGAGAAAACAGAGTGGTAATCAATGGACACTGCTCATCGTGGACTAATGTTATTAGTGGAATCCCTCAGGATTCAGTATTGGGTCCATTATTGTTTTCTGTATTTATAAATGATATTGATGATGGTATATCAAGCTTAATGTCCAAGTTTGCAGACAATACAAAGGTGGGCAGGGCTGTTAAGGACACTACTTACACTATGCTGCTGCAACAGGATCTGGAAAGGTTGAGCAGATGGGCTGAGAGGTGGCAAATGAAGTTTAACATTTACAAATGTAAATATACTACATATGGGAAACAGCAACCCCAGAGCAATGTATCAACTCTGTGGTATTGCACTAATAGTGGTAGAGAATGAAAAGGACCTGGGGGTAATTGTGCAGGCAGATATGAAGTTCTCTGAGCAGTGCAGACGGGCTGCAAGAGTAGCTCATGGTGTCTTGTCAATGATATACAGGAATTTTTGTAGCAGGGATAAGGAGGTGATTATTCCCTTGTATAAGGCAATGGTCAGGCCACACCTTGAGTACTGTATACAGGTCTGGAGGCCTCATTTCAAGAAGGATGTAGAGCTGCTGGAACAAGTACAGAGAAGGACAACAAGATTGGTGAATGGAACAAAGGGTTGCTCTTATGAAGAAAGGCTTAAGTTTTGCAAATTACAGTGTCTGGAGCCTAGGCACCGGCGAGGTGATCTGATAGAGGTGTATAAAGCCTTGAATGGTTTGAGCATGCTCAATGCCGATGGAATTCTTCCTCTTGCTCAGAATAATTTATGCACCTCAGAGGGCATAAATTCAGATTGAGGAAAGACAGATGTAGGATAGATGTGCGGAAATTTGCCTTTAGCCAGCAGCTCCCTTGTTGTGGAAGTTGATAGCCTAAATAAATTTAAGGCTCAGCTGGACAGGTATATTTCGAACGAATGGAGGGGTGAAATGGAAGTGTTTTTTTTTTTTTTTTTTTGGCTGATGCTGCATAAGCTTGCTTTCTTGCATCATATGTCTCTACTAATGCTAAATGCTAGACAGCAGAGCAGTTATGCCAGTCACATCATGGGTTTGTTAAGGGGAGATCTTGTCTGACCAATTTCATTCAATACTATGATGAAGTCATAAGCAACAGGATACAAAAAAATTTTGATGTTACATACTTAGATTTTAAGAAAACTTTTGATACTGTTGTACATGAAAAAATGTATAAGGGAAAGTTATTACTGCTATGGACAAAGGGATGGTTCAGCAGGAGAAGACAGAATATGGTTATCAATGGACACTGCTTTGTGTACTAATGTTGTTAATGGAATCCCACAGGGTACAGCAGTGAGCTCACTGCTGTTTTCTGTATTTACTGATGATATTGATGAGGGTATATCAGGCTTAATATCCAAGTCTTGCAGATGATACAAAAGTTAGCAGGGTGGTTAGTAACAGCAATGATGGTATGCTGCTGCAACAAGGTCTAGAAATTAGGCAAATGAGCTGAGAAATTCCAATTTAAGTTTCACATTGGCAAAAGCAAGGAAATGCACATGGGTAATCCCAGAGTACCATATCAAACTGTGGTACTACACTTAGGGTAGTGGAAAGTGAAAAGAAGCTGGGGTAACTGTGCAGTCTGATGCAATGTTCTCTGAACAGTGCAGACAGGCTGCCAGGATATGCTCAAGGGTTTTGTCAATGATGTACAAGAATTTTGTTGGTAGAGATAGGGAGGTGATTATCCCATTGTAAAATGCAATGGTCAGGCCACATCTTGAATACTGTATACAGTTCTGGCAGCCTCATTTTGGGGGTAACGGGAAAAAATATCCCTGTTATTATATAATCAAACGAAATCAAAACCCAGGTTTTAAGTTCAGTATCTTATAGTTAAGAAAAAAAATTAAATATACTATTGCATGTGCAATTACTTAAATCTTTGTGAAATATGTTTCTTTCAAATGTAATAGGAAGAAAAGTATATTTTTTTACCTGTATAATTTTCAACGAAATAATCAACCAATTTCGTTGTGGCTTCACTTTTGGATTGAATCCCCTCCCAAAGAAATAAAAGACAAAACAGTTTCACATGGAGGTAAAAAAGACAAGCCAAACAAACAATGCATCCATTTCACAAATTGGCTGCCTTTATTTCTATAATGATTTGCCAGTCCTAGATTTTTTATTTTCTTAAACCATGCTTGTCCCAGACAAAAGCTGCAACCAAATATTGATGAATTTGGAAAGATTGTTAATATAGTATTGTTAATTGCTTCTCATGGTATGCTACTGTATAGTGTGCTACTGCTCTTAAGTCTGGTTTGGTTTGGTTTGATTTTTTATGGCGCATTGGCAGCTAAGGCCATAATGCGCCAAGTCAATCTTAAGTCTGGTTAAAGGCAATTGCTTTCATCATATTCATGGCATAACATTTTTAGTTTACGTTGCATTATGCAAATTTATTAAATTTTCTGATATTTTGCACATTTAATTAATTTTGCACAGAACACTATGCTTTATAGCCATCCATAAGCCACTAATCATCCTAATGCCAACTGCCGGTATAAGGCATTAGGATGATTAGAGGTACAAGTGTTCTTGGACCGTACAGTAAAAGAAAGCTATGTCTTGGAGTCATGGTATGTGGCCCACCAGTCTGGGAGAATAGGAGAAAGCTACTTGCTGGACTGTATCAACCTGGCAGTGAAGTTTGATCTGGCTGTTTTTCATGGTTTGGCCTGGAACCATTGGTTGTTTTGAACAAAGCCACGATTACTCAAATCTATCTAGAAGTCCTGGACAATGTGTTACCCATTGTAGCTAGGCACTGCTAGCATTATGATGGACTCATTTGAAAACTGTTGAAAAGTTGTGTTCTCAAAGCCTGAACTCAGTCCCAGAAGGACCACCCCCCCCCCACAGATGAATGGGATTTTCAGGTGCATGTGAGGAAAATTCACCTAAAAAAAAAAGAGCTGAACTGATCACCACTTTGAAGGCACCAAATGGTAGAAAATAACAGGCCATTTACAAAAACAAATGGAGAATAATTTACAGAAAGTAAAGACTGTCACAACGGCTAAAGGTTCCAGCACTGTATCAGTTTTCCTGAAAATAAAATTTACAGGAAAACACTGGAACACACACACAATGTATAAGAAATGCTCACTGAAATAAAAGAGGAACCAAGATTGACTAAAATGGAAAGAATATATTAGGTGGCAAGCACTCAAATAATAACCTACACACTATAACAGAAAAGGCATAGGAGCAGGTCCATTAAGTAGTGGAGTGTGTGAAAGTAGAATGGGCCAACATTTCATGGGCCTCATTTCATGAAGGATATAGGGCTGCTGGAACGAGTACAGAGAAGGGCAACAAGATTAGTGAATGGAACAAAGGGTTGCTCTTACAAAGAAAGGCTAAAGTTATGCAGAATAATCACCTGAGAGGGCATAAATTCAAATTGAGGAAAGTCAGATGTAGGATAGATGTGCGGAAATTTTCCTTTAGCCAGCAGGTAGTTGGTTGGTGGAACAGACTTCTATCCCTTGTTGTGGAAGTTGATAGCTCAGCTGAACAGGTATTTCGAACGAACGAACGGAGGGAGGGGTGAAGTGGAAGTTTTTTTTTTTTTTTTGGCTGATGCTGCATAAGCTTGCTTTCTTGCATATGCCTCTACTAATGCTAATGCTAGTTTACTCGGTAAGCAGACTAAATGGTGATAGCATCCTTATTCTATAATGATACACATAATGAACTATAAAGACATTATTTAAAGTATGGGCAAATAAAGTGAGGAGGGTTTTTTTTTTTTTTGATGATGCCGTAAAGCTTCCTTTTTTCCATCATTTTACACTACTAATTTGGTGTTACTAGGGGAAGGAGGGGGTTGCTTTCCTTCCTAAGGCATCACAATAACAAACTTTACAATCGCGCAATTAATTCCCCTTCATCTACCACTTCAGCAGGGTAACCATGCATTAGACAGACGATATATAACATCTTGTGAACTGTTCAGGGAGCACAAGGGATTTTTCAGTGTGTTTAAAAAGTGCACATATGGAACTGTGCACATAAAATGTGCACAGTTCACGTTTCGTAATACAAGCTAAAGAAAAAAAACTAAAATGAGCATCTTCTCTCTCTCTCTATGAAAAGCTAAACAATCGTTAATTAAGGAAAATGTAAAGACTTATGTCTTTGGTACATCACCCACCCTTTTGAGGAAATCTCACTAAAATAATGTCCATGACATGGACATATGGAAATGCACGTGTTTCAACAAAGGCAAAAGAGTGGAGCCATGTTGGTTGGTGAGAGACTTTCATATATATATTCTACTTTCTTAACAAATACATGAAAACGGTATTCAAACACCAAGAATTATAACCACCCTCAATCGATAATAATTAATGTATTTTAATAACATACCACTTATTATATAATAAATACATTTCAAACTTACCGATACTCATCGCCACGGTACGACATCTTAATTGAAGTTCGCCAATCTGAGAGGAAATGAATGAATGGATTACGTTTCAATAATGTATTCCTACGCACCTTTATGTAACTTCTTTCACTATATAAATGTACACTAATCGAAATAATAAAAATGATACTTCATTTATATATGCTTAGAATAAATGTAATTATCTTCATTGAACTGTGGCTCTGAAATATATAAAATGATGCAGATATATATTTTAAAGCGCATTTATATCCGCCCCCCTCTCTCTCTCTTTTTCGCACGCACACACTTTTTTTTTTTTTTTTTTTTTTGTTAACTGGATTGCAAAGATTTTATACTTTTTTTTTATAATAAAAATTCATGACATTCAATTTGGAACACAATGCTTTAGAAAATTGCATAACACAAAATAAAATAATCAGATAAAATAACCCTTGTAAACTTAATATTAAATACACTAAGCATGCTTTATTAGGCGTATTATTGCAACTACCAAAATCGAGTAGACTCTCAGAACATACTGGATTATTTGTGACATGGACTTAACCAGGTATCGGAACAGTGCAACAGGAATGCTGGTCCATATTAACTCAATTTCTTTCAACACTTGCTACAAATTGGATGGTTGTAGATCTCTGTTCTGAGTAATTCGTTCCAACTCATGCCACGGGTGTTCAATTGGATTGGGGTCTGATGACCAGGGTGGCCACTGCAGTAGGATAAATTAGCTTCATTTGTTCCAAGTGCCAGTTCTATATACAGCCAGTTAGCCTGTTGGAAGAACCCGTTTGCAGAGATCCACTATAGGCATCAAGGGATGGGCCAGTCGATATCAATTTTTGGGAAATTGTAAAATCGGAATGTTTCTCCATTGATATACACCATTAAAATCAATTCCTGCACCAGCCTGCATCATTCATATATGACATGGTGAATCCAATGCTGTTTTTTTTTTTTTTTTTTTTCATATTCTATTTCTCTCGTTACACCGGAACAGAAGACACCGGGACTGTCGAACCAGGCAACATTTATTTTTTTTATTTTTACAATCCCCACTGTTCAGTGCTGATGTTCCTGAGTCCATTGTAGTATTCCTTATTGTTTTTTTTTTTTTTTTTTTTTGCTAACAATAATGGAAGTCGGTTCAGTTGTAAAGCCACGAAAAGCCAATAGAGGCTGGAAAGGATTGATCTTGTCAGCCTACTTGTTAACACCGCAGCATGCTTTTTAAATTTCCCCAAGCCATCAGCCTCAACTACCCATGGAGACAACATTATCCAGTGATAAACAGCTCACTGGATAAACAAAAAATTCTACACTTAATACCTCTGCTGCATTATTTTGATTTGTGCCTCCTAGTTTAAACACCACTGAAACATGAAATTTTCTATTTTTCTTTTCCATTTTATTATTTTCAACCAAGACTTATGATGGAATTTTATTATTCCCTCATAAATTTCAGTTAGATCTCGGGTTACCAAGTTCTGCAGTCTACACATTCATAATCATTGTCTCTGTAATGGAAGTTTCTATTTTTTCGCGTAGGGCTCAACTTCCCACATGGTTAGCGCGTTGTTATTAAGATCATTATTCTTAAATATCAGGCGTATTGCTAAAAAATATAGTACCGGAACGCTCGTTCTCCAGAAGACTATATGATAACGCCACATCGACTGTACAGTAACTGAATCAGACTTCAGACTCACGGTTCATAGAACAACCAGTTCTAGCGTTCAGCTCATGGCAATCAAAATGCAGCGTTCGCACGCATCACAGTATATCTCATTCATAGGATCGCTTTATCTAACACATTGTACTTTAGTAAGAAACGTTCAAGTTTCATTGCGAAATTTATATTTTTGTTTTTAATTAAAATTTTAAAGAAATCTTTTAATTTCAAAGATTACTATTAATATATATTTTTAGCATTAGCATTTTTAGCATTAGTAGAGGCATTTGATGCAAGAAAGCAAGCTTATGCAGCATCAGCCAAAAAAAAAAAAAAAAACCCACTTCCACTTCACCCCTCTGTTCGTTCAAAATACCTGTCCAGCTGAGCCTTAAACTTATTTAGGCTATCAACCTCCACCACAAGGGATGGCAGTCTGTTCCACCAACCAACCACCCGCTGGCTAAAGGCAAATTTCCGCACGTCTATCCTACATCTGTCTTTCCTCAATTTGAATTTATGCCCTCTCAGGTGATTTTTCTGAGCTAGAGGAAGAATCCCATCAGCATTGAGCATGCTTAAACCATTCAAGGCTTTATACACCTCTATCAGATCACCTCGCTGGTGCCTAGTCTCCAGACACTGTAATTTGCAAAATTTCAGCCTTTCTTCGTAAGAGCACCCCTTTGTTCCATTCACTAATCTTGTTGCCCTTCTCTGTACTCGTTCCAGCAGCTCTACATCCTTCTTGAAATGAGGCCTCCACACCTGTATACAGTACTCTAGGTGTGGCCTGACCATTGCCTTGTACAATGGAATAATCACCTCCTTATCCCTGCTGGAAAAATTCCTGTATATCATTGACAATACTCCATGAGCTACTCTTGCAGCCCGTCTGCACTACTCAGAGAACTTCATATCTGCCTGCACAATCACCCCCAAGTCCCTTTCATTCTCTACCACTGTCAGTGTAGTACCACAGAGTTGATACGTTGCTCTGGGGTTGCTATTTCCCATGTGTAGTACTTTACATTTGTCAATGTTAAACTTCATTTGCCACCTCTCAGCCCATCTGCTCAACCTTTCCAGATCCTGTTGCAGCAGTGTAGTGTCAGTAGTGTCCTTGACAACCCTGCCAACCTTTGTATCATCTGCAAACTTGGACATTAAGCTTGATATACCATCATCAATATCATTTATAAATACAGAAAACAATAATGGACCCAACACTGAGCCCTGAGGGACTCCACTAATAACATTAGTCCACGATGAGCAGTGTCCATTGATTACCACTCTCTGTCTTCTCCCACTCAACCACCCCTTTATCCATAGCAACAATTTGCCTCCAATGTCACACTGCTCCAATTTGTGTAGCAGTCTTCCATGTGCAACAGTATCAAAAGCCTTTCTAAGATCCAAGTATATAATATCAAAGTTATTCCCTGCATCCAGTTCTTTTGTGACTGCATTATAGTATCCAATCAAGTTGGTCAGGCAAGACTTCCCCTTAACAAAACCATGCTGCGTCTGAGCTATAACTGAAGTATTGTCTAAATGATCCTGCAGTGCTTCTTTAACCAGTGCCTCCATTAATTTTCCTGGAACAGAAGTTAAGCTCACAGGTCTATAGTTACTTGTGTCAGCCTTTGATCCTCCTTTGTGAATTGGGGTCACATTTGCACATTTCCAGTCTATGGGTACCTCCCCTGAGTCCAAGGAAGCTCTCATAATTATGGCTAAGGGTTTGCTTACTTCCTTTGCTGCCTCCTTTAATATAACTGGATAGATCCCATCCACACCGGGTGCCTTTCTTGTGTTTATCTTCAACAGTTTCTCCTCCACTTTACTCCCAGTCTACTCCCAGTAGCAATAGGTACAATAGATATTTCTCCCCCCCCCTTTGATTATGCCAGAGGTTCCCTAACTTTCTCGGTTCACGGCGCCCTTAATGTTCCAGTAATTTTTTCACGGCACCCCTAGGCCAAAAGAAATATCTGACACAATGGTTTTCGCCCTTTTAATATATATTTATATAATAATTTTATTCTTTATATAGGGGTACTAAATAAAGATCACCACAAAATTAAAAAGATACGGTTCAATGGATACTGTACACCTCTTTATAGTGAAATAAATATACAAATTTAAAAAATATATATAATAATAATTTTAAGTTACTTAAACCCAAATTACACTGCACCCCGGTTGAAAACCACTGGATTATACCGTTATTTCATAATATTAGGTGTATAAATTTAATGATTTTCTATTATGACATTTAGAAAAAAGTACCGGAATGTCGCTGCTGTGCGTTCTGGCCCGAATACACCACTGTTAAACATTGAGTGGAAAACGAGGTTCGAATCCCGTCTCGACATACCGTTTGTCTTTTTTCACAGCCTTTAACGTCCTTGTGGGTACCATAGTGATAAAAATCCCTAAAAAAAAAAAAAAAAACCTAAACTATTATATTAGGGTCCCATGGAAAGTCACTTTCAACTAACAATGTCTATTGTGTTGGTAAATTGTGTGTTCTCTGGTCGATTTGCCTTTACCAGGCAAAAAACCCCGGTTTTTCCGGGGTAAACCTTGCAATCTACTCTGAGATCGACTAAATCAGCCACGGAATAAAAAAGTCCATAAAAGCTCCTCGCGTCATCGATGGAATTTCAATCCGTGCGTTTTCCACCCGGGGAGCATGGTTACGATGTCACTGTGCAACCGCGAGACCCATATTTCGAAAAAAAAACTATTTTATTAGGGTCACATGAAAAGTAACTTTCAACTACCCTTGTATATTGAGTCTGTAAAAAAAGCTACTTTTCTGGGCGAAAAACCCCAGGTTCAAAGGGACGGAGAATCTTGATGTCTACGCCTGACACCAACTAATTCAGCCACTGAGTAAAAAAAGCCCATTAAAGTACCTCGTGTCGTCGCCTGAATTCGAACCCGCTCCTTTTTCCACCCGGTGTGGGGAGGACGGTGAAGATACCACTATGTTACCCGCACAGACCCACATTTTGGTCAGTAACCCCCATAACCCCCTCTCAGGCTTCTAGACTCCATTTAAAAGCGGACAGTTAGGTTAATTACTCACTCATCCTACACTGCGCGTGTAGCACAGTGGTATCGTCATCGTCCCCCCAAAACCGGGTGGAAAAGGATTCGAATCCCGTCAATGACGCGAGGAACTTTAATCGGATTTTTTCACTCCTTGGCTGAGTTAGTCGGTCTCTGGCGTAGACGCAAGGTTTTTCTCCCCAGAAACGAGTGTTTTCGTCCAGCAAAACATTCAAATCGACCAGAGAATGCATGCAATTTACACGCAATATACGGGTATATACAAGAAATCACGGGGTGGCCCTAATATAATAATTTAAATTTGGCTCATCTTACAAAGTCTTGGCACTTTTCAGCTCATAGACACAGTGCTTTTCCTGCGTTCTTTGCTATGAATACTTCTATTTCATAATTGCGCAGATGTAGGGAATGACAGGTGCCATCTGATCCTAATACAATGCACGCCATGTTCTTCAGCATTAGCTTCTATAATTCATCTCCTCTCTCTCTCTCTCTCTCTCTCTCTCTCTCTCTCTCTCTCTCTCTCTCTCTCTCTCTCTCTCTCTTCCTCAGTCCGAAGAACACGTGCTGCAACCATTCAACATCCATTTGTTGTCCAACTTGAAACTCACTTTTCATTTCCCTCATTTATCACATCATGTTCCGTTTTCTGTTTTCTGCAACAACCTCCTTTCATACGCATTTCCTTAAATTTACAGATTTTTAAACCATGTGTATGGCGTTTTCATAAAAAGATTATTTCATGTGTATATTTTTATCAATCGTACTAATTATTTTTGTGAAAAAGCACTGCTTTTAGGTAATATCAATGACGAGCAGTTTCACTGCAAGAATTCCAATGAGGAATAATGGAAATAATAATCCCCATGGTGAGTATTCCTCTCAACTGATCTAATTGATAGGAGGCCTATTAAAATCTCCAATAAAATGGATTCGAACTTACTGTTATGCAATTTATGATTATACACGGCCGCTCAAAACATTATGACGAATGCCGTGTTTTAGAAATCGGCAGTTCCTCCCTCCCTTGTGGCACACCTGTCGTGGTCAGAACTGGTAAATGTAACAGTCCAGTTTCGTGGCATGCAGTCCATATGAATTTTTTTATCCACACGTGACAAACTTCGAAAAGATATGTTTGTTTTGTACCAGTTGAAAGGTAGCAGTGTTATGGAAATTGAATATTTTGGGCTGTTCGCGGAGTGTTGAATTTTAGGTATTCCAAGAGAGCATAAATACTGGACAGAGCAGCAGTCGCTGTACCAATGGAGAGCGCCCACATCTCTTTGATGACCATAAGCTTTCCTGCCTTGTGCGTGCCAATAACTGAAAATCAGGAATGATTGCCACAGACAATGTCTGCTTAGACAGCACGTGGTTTTATCTACCATCTTCCCCACACCAAAGGGAAAAGAACTAGTTTCAAATCCCATCAATGAAGAACTTATATTTCACAAGGGTGGGTGTGGCAGCATAATTATAAGTTCCTGTTATTTTGCCTTGCATTTCGGATTATCACCGAGTTGGAAGAAACAAATGGTGTTATTAGAAACACGTTCTGTTTTTTTCTTTGGTTGTCGGCGCATCGGCTTCTGTGGCCATAATGCACCTTCCAAAGTTTTTGTATTTTACGCTGATCCAAGCCCGAGGCGGGATTCGAACCCACAAACATGTTATCAGCGAACAACCCTACGCTCTGTTAAAATTACAACCGTTGCTCAAGAAACAGCGATCATCTCATTCTCAAATCTGGTCCTAGCCACTGAAATCCCAGGAAAGTAGGTGGCAGGACCCGCCAGAGTACTCTAGCTACAGTGGTACACCCGGTCAGCCTCCCCGCGGCATGGTGTGGTAACGTCGGGTCCCACTAGGGGTTCGACGGCTAATAGACCGGAGGAACAAAGGGCACAACACAATATACAGCACATGACCCCCACACACTTCAAATCTCTGGCCCCGATACAATGTACACCCGCGGAGATGGGAGAAATCCCAGTAGCCGTTAGACACTAACATACCTTATACCTTATACCTTTGGGTTGGTTGTGGGTTCGAAGTTTTTTTTAGGTTCTAGCCACTGAAATCTCAGGAAACTAGGTGGCAGGACCTGCCAGAGTAAACTACAACTACTGGGTACCTGGTCTGCCTCCACGGGGCCAAGTGTGGGCAACGTCGGGCCTCAGCAGGGGTCTGGCGGCTAAATGGCCAGAAGAACAACGAAATCACACACCTCAAGATCCATATACTTTTAAATCTCTGACCATTACAGTGAACTGTATCACACCACAATGTAAACTACACGGAGATGGGGGAAACCCCTGGTGTCGTTTGACCCTAAACACACTTTACACTTTACCTTTGGGTTGCCAGGCAGGCACTTTACACACCTGGCAAGTCCGGTCGGCAGAAACACGTAGTAGTAGTAGTAGTGTTACTGAAGGAGCACCTGTGTTAACATATTACTCATTTCTATGGCTGGGTTGCAGATATACGCCGTTATTATTTAATGCTTTTGTTTAAGGGTCGGGCTTCTTAGTCGACATAGATAAGGCATTAAAGAGGCACCCTGCTAATTCTTAGTTTTGAAAGGAGTTATCTGGGCAGACTACTGACTGGGTAGGATACCATGTGCAGTTCTTTTTTATTTTGCGATCTCATCAAGAATTTGCTTCTTTTTACTATCGGACTTGAATTTACTGAGTTCTGCCACCTCGTAAACAATGCCTATTTTGCGCCAACATGTTGGATTTCCTTCTGTATAAATCGTCGCTACGACGTGTTCCATCTACGTGTCCAACCTCTGAATATCTTAAAATGTTGTACCAAGCGAATACGCACCTACGAAACCCCTATAAGGACTTTACAAAACCTTCCTTATACATCTAGGGGGAAAACACTGCCACAATTGGCTCAAGAGTGTAACCTTACCATTCCCCCCCCCCCACCAAGCTTTTTTTTTTTTTTTCACTATCTCTGACCCACTGGTCTGCAGAACTAATCCTGAAAGTCTGACCATCATTCCAAATGGCGGCCTCTTTATTTCAGGTACAATTCCTCCGATTGCTTGCTATAATTTGGATAATAGACTCGTTTCGATCGCAATTTCATTACATCGAAAAACATCTAGTAGAATCTACCTCACACCTTAGAATCCTATAACAATTTGCTTCTGATTTATTTGCTAGAAGAAAACTTCTGTTGGCCAATCCCGCTTCAGCTTCACCTTCGCCTCCTATGGTGCCTCCTACACCTTCCATAATGTTGTCAGCGTCAAGAGTGAGTGATGTCTTGTAAAGTTAAATTATTTACACATTGAATAGCCCTTAGGAGACGGTCTGTTTGAAGATCCACCCCAAATTGATCCATTTTCTTATTATTTTTTTTTTTTTACTTTTATCCCCTCAGGCCTGGGCAACCCGAGGATTGCTGGCACCCACTGTTATTGCCTCTGGTGGGTGCGGGATTTGTCCAATCTTACACAATTCACTTTTATTTAAATTTTTTTTATTTGTATTTATTTTTATTACTCTATTTATTTTTTTCTATTTATCAGTCATTACTCTATTTATTTTTTTCTTACTTTTATTTATATTTTTTTCTTACTTTTATTTATATTTTTTTCTTACTTTTATTTATATTATTTTATTTTATTTTATTTTATTTTACCTTCATTTTATTTATTTATTTTTTTATTTTTTTTAAACTTTGTATCTATATATTTCAATTTACTTTTTTTTCATAGCTGTATTTATTTTATTTTTATTTTTTCTACTCTTATCTATACATTTTTTATTGTCTTAGTTCATTTGATTTTATTTTTATATTTTAATAAACTTATTTATTTATTTTAATTAATTTATTAATTTTTTTGTTATTATGATTTTATTTATTTATTTTTTCTATACTGGCATTGTGCATTTAGCCTACATCAAACAGAAGATGAGGGGCTACTCTGTCCTAATTGAAAGTCACCCGTAAGGACTGGGGACTCAAGAAAAGAACTCTCAGCCTCTTCTACAAGGCAGGGTTCCTACCTGTCACCTGTCATCACACACGGCGCTCCTGTATTGTATAGTAGTCAGCCGAAGAAAACTTGAAACCATACACCGCTCAATCCTGCTCACCGTTTCTCGAGTGTGCTGCGCTGTCAGCATGCACGGTCTTCAGGGCTTGATGGAAGCCCTCCCCGTGAACCTGGAGGTGGTCCGGAGCGCGCTGCTGTACCACCTTGCAAAAGACAAATCTGTCACCTCCCTAAATTTCACCACCCATCCGACTAACAACAGCTCTATGGAAAAGCGAAGACTTGCTACCTTAATTCAACAGACCTGGCAACAACGATGGACAGCCACTGATAAAGGGGCTATAACCAAAAAATTCATTCCGGACAACCTCATATACCTGGCAACAGCGATGGACAGCCACTGATAAAAGCTAACCAAAAAAAGCTAACCAGCGATGGACAGCTAACCAAAAAATTCATTCCGGACAACCTTATATAATGGGCCTGGACATCCGGGCCCATTATATGAGGGCCTTCGGTGCATTCTGACATCAAGGATTCAATTCATCCCGAGACTCCCGGAACAATATCTCCTGCAACCAGAAGAAACCTATGCTGCATTTTCAAAATTTGCCCAAGAACTCTTCGGGAGGCGTAGGACTCTCTCACCACCACAGTATCTACCTGATTTAGTTCTTGCACCAATTTTCTTGGATGGCACCTGTTCTGTGATCTGTAACACCCCAGGACAAGGACTATGACCGTGAGCTCCGCTGCCAACGTCACCTGGCGCATGGATGCATATGCCTATGTACTAGTTTTGGGTGGCACCTAGACGGTAGTCGAACTCCACTTTGGAAAATCTGTGTTGAAAAGGCAACTCTGTCTACACTCTACAGCGATCAACACACGGTCAATCATTGCCCATTTCTAATCATGAGGAGTTGTGCCTGGTTCTATTATCTAGTGCTGCTGCACCAATTTGTCCTCCAGTTGAAGAAGTGCAATACAAAAGTACAGGAGCCCTCAGGCTGCCCAACCCGAGGGAAAAAAATAAATAAAAGAAAATAAATAGAAAACAAAATATAATAATAAAAAAATAATAATAATAAAAAATAATAAATAAAAAAATTCTATGTATAGTTAATAACATTATATAAATTCTATATTATTACTAATTTAAGAACACAACATTTAGTTTCTAAGTTAACAGCTGTTTGAAAAAGATAGGAATATAAGTTCATGAATACATCAGTCTACTGTCCACTTCTAGCATACTTTTCTTGGCGTACTAGTATAACGGTAGTCATTTTTGCTGCAATAAAATCAACTTCTACAATTAGTAAACAAGGTGCGTCTTCTTTTAAACGCCTTGTCAGAAAAAATTGGAATGCTGCAAAGTTCTTGGCCTCTTGAATCAAAATATCGAGGTTATTAGCATTAGTAGAAGCACATGATGCAAGAAAGCGAACTTATGCAGCATCGGCCAAAAAAAAAACCTTCCATTTCACCCCTCCGTTCGTTCGAAATACCTGTCCAGCTGAGCCTTAAATTTATTTAGGCTATCAACTTCCACAACAAGGGATGGAAGTCTGGCCATCAACCAACTACCCGCCGCTGGATAAAGGCAAATTTCCGCACATCTATCCTACATCTGTCTTTCCTCAATCTGAATTTATGCCATCTCAGGTGATTATTCTGAGCAAGAGGAAAGATCCCATCGGCATTGAGCATGCTCAAACCATTCAAGGCTTTATACACCTCGCGGTGCCTAGTCTCCAGACACTGTAATTTGCAAAACGTAAGCCTTTCTTCGTAAGAGCAACCCTTTCTTCCATTCACTAATCTTGTTGCCCTTGTCTGTACTCGTTCCAGCAGCTCTACATCCTTCTTGAAATGAGGCCTCCAGACCTGTATACAGCACTCAAGGTGTGGCCTGACCATTGCCCTATATAAGGGAATAATCACCTCCTTATCCCTGCTAGAAAAATTCTTGTATATCCTCGACAAGACACCATGAGCTATGCTTGCAGCCCGTCTGCACTGGTAAGAAAACTTCATATCTGCCTGCACAACCAACCCCTGGAGGTGGTGAGAAATGGAATGTTGTATCATCTGTCTAAGGGCGTGTCTCAGACCTGCTTGGGATTCGAGCTGAATCTTACCAACAACCAAAAATTTGAGAAGAGAAGACTTCAAGCACACATGCAGTGGGTGTGGCAGGACCGCTGGACAAATTCAACCAAGGGAGAAATCACCAGGAGATTCATCCCAGATGTTAGCAGAATCTATCCAAAATCCCCATTATGGTTTTCTCCAGGCCTGAATGCCACGTATTTGCTTACTGGCCATGGTTCAATAAAGGCAAAACTAACAACCTTTGGCCTAGAAGAGGACACAACATGCGCCTGTGGAGGAATTGAGGACTGGGATCACCTCATGCACGAGTGCCCCCTCTACGATGACCTCCGCTGCCAGCTTATCACAAAGCTGACTTATATACCAAAAGGCAAAGAAAACCACTTACTGGATACTAAAGAAGAGTATCAAGCTCTCACCAACTATGCACAGCAGCTTTTCTTGAGGAGAAGACAACTAATTGCAGCAACATGATAACCCTCTACTAAATGAACCCAGGGACCCTGATTGAACTGGAACCAGGCAGCTAAACTTGACCAGCATTACCATCATTGGTGTGAACTACAATACATTCTCCAAAATGTCACCCACCAAAGATAACTACCAAATACTGTAACTACCTTTGAATAGAGACAACCCACAAATTAAGACAGTCTAAGAAAGACAAAAGGTTCTTATACTTCTGGACTTGTCTCTCATGGATGTGACCAATAAGACAATCTCCTAGATAAAGACTGACAACGCCACTGGCATGCCATTAGATGTCAACTTCTTTTCTTGGCCAACTAGCATTCCGAACCATGTACCCTGACTTGGTTCACTTTAAAACCCCTCCCCTTGTAGGGAGAGGGAGGGGACGGGTTTCTGTCTCCTCCCCCTCCCTGCTACCCCCTTTTTTTCTCCTGGTGGGGCCAGTCCCCACGGACCTTTCTGGGGTTGCCTTCCCTATCATCTCCATATTTCTATCTGTCCCCCCTTCCTCAGTCTTCACCCCTACTCTAACTGAATATGCGTTTTATTCTATTTTATTTTTTATTTTATTATAATTATTATTATTTTTATTTATTTATTATTTTTTTATTATTTTATTTTTTTATTTATTTTTTTTATTTATTTATCTATTTTTTTTATTTTATTTTATTATTTTATTTTATTTTATTATTTTATTTTTTATTATTTTTTTGTTATTTTATTTATTTTTTTTATTATTATTTCTTATTTTTATTTATTTTTTTATTTTTTATTTTTTTATTTTATTTTTTTATTTATTTATTTTTATTTTTTTTATTTTATTATTATTTTTTTAAATTTTATTTATTATTATTATTTTTTTTTAATTAATTTTTTTTTTTTTTTTTTTAGGCCCTTGCCACTGAAATCTTAGGAAATTAGGTGGCAGGGCCTGCCAGAGTAATTACTTCTAATGTGATCCCTCTATGCCTGACCTGCCTCCTCGGGGTTAAGTGTGGGCAACGGGAGGTCCCACTAGGGGCCCAACGGCTAAAAGGTCAGAGAAACAACACAACATGACACTACACAACATAAACATGTACCTTACACTTTTTAAAATCTCTGGCCTTCACAGTGTTCTGTGTTTCACAAACAGAGTACACAACACGGAGAACGGGGGAAACCCCTTGGGCCGTTAGACAATGAACACTTTACACTTTACACTTTACTTTACACACTTTGTCAGTGTAGTACCACAGAGTTGATACATTGCTCTGGGGTTGCTGTTTCCCATATGTAGTACTTTACATTTGTCAATGTTAAACTTCATTTGCCACCTCTCAGCCCATCTGCTCAACCTTTCCAGATGCTGTTGCAGAAGCATAGCATCAATAGTGTCCTTAACAACCCTGCCAACCTTTGTATCGTCTGCAAACTTGGATATTAAGCTTGATATACCATCGTCAATATCATTTATAAATACAGAAAACAATAATCGACCCAACACTGAACCTTGAGGGACACCACTAATAACATCAGTCCACGATGAGCAGTGTCCATTGATTACCACTCTCTGTCTTCTCCCCCTCACTTATCTCTTTATCCATAGCAGCAATTTGCCTCCATTGCCACACTGCTCCAATTTCTGCAGCAGTCTTCCATGTGCAACAGTATCAAAAGCCTTTCTAAGATCCAAGTATATAATATCAAAGTTATTCCCTGCTTCCAGTTCTTTTGTGACTGCAGCATAGTATCCAATCAAATTGATCAGGCAAGACTTCCCCTTAACAAAACCATGCTGTCTTCCAGCCATAACTGAAATCTTGTCTAGATGATCCTGCAGCGCTTCTTTAACCAGTGCCTCCATTAATTTTTAAACTCACAGGTCTATAATTACTTTTGTCAGCCTTGATGCTCCTTTGTGAATTGGGGTCACATTTGCACATCTCCAGTCCATGGGTACCTCCCCTGAGTCCAAGGAAGCTCTCATAATTATGGCTAAGGGTTTGCTTACTTGTCTTGCTGCCTCCGTTATCAGTCCTAATTGGATGAGTGCTGTTAAATAGTTCTTGCCTGAAGTTGTCATAAGCTGGGAAATAAAGCAGAACATGCCTTCAATTTATCCCGCAGTGAACCATGTCCAGTAATTAAATACGACGTTGTCATTGAAGTATAAAACTATCCCATAACTTTCTTATTTAGAGCAAATGTTACATCTTCAATGAACTCCCTGGTAGTGAGTCCTGTTTCACTGGATTTCCATCTGTATTATCACTTCTCAGTGAATTGTGTCCAAAGATTAATTTTCTACTGCCGAATGTCCATGGGCGGATTACTTGCAATGTCGAGGATTTGAGTTGCCAAACCTTTTTTTAGGTTATAAATCATGCCTTGGTATGCCACTGATACTGTTGATTTCAGAAATTGCAATCCGAATACAACCTGAGATCACTTGTAATGCATTGGTTGATGCTGTTCTGCAGCATCTGTGTGTTGCCAATATTATCTTTCTCTGCAATGATAAACGTTTGGCCTTCACTGTGACGTGAGTAACCCTAGGAAACCACATGGCAGCCGCATATACTACAATTGGCAAAAATATAGCCTTATAATATAATTTCAAACTTTTGTGCTTTATACCCCATTGAGCTCTTGAGAGCCTAATCACATTGGCAGTAAACTTCTTAATGTTTTCAGCTACGTTCTTTACGTGGGGGATTAAAGAAAAGTTATTATCAATAAAGAGACCAAGATTTTTATTTTGAGAAACATAAGGAATTTGCGTATTGTTGATATACTGTATAAAATTTAAGAGTTCTGTTATATTCCAGTTTATTATTGAAAATCATCATTTTAGTTTACGACTCAGAAATTTTTAATTTGTTTATTCTAGACCATTCCAGCAAATCATCAAGGATTTCTTTCCCATGTGTTTCTAGCAAAAGTCTTGATCTGCCTGGTAGACATAGCACTAAATCGTCGGCATATGCTATTTTATTGCAAATCTGACTTTCTTTTAGTAACCATTGGTCTAAAACAGAATTCCAGAGGAGAGGCCCAAGGACCGAGCCTTGTCGGCATCCTCTGGAAATGAATTTTGAAAATACCAAATGTTGTGAGATGACTTTTATCTGCCTATTTGAAAAATAAGATCTAATAACCTGATATAGTAAATCTTCACATTCTGCCTCTCGAAGTGAGAGGGCGCTCTCCGACCAGAGTGTATCGAAAGCGCCCTCAAAGTCGATAAAAACACCTATCATGTATTTCTTGTCTGTAGTTTTACCTAGATTCATCAAATTTCTGATGGCATCTTCAGTTGAGGAGCCTTTCTTAAAGCCAAATTGTGAATGAGAAATCATATGAGTTAGCCAAAACCTTCTGCATCCTAGGCGCTAATAATCTCTCATAAAACTTTCCACGATTTCCTAAAAGGGATATAGGGCGATATGCCTTGGGATCCGTTCCCAATTTTCCCGGCTTTCTGAGCATCTCTACTAACGCAATCTTCCAAAAATTTGGAAAAGTCCCCTATAATAGACATTTGTTGAATACATTCAACAATATATGTGTAAAATGTTGGTGAAATCTTTTGATTGCCGCATTTTCAACAAGTCTATTCCAGGACATTTTGACAGATTGATTTTAGAAATTGCAAGTGCAAGTTCATCTAGACTAAATAGTTCCGTGTCATTTAATCACCTTGTAAGATCCGTTAACAAACCTTATCTGAGCTTGCTCGGTTGTGTCTTGCTCTGGGTGATCATCAGGGAAAAGTCTCTCTATAATAGCTTCAACCGTGGAGAGCCAATCAGTAATCAGACTTCCGTTAGAGTAAACAGAACTATATATTTCAGGAGTTACAAGTTTGTCACAAAAAGTTTTATATTAATCCCCCATGGATCAGAATTACTTGTATGGGACACTAGTTTCTGCCATGAGGATCTTTTGTTTTCCACAATAACTTTTAAATATTCCTTACGTAGTTGACCATAGACTTCATTGAGTCGCTAATGTCCGTTTCTGTTAAGTATCTGTGCCTCTGGAAATTCTTCCTTGCATCTATAACCCGTCTTCTCAAAACAGATAACTGGGGATTCCACCATGGGGTGGAGCCAGGTCTCCTAACGTTTCTTTTAGTGGATTCAGTCAAAGCTCTGAAAGAGGGTTTTTCACAAAGTAAGCATATTCTATTGCAGATAAACTGTTCAATTGTGCAATTTTATCATCTGAAAATTCTTGAGGCATGGCTTTGCTAAATTTGGTCCAATTCGTGGTTCTGATAGAGAAGCGGTTTAAATCCTGAAGGTGACCTGAAGAACTTCCATCCCTATCATTTAATACTAAATTAAAATCGCTATTGCATACATCCGGGCAGACCATCCAGTTTTTTACATGCTGCGACAAGCGTGGAGAGGAAAGGTTAGGTCTATGTTAGACCGTCCGTGAACGTTCCAAAAGGTTGTTGGCATGTTGGGAAGATTATGCACATTCCGATGGTTAGCCAATATAAATTCTTCAAACATAGAACCGCTAGCGTCGTTACGTTCACTAAACCAAAGTTGGAATTTTGCATTGGAGTCAGTTTAAACCAATATATTTGCCATAGAAAAAGTGCTTAAAATTTCTTCCAAAAGATGCATTGGTACCTCAGTATTATCATTTGGAGCGCAATATAAAGAAACCATGTAGAAGTCTAAAAATTGGGTAAAAATATGGATGCAGGTAGAAAAGGATGTACAAAAACGAGATATGACTGTTACAGTTAGACCTCCATTAAATACAATAATGGCAGTTTTTGGATGCTTGATTCACATGCAACGACTCTAGCTACTAACGGGTATCCAACAACGTGTTATAACTTATCCGTTTGTCTATACATCCTGAATAGCCAAAATATCTACCTTATCCTGCAAACATGAAGCTCTTAGTTCATCTGCAACGTAACGTGAACGTTGCATGTTCACATGCATTATTTTTAGGAAGTATTTGTTGGTAGATCCATTGTAATTTAGATGATTTTTTTGTGTATTATTCATTAGCAATTTTCAGGCTTACGAGTTCAGCTGCTTTCTGATATTCTGGACAGAGTGGATCCTTACAGAATGTGCATTGTCCCTGTTCCTCCTCTTACAGTTTATACATCTCGGGGGTTGTTGTTTATGGGGCAATCTGCATATATATGTCCCCCGGCTGCACGACGACCGTAAGATACAGTCTTATGGGTGCAAAACTGCGTGAGGTTGCCAAATTTAACCCCAGGGGCTCACATCTGGTGAGTATGGGCTTGGCACACCCAGGGTCCCGAGCTAGATATCATTCTTCTCTTTTTTGGTGATTCTCTCCTACTTCTGACTCTCTCTCTCTCTCTTAGGGTAACTCGGGGAATTTTTTTTTTTTTTTTTGGCTGGTGCAGCATAAGCTTCAGGATTATTATTATTAATAATAATAATAATAATCCTAAGCAACGGAAGCATTTTGTCACTATTGTAAATATCGTGTATTTATGATCTGGAGAATCCCAAGAAAATTCTATCGTTTTCTAAAATATGTCTAAATAATCTCGGTGAGAAACTTATCACCCAATTTATCACTTTTGTCTTTGTACCGGAGCTAAAAGGTAACATCATCTCTTCCTGAATCTCTTCAAAAGTAAAGCCATACTCTCTCGCCCTCTAAAAAACAGTCTTAATTCAAGCAGCTACATATGCCTCAGGTGTGTGGTTTAACAAGGAGACAAAAGCGGAAAATAGCATGAAACTCAATATTATTCACCCACCGGTTCTCCTTACCATGACGCGGGCCTGCAATACAGTCTCCACTCACGCCCTGCAGGTGATCACGGGGCCTTGCCTCTTGACCTGGAGGTGATGCACAGATGCATACTCTACCAGCTTGGACGGGGGAAAGATCAAGCAATCTCTGTGAATCGATATGCAGAAAATAAACGACTGTAAATCTACTTCAATTCGTATGGCAACAACGTTGGATGGTATCCACCCAAGGGGAGATAACTCGTAAGTTTACTCCAGACGTACAAACAACGTATCTAAAATTGCCTTCATAGTTCTCCCCGGTACTCTGTTGCACTTACTTATTAACAGGGCACGGTGCCAAACGCAGCAAGCTAACAACACTGGGAATAGCCAACATTCCATCTTGCGCATGTGGTTCACAGGAGACCCGGAACCACCTGATGCATGACTGCCGACTCTATGAGGACCTGCGAGTCTATTCATCACCGAGCAACAGGTTATTCATAAAGACATTTCCATTTTTTTTTTTTTTTTTTTGATTTATTTATATACACAATTACTTACAAATTATATACAAAACTTACAAAGAACATGTATATACAAAATTATATACATTAACATTCTCATTATACATGTGTGTCTGGTATTACCATAACACCAACGCCAATACAAGGCAGCTGCTGTCTAATGTTCTTGCCAAAATGCATAATTCCCGAATCCACCGGAGGTAGTACAATACCGGCGTGCGCCAGCCATCTTGATGTCAAGAAGAGAAACCTCCACAAATTATCTTCAGTACCGCCGAGAAACTAATTATTATATAAATCGGATATATGCATCACTTATTTTAAAAGTGCTCGGAGTCTCAGAATTCCTGACAACCTGAAAAACCAATATATAATTAGATTACATACAATGGACGAAGTTCAGCTACATAACGTAGCACAGTGGTCAGGAGCGAGAGTGCATAGCACGTGTTCCTTGAGTGCACCGGGGTTCAAGCCCGTGACTACTAAATACGATATTTGTATTGACAATTTATTGTAAACTCTATTGACTTGGTTGTCCTGCTGGAGTATAAACAGAAAATTTATTTATTTTATAAGTGCTCCACAAACCTCTAACCCCACAGAGACCACCTGCACATTCAATTAACAGCATTGTGTAGTCTGTCCGCTGGAACTTTTAAACCTGCTGACAAACACAATGAGATAGCTACAAACTCTTTCACACAAACCTTCTGTTTCACAAAAACAAATTTTAACAATAACAATTAACAGAAATGTATATAATACCAATTGTCATAAATCAACACAACATTAATTAGCATAAATCAACACAATAAGTGACATATATCAACACTATAAGAATTTATATAAATCTTCTGTTTTCACATAAAACCATTGTCTTTTGTGAAGTCAATCTCCAGGAGAAGCTGAAGTTCTTAGCTAAGTCCTCAATGTAAAGACAGTTATCGAGATTTGCAGAGCATTAAAATTATCAGTGTTGAACTAGGATATTTACATTGTTCTCCATTCAGTTTGGAACCACATTCATTAAACCCGCTCTAAGTTGAGAATACAATGGACAGTTCAGAAGTACATGAATCCACGTTTCATATTCCCCACATGTACAGTACGGATCAGGCTCCAGACCGCGCTCAAATAACAGCCCAGAGAGAGATCCATACTCTGATAAGAAGATAAGAAATTGTCGTAGAAGGCCTAAACCACGAAATAACTCCAGGGGTTGTTCTGAATTCCACTTGCGCGATATACTTTCTTGTAACAAGCCTGAATTCGCTCGCGTCCCATCTTAATTGCCAAACAACAGTAAATTCCTTCCAAATCCTTTTCTTCTCCCTTTTAAATTCACTGGCTGGATCAGTTGTAACACCAAGCATTGTCTTAGATTGTCCTTTTTTTTAGATAGAATATGAAGCCCCGGAAAACAACATACAGATCCACAGGGATCATACCGCCAAGTATTTGGGTTGCGTTATTTGAAACAGTCTTTGGAACATTATTGATCATCAGAAGAACTGATCTTTGTGTGGAGATAAGTTTTTGTTTCGCTTTAACCCTTGATCCTTTTTTGGTACCAAACAATTGTTGCGTATGATACAGTAGGCAAGAATGTGGTTTTATATTCTTGCCTATTATATATTCAAAGAAAACTTTAAAGGTTCAAAGTTTTCTTTGATAATCCCCACTTCTTTCAGTGAAAAAACGGATTTTATTCCGTAGTTTTCACACGAGGCAGAAAACTGAGTTACTGAAATATACCCAGTGGGCAGGAACATCTCTACATAATTGACGAAACCAACTACAAAGCCTTCACTACTTTTGCCCAGACTGTATTTGAAATGCGTCAAATTCACCTACAGCAAACTGTTCAGCGCACCCCCATCTTATAATGAACCCAAAACTCAATTCACAGAACATATCCTGAATGGAATCAAAGAAAACACCAACAGGATATTGATCTTTATCCTGAACTAACAGGAATCTCTCGACGTTCACAAAGGAAGCTATCTGACAAACCCACCAACCCAAAAAAAGGACTTTTCTACAATAGCCACAAGAACTCCAAGCAATCCTTGAGCTTCATGAATCCATGTGCCTCTTCTCATCTCCTAAGAGAAGATTATCCAAGTCCTCTACCCCATGTGGGACACTGCTCATTGCCTACAAGTCACCCTTGGCTGAAGAAGATTAAATTGCTGACACTGGGCTCTTGCCCATTGTGGGACCCACTAACTTGCTGGCACCTCTTCTCTTCTCTTCGAGGTGTAGGACAATACTGATTTTCCTACCTGGGTAGGAACTCATATAAATACTCCTCTGGGAGTGGGACTGGCATTTGACTTTTCAAATTCCGGGCCATGCTATTAGGCAACCTGACCTTGTGGGTCACTTGACCTCACAATCTTTTCTCTTCCTCCTCAGGTAGGGTGGGCTCCCCCCCAAACACCCTACTTCGCCCTTTCTTCTGCTTACCTTCTTTCTTCTCCTCAATCTCTCACCCCTTCTCCTATTTCAAAAAAAAAAAAAAAAAAATTATTTATTTTCTTTCTTTCTTTCTTTATTTATTTATTATTATATATATATATTTATTATTATTATTATATACATATTTTTTTTTATTAATTTTATTTATTTTTATTTTATTTTATTTATTATTATTATTTTTTTATATTTTTATTTCTTTTTTTATTATTTTTTTATTATTATTATTTTTTATTTTTATTTTATTTATTTATTTTTTATTTATTTATTTATTTTTTTGGCCCTCCCTGGGAAGCTCAGGCTAACCCCAGGGTCGGCCAGCCAGAGTACTCTTCCCACTTACCTGGTCCGGCTCCCAGTGCCAGTGACGGTAACTAGCAGTCTGCCGTGTTCCACAGACCCTAGGCTAAGCGGCCAGATGAACAACATAACCGGCACTAAGCAAACATGAACATACACTAACATATGCTATCTGGCCTTGACAGTAGTGTCTTACTTCACAAGAGATTGAAATGCGGAGTTGTGCGAAAGCACCGGTGCCGCCTGTCAAAAAACACTATGTCACTAACACTATGTCGCTGGATGCCCCGACAATTGTCAGAGGAGGACAAAGAAAAACGCATGGGAATGTGTCTGGAGAACCTGTTGCGATACAGCGACGAAGGAGAGGATTTTCTCACTCGCATGGTCACAGCAGACGAAACGTGAGTTCATCACTTTACCCCCGAGAACAAACAAGACTCTATGACTTGGAAACATCCACAAAATCTTGTGCAAAAAAAATTCAAAACTGTTCCCGGTGTCTGAAAAGCCATGGCCACAGAATTCTGGAATCGCCAAGGCGTTCTGATGGTGGATTTATTGGCGAAGGGAAGAACAATCAAAGCACAACTTTACTGTGGAATGCTGGAAAAACTGAAAGCCAACGTTCGACCCAAACGACCAGAACTCATGACCAGCGGAGTGATTTTGTTGCACGACAACGCAACTCTGCACACTGCCCACACCACTCGTGAGCGGTTGAGCCGTAATCGTTAGGAAACTCTGTAAAGTCAAAGAATCCACCAATCTCAGGCGTAACATAGGATCTAAAGCCTACTCAACAAATTGGGTTATTGGCTTCGCTGCAAAATTTATAAAATGTCTTTCTGACAGATTTAACTTGGGAATCAAGCCCATAATTACCGTCGGTTTACAAAAGTGAACAAATGCTTTAGATGTCTGGCTGTTGGTCATTCATCCCACAACTGTAATCAAAAAGTAGTGTGGTGTGGCCATTGTGCCATGGGAGGACATGTAGTAGTAGTGGCATGTGATGCAAGAAAGAAAGTGTATGAGCTTATGCAGCATCAGCCAAAAAAAAAAAAAAAAAAAAAAAAAATTCACACAACCATTCCCTTTAATATTTGTCCAGTTTCTCCTTAAATTTATTTAACCTATCAACTTCCACAACGACAGGTGGAAGTTTGTTCCAGCAAATAAACACCCGCTGGCTAAAGGCAAATTTCCGCACATCTATTCTACATCTGTCGTTCCTCAATTTCAATTTATGCCACCTTAGGTTCGTAATCTGACCAAGTGGAAGAATTCCATCAGAATTCAGCTTGCTGAACCCATTCAAGGCCTTATACACCTCAATCAGATCACCTCGTAGGTGCCTAGTCTACAGCTGCTGCAATTTGCAGAATTTAAGCCTCTCCTCGTAAGAGGATCCCTTAATTCTCCTCACCAATCTTGTTGCCCTTCTCTGTACACGTTCAAGCAAATCTACATCTTTCCCGAAATGAGGCCTCCAGACTTGCATGCACTATTCAAGGCGTGGCCTAACCATTGCCTTATACAGAGGGAAAATCACCTCCTTTTCCCTGCTAGCAAAATTCCTGTATATATTATTGACAACACCCTAAGACCTGCCCTGGCAACCTGCCTGCATTGCTCAGAAAATTTCATATCTGACTGCACAATTACTCCCAGGTCTTTTTCATTTTCTACCACCTTAAGTGTAGTACCACACAGTTGGTACGTTTCTCTGGGGTTACTTCTACCAATATGCAGTACTTTGCATTTGTCAATGTTAAACTTTAGTTGCCACTTCTTAGCCCATCTGGCCAAATTTTCTAGATCCTGTTGCAGTAACACACTGCCATTACTGTCATTAACAACCTTGCCAACCTTTGTATCATCTTCAAACTTCGATACTAAGCCTGATATACCTTCATCAATATCATTGATAAATACACAAAACAACAATGAACCCAACACCGAACCCTGTGGGACTCCACTGATAACAATAGTCCACGAAGAGCAGCACCCATTGATTACCACCCTCTGTCTTCTCCCACTCAACCATCCTTTTATCCATTGTAGCAACTTACCCTTAATACCATTCTGCTCCAATTTGTACAGTAGTCTTCCATGCGCAACAGTGTCAAAAGCTTTCCTGAAATCCAAGTATATGATATCAAATATGTATACCGTGTGGCTTCAAAAACAGGATAGACCAAACTACATTAACTGCAAGAGGCGTCGTAAGGATTACGATCACTCTGTAAAGGACACTTCGTGTCCAGAATAGAGAGCAACGAAACAGGCTAAAACAAGAACCATTAATGAGAAACATCGACCAGACCAATTCCCTTAATGAAAATTTCCCTAACCATGAGAATATTACCATACTGCAACTGAATGCTTATCGCTCCAGGAATGTCACAGATGAAGTCCAAGTTGCCGTCACTGAGATTTCGCCGACCGGGCTAGCCGGGTGGGTAAAGTGCCTGCCTGGCAACCCAAAGGTTGCGGGTTCGATTCCCGCCTCGGGCTTGGATCAATGTTCTGCAAAAACCTTGGGAGGTGCATTGTGGCCACAGAAGCCTATGCGCCAAGAATTACTAAAAAAAAAAAAAAAAAAAAAAAAACTGAGAATTCTTACGTGCTCTGCTTACAAGAATCCTATTTTTCCTTGGACACAACTCAAAATTAATGGGTTTCCCAATCTCTGCCCGGATCATACATGCTAACGCAGAACATCCAATAATCCGCAATAGTGACATTTAATACCTCACTTGGCATAAGTTATTTCTACCCTGTGTCCCAAATGCTACATGTGTGAAAAATTTCAACACTTTCTCATACTTTCTATTTGGTATCACTCTACTGTCTTCCATCTGAAGATAACCAAATCTCCCTGAACTATCTAGATTCTGTCATGGAAAAACTATGCCTATCACCAATCATTATAGTTACAGACTCCATTGCCAAGTCTCCATTACGGTTTAGTACCTCCACTGACCACAGAGGACGATAAATGGAGAACTTCTTACTGGCACAGAACCTGCATATCGTAAATAAATTCAACCAACCCAGTACCGTCTTCACAATAAATGATGAGTCAAACATAGACCTGACAACTGCATGCATCACTAACAAAATATCAAACTGGGCTGTGATTGAGGATCTAACATGTAATTTAACACCGTGCAATTTCATTTAAAATAACCACAAATTTATAAAATCGGAGGTTACCACCTCAAGACCTGAGAAGTTTTGCTATAAAGCATATAAAATGACCACTGTTCTCGGAATCAGTTAAGTATGACTTCCGTGATGAAATTTTAGATTCATTTAATCAGCTTAATGACGGAGAACAAGCCTTCTATATCCAAACTGCCTTACTACGAGTAATTGAATGCTCGACTAAGAGCTCCAAAAAAATCATCTGTTCCCTGGTGGAATCCCCAGCTAACAGTTTTTAGAAGACGTGTTCACTGGGCAAGGAAACTGTATCAAAGACGAGGCTCTTGGCCTCCTAATGAAGTACAGAGACTCAGAAATGTATACCGAACCATAACACATCAGTATAATCTCGAAATCTCAAAGCAAAAAATCGCTACCTGGCAGTCCTTCGTCTCCACTGTGAGCAACTGGAATTCGTGGGGAATATTCTATAAACTTAGCAGAGATAAAGTGCCAACCAATGATATTTACAACTCCATACTGAGTAATGACTCTGAAACCATGACCTGGCATGATATTGTCACAATGATTCTGAATAAACTTT
The DNA here is from genome assembly GCF_048544385.1 of Mastigoproctus giganteus. Taxonomy (NCBI): domain Eukaryota; kingdom Metazoa; phylum Arthropoda; class Arachnida; order Uropygi; family Thelyphonidae; genus Mastigoproctus; species Mastigoproctus giganteus. Next base: position 134,123,082 of record NC_143575.1, read on the forward strand.
TCTATCAAGATGATCAGTCAACAGACTCTTCCACTCCATCCATGACAAGAACCCTCAATCTTCAATATCCTCCAGTGTGGATACTGACCTGTTTTCTCAACAAGAGCCTTCAAACACCTTAAAATAAAATCAATATCCAAAAATGTCCTGGACCTAACTTGTTGGTGAAATCTGTCATTAAGAAGTTCGGAGAAGCTTATCCTATCATCCTCTTAAATCGCTTCAACAAATTTCTTCTCTGTGGTACTTTTCCCCATCTCTGGAAGAATGCACTAGTCAAACTACTAAGAAAACCCAACAAGTCCCCATCAGACCCCAGATCCTTCTGCCCCATTTCTCTCATACCGAATTTTGGAAATTCTAGAAACGACTACTCGCCCCAAGAATCTCTGATTTTTCTAAGCTCAAGACATCTTTTCACCTCCCCAGTATGGATTCGGTAAGGGCAAGTCCAGTGAAATGCATTTCTTGCGTTAAAAAATTACATCCAGAATTCCATATAAAAATATGAAATGGCCATCTTCATAGACTTTGAAGGTGCTTCTGACTCCCTCTGGTGGGAGAGCGCCCTTGCAAGTCTTCGGAACAACTCATGCTCCTCTTAGATGTACCAAGCTATCTGAGCCTACTTTGATCACAGATCTATACAGGTTACGTCAAAAACCTGCAGCATAACGCGAGCTGTCAATAGAGGATGTCCTCAGGGCTCTATTCTGGGCCGCTCTTCTGGAACATTACACTAAATACATGGCTAACCAGACATTTTGATTTTGCTACCCATTTGCATATGCTGATGACCTTGTCATTGCCTTCTCAGGCTACTCCATGCAACAAATTCAAGAAAGAGCCTCTCTGATCTTAAAGGATCTCATGAAATGGGCAACTGTCAACAAACGTAAAATATCTCCATCCAAAACTTAGCTCATGATCATTAAATGTCAACTAAATATCCATCATCTTCTTATCTTGAAAAGAGCTAACAAGCAAATACCATATGTCAAATACTTAAAACATCTTGGTGTGATCATTGATGATAGACTCAATTTTATTCTCCACGTAAACCACCTAATAGATACAATCAAGAAATTTACTATGGCTATTGTTCGATTTACAAAAACTGACTTGGGGCTTGGATGCATAATTGTTCTCTTATATCACAAGGCAGTATTCAGGCCTGTTGCAACCTATGTCGCTCTGATTTCATATGACAGAATTAAGAACATCAAACTGAAATCCAAAGTACTCTCCTTGCAAAGATCCGTGATTCTTAAACTGCTCCGTGCTTGCAGAACTGTCTCAAATGTTGCCCTGCAGGTCATAGCTGGAGTATTACCTCTGGATTTGCACATTTTACATCATGCCTTCTGCTACTTTTCAACACACCAAACCTCCATGGAATTCTATGGAATATAGAATGATGTCCTTGCAGACACCAAAGTTGAAAAATCCCAGATTTGGTCTGCTTTAATAAAAATTTGGGAAGATCATTGGGATATAATCCCTAAAGGCAGAACTACATATAAATTTATACCAGAAAAAATGACTATGGTTCTCTCCAAACCTCTACACATCATTTATCATAACCGGACATGGCTCTTTTAACTCCAAACAATTTCAGTTCAGAATAAGCAATACCGATTATTGCCTTTGTTTCCAACTGGAAGACTGGAACCAACTGCTCTATCACTGAACTACGGAAATCCCTACAAGACTGTTTAAACACATTCTCACCTGGCAACGAAACATCTAGTAGAATCTGCCTCACACTTTGGAATCCTATAATTTGTTAGAAGAAAGGTTCTGTCGGCCAATCCCGCTTCAGCTGAACCTCCTACCGTGCCTTCAGCACCTTCTCAATAATGTCAGCCTGAACAGTGAGTGGTGTCTTGCACAGAAAAAATATTGTTACCATGAATAGCTCTTAGAAGATCATTTTTTTTTTTTGAAGATCCGCCCCACATTGATTCATTTTTTTTACTTTTATCCCCCAAGGGCAACCTAAGGATTGCTGGCACCCACTCGTATTGCACTGCCTCCAGTGGGTGCGAGATTTGTCCAATCTTAGACAATTCACTTTTATTTTTTATTAGTATTTTTTTAAATTTATTTTTATTTTATATATATTTTATTTTACTTTTATTTTTATTTTATATATATTTTATTTTACTTTTATTTTATTTATTTTTTTTTTTGTAATTTTTTTCTTCTACTTTCTTTAGCCATACAGGCTAAAGAAAATAGAAGAAAGTCTGGGCAACTGTGGATTTTTTATTTATCTTACTTTATTTTATTTATCTTTTTATTTCATTTTATTTTATATTTACAATCATTATTTATTTATTTTTTTCCTTACTTCTATTATATATTTTCTTACTTTTATTTATACTATATTTTTTATTTTATTTTATTTTACTTCACCTTCATTTTATTTATTTATTTATTTTTCTACTCTTATCTTAAATTATTTTATTTTACTTTTTTTTAAAATTATGATTTTATTTATTTATTTTTTCTCTATGCTGGAACCCTAAGTTTGGGTAGCTGTGGGCACGGGATTTGCTGACACCCACTGGTATGGCACCACCTCCAGTGAGTGCAGGACTTTGCCCTCTTCAACGTACTGTTTGAGAATTAGGAATAGTTTTCTTTTACCCCAACAAAAAATCATCTGTTGTTTTGCAGAGGTGCGTTATCGGCAGTTTTCAGTAAATTTTCCCTATCTTTGTTTACATGGTCACAGTACCAGAATATCCGAATGACATCATTTTGAAGTGTCAAAAAAAAAAAGAAAAGAAACCATTCAAATTTAACAACTAGTTCAAAGAACTAGTGACAATATCGATGATGAGAGAAGGAAAACGACAACGAAGGTATTAACCTTCTAAACGTGAAATGTTGGCATTTGTTGAAAACAAAGTTAGAATATTATCAATGAGGTTACAGTTAAACGAAAGAGATAAAATTCGGCGATTTCAGGGTACCTAATTGATAAGACAGTTTCGGAAGTATTGAAGCATTTGATGAACGCTCTGAGTACAATACCAATTTCGAGTGAATGTGAACAAGGATTTTCACAAATGAATCTGATTGTCAGCCCAACCAGTGCTTCATCATTGACAAAAACAATTTCTTCACTCCTATTTCTTAAAATTGTAGACCAGCCGCTGACATGCTTCGATCCAGCAAATACGTCCACTTGTGACTGCTTCGGAATGGTCATTCAGCAACAGACACAAAGAGATTTTTTTTTTTATTAAAACCCCAAACACGGGAGATATTAGAACCTATAGCAGTTAGTACCGTGTTTGGGTTGGAGGTTGAGAAGATATTTGTTGATATTAGACTTGAACTTCTGCAGACTTTTAATTTTCAGGAAATACATATGAAGGAAGATTTTTCCAGAAAACGGCAGTTGAATGAATAAACGAGGAAGATGACAAGTTGGTTCTGTGAGTTTGAAGTTGGACAGTAAATGGATGTTCGCTGGTGGCGGAACGTGTTCGGACTATTTTTAAAGAGAGAGCAGGAATTATAGAGGCCAATTCAGTAAAACAGTGCTCATGGAATTATCTGTAGAAAAGGCATGCACGACTATGAGACAGCGAGTAGAGAGATTCTGTTAGAGAGGAGTAATTAATTAACCTAACTGCCTCTGTTTTATTAGAATCTAGAAGCTTGAGAGAGGTTTTGGGAGCACTGACCCAGATGTGGAAACAATATTCCATGGTAGGGCTGATTTGCGATTTGTCCAGAGTGAACAGCTGTTTGGAAGAAAAGTAATGCCGAGAGCGAAAGAGAAAACCAAATTTTTTAGATGCAGACGAAGCAATATTTATAATGTGCTTGTGCCAAGAGAGATTAGAAGTTAGAGTAATCCCCAAAACAGATATATCATTTTGTTTGAACTTAGAGCGTCACCAAAGATAAGCATAGGAGCAGAAGAATCCTTTTTGTTAGATATAAGACAAGACTGAGTTTTAGAAGGATTGAAATCAACTAAGTTGTCTTTGCCCCACCGGAGAATTACCTGGAAATCGGCATTTAAGGAATTGGTAGCTGATATTCGAGAAGTTGAAGCTGATTGAGTAGGGCAAGGTTTTTCAAAATGGAAAGTGGAATGCAATGTGCTTTCATCGGCAAAACTATGGATAGGATTTCCAGTCAATGGGAAAGGTCAATAATATACAAGAGGAAAAGAGTGGGGGAAAGAACTGAACCTTGGAGGGACACCAGCATTAGTGGAGAAGTTAGAAGACAGAGAGTCGTCTACCATAACCCTCAGTGAGCAATCAGAGAGAAAACTGGATAACCAATTACTAAAATCAGTTGGCAAACCATAAGATGGAAGCTTGTTTAGAAGACCTTTATGCCAAACACGATCAAAAGCCTTTGAGATGTCAAGAGCAACTACTTGTGTTTCACCGAACCTTTCCATTGAATTAGTTCATAAATGGGTAACATAGGCCAGAATATCACTAGTGAATTGACACTGACGGAATCCATTCTGGCGATCGTTGATCAGACAGAAGGTTTCTAGTTAGTTTAAGAGTTGGTGGTTAATTGATTTCTCCATTACTTTAGAAAGAGTAGACGTAATTACAATGGAATGATATTTGGATGGGAGGGATTTGTCACCCTTTTTAGAAACTGGCTGGATATGAGCAAATTTCCAAGCAGAAGGAAAAACACCTTTGGAATAAGAAAGTGAAAAAAGGCGGCAAAGAACAGGAGTAAGTTCAGGAGCACAGGTTTTGAGATCAAGGGGAGAAATACCATTAGGACCTGGAGCTTTCTTAGCATCGAGATTTGTCAAAATCTTTCTGACCTCCTTTTGACAGAAAACCACAGGAGGCATTGAATGGAGACTGTTGGGAATGGTGGGAGGTGTTTTACTAAGATCATTAATACATGAGTTGGAAGGAAAATGGGATGCTAGCAGGTCAGCTTTATCCTTGGCTGAAGTGACAACAGAACCATCTGGTTTTGACAGAGGCGGAAGCAGAGATGGGCAAAAGTTGCAGCCAATAATAGCTTTGGCAAGAGACCAAAATGCTCGGCTACCATCAGGGCAAGAAGCTAGTTTTCTACTCTTAACCTGTTCAAAATCTAGTTTGGACTGATTAATAACTGCTTTACAATTGTTGTGAGCTTTGGTGTAGGCAGAAAATGAAACTGAAGAATTGGAAACAAGCCAATTACGATATGCAACATCCTTCTCTTGAACAGCCTTAGCACATTTATTGGAAAATCAAGGTTTAGATAAAGGATGAGATTTTAATGTGGAATAAAGAATTCCATTCCTACAAGAATAATTTCACTGACACGATCTGAGCAAACGCTGACATCAGAAGGTTTGAAACAGTAGTTCGACCAAGGAAAAGAAGAAAAGAAGTCTTGCAGGTCATCCCATTTTGCATTTTTGTAATGCCAAACAATACGAGGTTGGGAATAGCCATGAGATAAAGGCTCCATTGGCGAAAAACAATCACCAAGTTGTGATCTGGGGTACCTAAAGGACCAGTCATTTCGACTGTGTACTTAGATGGGTTTTTTGTGAGAAAAAGATGAAGCGGGTTGGTTGTATGGTTAGGATTGTCCAGTATTCTTGTAGGTAAAAGCAGAGATGCATTCTGTGCAAAGTCATTAGAAATTGCAAAAGCCTCAGCATCTTGACCAGCTGGTTCGGTGTGACTAGAAAATGGAAGCCAGCTGGAGTTGTGAACGTTAAAATCACCAAGGAAAATTACCTCACTGTTAGGAAAGTTGGACTTGAGAAAGTCAAGTTGCAAAGAGAGAAAGTCAAAAAGCTCCAAGTGATTAATGCAGTTGGGAGAACAGTAGAGACAGAAGATGAATTTGACACAAGGTAGAGAGATTTTAAGCCAGAGAAGATCAAAGAGAGGAGATTCCAAATTACCAATTCTCTGACAGGGAATATCGGAACGGACATATGCACAAGTACCACCTTTGAGGCGAAAGGAATCATACAGTGAATAATTTGGGCAACTGAGATGAGCAGTATTTGAATCAACCGATAACTGAGATTCTGTCAGAAAAGTACATGGGGTTTGGCAGACTGCAAGTGGAAATGGACATAGTTGAGATTAGAATTGAGACCACGTATATTTGTGAAATGAACTAGGAAGTGTTTGGGAGGTTTAGATCTTTTTGCAGATAAGCTTACTCTATTAGTTTGACAATTCATGGTGTATTCAATAGTGTGAAAAAGTAGGGGGGAGTACATGCTGTATGCAGTAATGAAATTTTTGGATATGGTATACACATGGTAAGAATATACCCAGATCCTTGATATAACGTGGCCCCCAGCATACACACTACTCAGACTTCCTCCAGTCACCACCTGACAGACTAGAGGTAGCAAGATTAAACACTAGCTGATCCGGAAGCTTCCTAAAGAGTTACCAATAGGTTCGGTCCGGTGTACTAATTAGCGGCCAGCCTGTGAACACCGTTTTGGAGCTGTACCCTCGAAATGTATGGAAGATTGGATTTCGCTATGATGTTCATCACAATCTCAAAAGCATCAGTCATACTGCATGATGGAAGATATGAGGAAATAGGGAGATGAAAAGAAGTCGGCATAGTGTGTCGGATGAGAACTTCATAAATATTAGGAATATTCTACAAAAACTTTATTATGAAATTATTTTTACTTATTACTTATTTTACTCACATTTTATTTCTTTTTTTTTTTTACACATTTTACTTTTTATTTTTACACATTTTAGTTTTTTTTTATATCGTTAAATAACAAATTTATGCTTAATAAACTGTGTTAATATACTTTACTGTTCTTCATCCAAAAACATTACTACTAAAGTAACAATATCAGGAATTTTTTTTAGAATACTTTTAAAATTCTAAAAATCCTTTTAATTTTCATTTTTCCTGATAGCAAAGAATGAGTACCAACACCTGTTTTTTTTACAAAAAAAGCACTGCTGCTGATAATCAGATTATTATTCCCTCTGGTTGTCTCTCAAATATGCTGCTGTAGAAAACAATCATCCAATAAATCCAAAAAGTCTTGCTTGTGTGTGAGTGACCAACTCACAAGTTCCAGTCTACATGTGGGAAGTTAAAATCCCCCATTAAAAGACAATTTGATTTACTGCCCCACTCTATTTCCCAGTACAGTTGTTCATTGTACACATCAGAGTCATTAGGCCTTTAAGACAATCCTACTCTGAATTTTGCTTTGGCAGTGTTTATGTGACACGAAACTGGCTCAAACGTGCACTGTCCACCCATGTTGACTGGATGCACTTCATTAACACACAGCTGATACGTTACTCTGGGGTTACTGCTACCCATATGCAGTACTTTACATTTGGCAATGTTAAACTTCTGTTGCCACCTCTCAGCCCATCTGCTCAACTTTTCAAGATCCTGTTGCAGTAGAGTACTGCCATTAGTGTCATTAACAACCCTGCCAACCTTCATATCGTCTGCAAACTTAGACATTATGCTTGATATATCTTCATCAATATAATTAATAAATACAGAAAACAACACTGGTACCAACACTGAACCCTGGGGGACTCCACTAATAACATTAGCCCACAAAGACCAGTGTCCACTGATTACGACTCTCTGTCTTTTCCCACTCAACCATCCCTTTATTCATAGCAGCAATTTGCCCTTCATGCCATACTGCTGCACCTCCGTAGCCAGGTGGGAAGGAGCAGCAGTGCGTAGCACACGCTTCTTGATTAGACCGGGGTTCGAGCCCGTCACCACCAAATACGGAGGATGCGGAAAGGTCGGGGAATGACCACCGCATGTCCCGGAGCAATATGGCCTTAGTTGCTAATGCTCCTGAAAACCAAATAACAACAACAACAACAGCCATACTGCTCCAATTTGTACAGTAGTCTATACATGTGAAACAGTATCAAAACCTTTTCTAAGATTCAAGTATATGATATCAAAATCATTTTTTGCATCCTGTTCCTTTGTGACCACATCATAGTATCCAATCAAATTTGTCAGACAAGACTACCCCTTAACAAACTCATGCTGTGTCCGAACTATAACTGAAGTGTTTTCTAGATGATCCTGCAGTGCTTCTTTAACCAGTACCTACATTAATTTTCCAGGAACAGAAGTGAAACTAACAGGTGTGCAATTATTTGTGTCACTCTTTAATCCTCTTTTGTGAATTGTGGTCACATTTGCACATTTCCAATCCATGGGTACCTTCCCCGAGTCCAAGGAAGCTGTCATAATTATGGCTAAGGGTTTGCTTACTTCCTTTTCTGCCTCCTTTAATATAACTGGATAGATCCCAACAATTCCAGGTGCCTTTCATATTTCTGCTCCACTTTGATCATTTATTACGAAATCATTTAGCTCACTGCCAGAATTTAATACAGCTCTGGCATTTACCTCCCTGAATAACTCCTCATATGTAAATGTAGATGCAAAAAACTCATTCAGTTTTTTTTAGCTACCTGAGCAGGATCATGAACAGTTGAACCATCGATATCAAGTGGACCAATCCGATTCACCCCCATCCGCCTAGAATTTACATATGTAAAGAATTCTTTGCTGTTTTTCTTTGCCAAAGATTTCTTGCAATCTGTCTTTGCCTGCCTAACTTCCTTTGTGATTTGATTACAGAAAAACTTATATCTACCATAGGCTTCTGTGTCTCCTGTTAATTTATATGTATCCCATGCATTTTTCTTTTCTGCCACATGTCTCATTATTTCATTTGACATCCATTTAGGCCTACACTTTGAACAATATTTCTTAATTGGTATGAAAAGCCTAGTAGCTTTCAAGATTAATTCTTTGAATGCTTCCCATTTACAATTTGCTGTTGGTAAAATCATCATATGGTTCCACTGCATAGAATTTAAAAACTGTCTCAGACAACTGTAGTCGCCTTTACGAAAGCAAAAACACTTCCCTTTACACCTGATGGTAGTTACCTCTTTGAGTAAATCCTACATTTGCACACTGTGATCACTGCCACCTAGTGGTTCCTTTATCTGCAGATTCTTAATGCATAAAGAATCACTATTGATAATCAGATCAAGAATCTTACTCCCTCTGGTCGCCTCCCAAATATGCTGCCGTAGAAAACAATCATGCAATAAATCCACAAAAGCCTTGCTAGAGTGCGAGTGACCAATTCACAAGTTCTAGTCAATATCCTCAAAATTAAAATCCCCCATTATAAGACAATCTGATTTACTGGCCAACTCTATTTCTCTGTGCATTATACTCATCAGAGTCATTAGGCCTATAACACACTCCTACTCTCAATTTTGCTTTCCCAGTGCTATATCCCACCCATGTGAACTGGCCATCCATGTCAACTGGCTGCACTTCCTTAGATTTTATGTTTCTTAATTAATAGCATAACCCCTCCTCTCTTCCAATGCTTTCTGTACATATTGTACTTCCCAATTTCCAATTCTGCCTTCGTTATCCTGGGATATCATTTGGGATATCAGACACCACATCCCTGATATCCCAACAATATCTGCCTTTGATCTTTTTGACCAACACCTCAAATTGATCAAATTTATTTACTAAACTCCTAGCATTGTTGTTGTTGTTTTTGGTTTTTAGGAGCATTAGCAACTAAGGCCATATTGCTCCGGGATATGCGGTGGTCATTCCCCGATCTTTCCGCATCTTCCGTATTTGGTGGTGACGGGCTCGAACCCCGGTCTAATCAAGAAGCATATGATACGCTCTACTGCTCCTTCCCACCTGGCTACGGAGGCGCCCTCCTAGCATTGGTGTGCTTTTTCTGATTCTTAGCTACACTAACACAGCTCATATATTTACTTGTTCTGCAATGACTCACAGCAGTCTCTGAAATCTCCTGCACCTTGTTTTTCAACTGCTGCTTATTCGAATAGAAGTAGTGCAAGAATCACTTTCACCTCTGCCACTGGCTACTGTTAATCTATTAGTCCATATATCCCCCACCAAGCTAGTAGTTTTTCCGTCCAACCTAACACTGCCTCGATAGCATCAGCAAATATTCTTGCACCCTTTATATTTAAGTCTATCTTATCCCTGTAGAAGCAGTGTTCTCCTGTTAACAAGCACAGACCAGGCTGAAAAAAAAATTCTACCCCATGAGCCTTGCACAATCTGACACTATTGTGAAGAATATGCATTAATTTCTGCCTCCTGCCCTGCAGCCACTCTGTGAACTATCTTATAAACTTGCCTCCCAACATATTCCTACTTATACAGTAACTTCTCATGAAGGGCTGAGTCAAAAGCCTTGCTAAAATTCAAATAAATTGTCAAAATTATTCCCTACATCCAGTTAGTAACTGTGCCAAAATTGTAATGTATAATGGTCAGATTAGTAAACAGACCAAAGGGTACTCTTACTAAGAAAGGCTTCAGTTGTACAAATTTCAGCATCCATGAGGTACCTGTGAGGAGATTGATGCTTAAGGTTTGGATGGATTGAGTAAGCTAAATGCTAACTGCATTCTTCCTGTTGCTGAAACATATAAAGAGCATAAATTTAAATTGAGGAAGAATGGTTGCAGGAGATATGTGGAAATTAGCTTTCAGCCAGCAGGTAGTAATTGTTGGAGCAAACTTCCATTTGGTGGTGTGGCAGTGAGCAGGCTGAATAAATTTAAGGAAGAACTAGTCAAATTTTTAGAAGAGTTGGGCAGGTGATGTGATGTAGGAAATGTTTTTTTTTTTCTTTCTTTTTTTTTTTTTTTTTTTTGGCTGATTCTCTGTAAACTTCTTTCTTACATCATTTGCCACTACTAATTTTAATATTAAAATAGTTAATCAGGTTATATTATATTCACAAGATTTTGATTTTACTTTAACAAAATCATGTTGCATGTTAGAATATCATTTCTATCTAAATATCTCTGGATTGTGTTCTTAATTAATGCCTGAAAGATTTTTGCCATCACTGAAGTAAGACCAAATAGTTTGCATTTACCCACTTTGCTCTTGGAAACAACCTTATGTATTAGCAATATGTTGGTACCCCCAGTCCAAAGTAATCCCTCCTGAGACCAGTGATGTCCTCATAATTAATATTAACAAATAAATGCACTCCCTGGTTACCTTCCTAAAAATTACTGAGTATGTGCCATCAAATCTAGGAGCCTTATTTGCCTTTAGGCTCAAAAGTTTTTCTAACAGACAATCGTGTGTAATTTCAAAATAGCAAATTTCATATATCTCACACCCATTCACATATTGATGAGTGCTGTATTTGCTCTGATGTTTCTTCACTGGTTGTATACTGATGAACAACTGAAGTTCTCAGATTTCCACCAACTGAACCTTCATCACATTCCATTTCATCTTCTAAAGAATCTAGTTCATGCTGTGGAGATAATGGAATCGGTATACTGTCATTGTGAGGGGTCGGTCTCATTGCTGTATCCAGGTCCTGATAAACAGTCTTGCATTTATTCTTTGCCAAGAATCTTACATTCACATTACAAAAGTAAAAATCAGCACTGTGGTTTTTTGGCACCCACCATATTATAGGTATGGCAAAATGATTACATAATCCATATAAACAAATGGTGTCCATGCCTTATTTTTGGCATACCAAACTGTTATGGGTCATACAGTTAGGTAGGTGCCGTACAATTAGGATCAACTAGTAACAAGTATACATCACTGATTTTGATTCACCAGAAAACAGTTAGGGAGAAGGTTATAGCAAAGTAGTTTTCCCTGTTGTATACAATTTGTTTTAATAAAATTTTTGAAAAATGTTCCAAATTTCTGAATTTCAGATTTGAGGTGTTGATGTATTTGTACTTGCATCAAGTAAGAAGTCCAAATAAAAAATTGCATTAAAAAAGTGCACAGTTTTAATTATTTCTTGAACTGCTTACACAACCCCAGGGGCTCACATCTGGTGAGTATGGGCTTGGCACACCCAGGGTCCTGAGCTGGATATCACCATTCTTCTGTTTCTTGGTGATTCTCTTCTACTCTCTCTCTCTCTCTCTCTCTCTCTCTCTCTCTCTCTCTCTCTCTCTCTCTCTCTCTCTCTCTCTCTCTCTCTCTCTGGGTAACTCAGAAATTTTTTTCTTTAGCTGGTGCAGCACAAGCCTCAGGTTTCCTTGCACTATATGGCTAGTAATAATAATAATAATAATAATGTTTGGTATGTGTTTTTAGGGGACATAGAAACAAAATAAAGGCAAAAATGACAAAACTGAAGTGGTATATATGCAACAAACACATTGTTTTAATGATATGCTGTGATGTTACATATATTTGGATATACTGGGTAACTCAAGGCAAATTATATATTTCGGTATTTGTTCTTACAAATAAGATTAATCATTAAAAAATACTTATATCCTGTTATTAATGTAATTTTAATCAAAATATTCACTAGTCCATTAAATGCATACACGTTGCTAAAGCTCCCTTGCCTTCAGCTGTTCACATATTTTCATACATTTTTCATAGACTTTGCTAATAGCTTCCTCTCCTGGATAGAGACATATAATGACAGCTGAAACAAAAAACATGCTTTAGTAATGAGGATTAAAAATAATTTCTAAATATAAATTATTTATCAACTCAACATAATGTCCTTTTTTTTTAATAAAATGGGAACAGAACTCTTTCCTTCTGCTTTTTATAGTTGATCTGCCATTTTATACTAAAATTGCACACAACAGTTTTGTTTTAAAATTTTCTAATTATTCACGAAAATTTATTTATTTAAGAAAAGCCAAAAAAAAACCAATATTTCCATAACAGTTTTCTCATGAATAAACTAGTCACTGTCATTAGAACTGCCTTCATTTATGGTAATTTTAATATATATATATATATTTAATTATTATTTATGAAAAACTGAAACATGCAAGGTATTAGATCCTATAGTACTTAGTACTGTGTATGGGTTGTAAGTTAAGAATGCAGAAGATATTTATTGACATTACACTTGAATTCCTACAGATTGAAATTTTTAGAAAATACATGTGAATGAAAGTTGTTCTAGAAAACAGAAGTAGAAGGGATAAATGAGGAAGAGAAAGGATGATTCTGTGAGTTTGAAGTTAGAAAGTGAACGGATGCTGACAGGATGGAGCATGTGTTTGCAGGTTTGGAAGAGAGTGGTGGAATTACAGATGCCAATTCAGAACAGTGAACAGCGACTATGAAAGTATTTAATGAAAAGACATGTAGCAGAAACTGAATGTCTAGGAGACAGAGAGTGGAAAGACTTTTTATAACAGACATGTCAAAAAATTAACGACTGTCCTCGTTTCAATGGGATAGATTTAAGATTTTAATACTTAAAGGTTTATGAGGTTTCGATACTTAAATCAGGCAAGCATCCATCATCATCATCCCCACAGCTCTCAGCATCAGTGTCTTAGTTATGTACCATTCTTCAACTGAGGTATTCCTTACTGGAAACTTCCTAAAAGCAAAGCCCTTCAACATATTCCACCTATACCTAACTGCAGCCAAAGCATAGTTCATGTCATCCAATTCCACTGACCTAAAAACAGTCAAAATATCCATGTGAGTTTGTGGTAATGTTTCTTCTAATTTAATGGCATCCAAATCCCATGCATCAAGAAACTCATCAACTACCTTTTTATTACTTACACATATTATTTATTTATTTACGTGCTTTCTTCTCCTTATCCAGAATAGCTCTATAGCCTGTACACATCGAAAAAAATGAGATCAACACAGTAATCGCTTTCACTCCAACATCTGGAACCTTCGAAGACCAGTTCCACTCCGCTTCAATGTTGTCACCTTTTGAACAGCCAGAAACATCAACTAGGTGATCAATACTTCCCAAAGATGATTCTTCTAAAAATGCACCATCTGCAACCTTAGAAGTTTCACCCTTATTATCTCCAGAATCCATAAATGTCGATTTCTGTAGTACACGATCTTCTTCAGTACGTCCCTTTGTTATCTTCCTTAAATACGTATCTTCACAATCCTGATGAACTATCCCTACACACTATATCCATACATCCAACAAGGCTTGACCCTGTCTCAGGACCAAAGGAAAGGAGACCTACTGGAGTACAACTGACTCTAGCAAGCACACTTGCCAGCCGATTGATCCTGAACGGGCTGCAACAGGACCTTCCTTCATAGCTAAACCAGGAACCAAAGCAGTGTATTAAGGCTGGACCCCTCACAACTAGGCTATGCCTTTCTGGCAAGTCTTGCAGCACATGGCAAACATGCCAGATTTGAGTGATGTGATCTACAACCAATGGCTTGAACACACAGAGAGAGAGAGAGAGAGAGAGAGAGAGAGAGAGAGAGAGAGAGAGAGAGAGAGAGAGAGAGTGTGCGTGTGTTCTCCACAGATGCTTTTGCAGTCAAACTTCCTTCTCTACCAGGGATTTTTTTTTGTTGGACTGTTTCATATTGTCTGTCAGTTATCCTATCTCTGTTTCTTGTCCTAACATTCTTAACTTTGTCTTATGCTATTAATGTGGTCTTATGCAATTAATGTGTCTTATGCAATTAGAACTATCACTGAGAGGTACCCTTATCATATAGGATAGGCTAAGAATGAGTAGTGGTTGAGGCAACTGATAAATGGGATTCTCTCAAAAAAAGTATATGTGAATTGGCAGACTGCAGGTAGAGAGGACCTTTATTGAGATTCCTAAGGCCATGTATATTTGTGAAATGAATGAAGACGTTTTTTGGAGGTTCAGATCTTTTCACAGATTAGTTTGTTCTAACAGTTTCATTATTCATAATTCAGTTAGTATATAAATACAAAGCATCGATAAGTTGTTTAATGCCTTGGTCATAGAAGTCTGCACTTTTTGCCTGAAACCACGATTCCAATTCATTGATGCCTTTTTGGAAGGTAGTAGTAGTAGTGGCATGTGATGCAAGAAAGCAGGCGTATGAGCATATGCAGCATCAGCCAATAAAAAAAAAAAAAAAAAAAAAAATTGAAAACAATTCCATCTAAATATTTGTCCAGTTCCTTCTTAAATTTATTTAACCTATCAACTTCCACAATGACAGATTTCTTTTTTTTTAATGTGAACTCCAAACACGAGAGGTATTAGAACCTATAGTACTTAGTACCGTGCTTGGATTGGAGGTTGAGAAGACGAAAGAAGATATTTGTTGACATTGGACTTGAACTTCTGTAGATTGTAATTTTCAGGAAATACGTATGAAGGAATGTTGTTCCAGAAAATGGCAGTTGAATGAATAAATGAGGAAGATGAAAAGTTGATTCTGTGGGTTTGAAGTTGGACAGTAAATGGATGTTGGCTGGTGGCGGCGTGTTCGGACTGTTTTGAAAGAGAGAGCGGGAATTATAGAAGCAAATTCAGAAGAACAGTGCCCATGGAAGTATCTGTAGAAGAGGCATGCAGCAGAAACAGTGCATCTATGAGACAGCAAGTGGACAGACTCTGTTAGAGATGAATCATTAATTAACCTAACTGCCCTCTTCTGAATGGAATCAAGAAGCCTGAGAGAGGTTTTGGGGGCAACACCCCAGATGTGGGAACAATATTCCATGGCAGGGCGGATTTGCGATTTATACAGAGTGAGCAGCTGTTTGGAAGAAAAGTAACGCCAAGAGCGAAAGAGAAAACCAAGTTTTTTAGATGCAGAGGAAGCAATATTTGTAATGTGCTTGTGCCAAGAGAGATTAGAAGTCAGGGTGATCCCCAAAAGAGATATCCTTTTGCCTAGAAATTGGAGTGTCACTGAAGATAAGCATAGGAGCAGAAGAATCCTTTTTGCGAGATATAAGACAAGACTGAGTTTTAGAAGGGTTGAAATCAACTAAGTTGTCTTTGCCCCACTGGAGAATTACCTGAAGATCGCCATTTAAGGAATTGGTAGCAGATTTTCGAGAAGTTGAAGCTGATTGAGCAGGACAAAGTTTCTCAAAATGGAAAGTTGAATGCAATGTGCTATCATCGGCAAAACTATGGATAGGATTTCCAGTCAATGGAAGAAGGTCATTGATATACAAGAGGAAAAGAGTGGGGGAAAGAACTGAACCTTGGGGGACACCAGCATTAGTGGAGAAGTTAGAAGACAGAGAGCCATCTACCATCACCTTCAGTGAGCGATCATAGAGAAAACTGGATAACCAATTACTAAAAACAGTTGGCAAAACATAAGATGGAAGCTTGTTTAGAAGACCTTTATGCCAAACACGATCAAAAGCCTTTGAGATGTCAAGAGCAACTACTTGTGTTTCACCGAACTTTTCCATTGAATTAGTCCATAAATGGGTAACATAAGCCAGAATATCTCCAGTGGATCGACACTGACTGAATCCATACTGGTGATCGTTGATCAGACGGAAGGTTTCTAGGTAGTTTAAGAGTTGGCGGTTAATTGATTTCTCCATTACTTTAGAAAGAGTAGAAGTAAATGCAATGGGACGATAATTGGATGGGAGGGATTTGTCACCCTTTTTAGGAACTGGCTGGATATGAGCAAATTTCCAGGCAGAAGGAAAAACATCTTTAGAATAAGAAAGTGAAAAAAGGCGGCAAAGAATAGGAGTAAGTTCAGGAGCACAGGTTTTGAGAACAAGTGGAGAAATACCATCAGGACCTGGAGCTTTCTTAGCATCAAGATTTATCAAAATCCTTCTGATATCCTTTTGATGGAAGACCACAGGAGGCATTGAATGGAGTGTGTTCGGAATGTTGGGAGATGTTTTACCAAGATCATTAATACATGAGCTGGAAGAAAAATGGGATGCTAGCAGGTCAGCTTTATCCTTGGCTGAAGTGACAACAGAACCATCTGGTTTGGACAGAGGTGGGAGCAGAGATGGGCAAAAGTTGCGGCCAATAGCTTTGGCAAGAGACCAGAATGCTCGGCTACCATTAGGGCAAGAAGCAAGTTTTCTATTCTTAGCCTGTTCAAACTCTAGTTTGGACTGATTAATAACTGCTTTACAATTGTTGCGAGCTTTGGTGTAGGCAGAAAATGAAACTGAAGAATTAGAAACAAGCCAATTACGATATGCAACATTCTTCTCTTGGACAGCCTTAGCACATTTATTGGAAAACCAAGGTTTAGATAAAGGACGAGATTTTAAAGTGGAGTGTGGGATAAGGGATTCCATTCCTGCAAGAATAATTTCACTGACACCATCTGAGCAAACGTTGACATCAGAACTTTTGAAACAGTAATCCGACCAAGGAAAAGAAGTCTCGCAGGTCATCCCATTTTGCATTCTTGTAATGCCAAACAAGACGAGGTTGGGAGTAGCCATGAGATAAAGGCTCCATTGGAGAAGAGACAATCACCAAGTTGTAATCTGAAGTGGCTAAAGGACCTCTCACTTCGACCATGTACTTAGAAGGGTTGTTTGTGAGAAAAACATCAAGCGTATTGGCTGTATGATTAGGATTGTCTGGTATTCTTGTAGGTAAATGAACAATCTGTGCTAGGTCCTTAGTAATTGCAAAAGCCTCAGCATCTCGACCTGCTGGGTCGGTGTGACTAGAAAACAGAAGCCAGCTGGAGTTGTGAACATTAAAATCACCAAGGAAAATTACCTCACTGTTAGGAAAGTTGGGCTGGAGAAAGTCAAGTTGCAAAGAGACGAAGTCAAAGAGCTCCAAGTGATTAGTGGAGTTGGGAGAACAGTAGAGACAACAGATGAATTTGACACAATGAGTTAGAGATATTTTGAGCCAGAGAAGATCAAAGAGAGGAGATTCCAAATTGCCAAGTTTCTGACAGGGAATATCAGAATGGACATATGCACAAGTACCACCTTTGAGGCGAAAGGAATCATACAGCAAATAATTTGGGCATCTGAGATGAGCAGTAGTTGAATCAACCGAGATTCTGTCAGAAAAAGTACATGGGGTTTGGCAGACTGCAAGTGGAAATGGACATCGTTGAGATTATAATTGAGACCACGTATATTTGTGAAATGAATTAGGAAGTGCTTGGGAGGTTTAGATCTTTTTGCAGATAAGCTTGCTCTATTAGTTTGACAATTCATGGTGTATTCAACAGTAAGAAAAAGTGGGTGGGATATGCTGTATGAAGTAATGAAATTTTTGGATATGGCGTACACGTGGTAAGAATATACCCAGATCCTTGGTATAATGTGGCCTCGACAATGCTCCCTGCATACACACTACTCAGACTCCCTCCAATCATTATCTGGCAGAGTAGAGGTAGCAAGATTATACACTAGCTGATCCGGAAGCCCCCTAGAGAGTTACCAATAGGTTCGGTCCATTGTACTAACTAGCGGCCGGCCTGCGAACACTGTTTTTGAGCTGTACCCTCGAAATGTACGGAATATTGGATCTCGCCACGACGATCATCATAACCTCAAAAGTCATCAATCATACTGCATGATGGAAGAGATAGGGAAGGGTTGACCGGAACTTAGCTCTAGAGACTAAACATGGGTTCCACCACTTCAAGCCTCCAATAAGCAAAGTGGTGGTATTTCACCGGTTGATGAGAGTCATCTACCACCTAGTTGCTGCCTGGTAACATAGAGGGGCAGCGTTCCTCCATGTGGTGTGGGCGACACACCTCGACCCCTGCTTACGGTGGTTCACACCTGGGTGGTCACCCACCATGTACTTGTGTATGGAGGTTATACCCAGGATTACTAACAGTTCCACCATCGTGAAGGTGCAAGCAGAGGATTTGGCTGTCACAGACCGTCCGGACTTCACCGAAATTAGGTCCACTTGACTTGAGTGTCACTAGAATATCAGTTCTATCAGCGTTTTAGACTCCCAGGTAGGAAGTACAGCTTGTCTGGCATATCTGAGAGAATGTCTGTGACAACCTCAAGGACAAACTTCAAGATGGAAGTTTGTTCCAGCAATTAACCACCCGCTGGCTAAAGGCAAATTTCCGCACATCTATTCTACATCTGTCCTTCCTCAATTTCAATTTATGACCCCTTAGGTTTGTAATCTGAACAAGTGGAAGAATCCCATCACAGTTCAGTGTGTTCAACCCATTCAAGGCCTTATACACCTCAATCAGATTGCTTCGCAGGTGCGTAGTCTCCAGCTGCTGCAATTTGCAGAACTTAAGGCTCTCTTGGTAAGAGGATCCCTTCATTCCCCTCACCAATCTTGTTGCCCATCTCTGTACATGCTCAAGCAAATCTACATCCTTCCTAAAATGAGGCCTCCAGACCTGCACACAGTACTCAAGGCATGGCCTGACCATTGCCTTATACAGAGGTACAATCACCTCCTTTTCCCTGCTAACAAAATTCCTGTATATCATTGACAACACTCCATGACCTGCCCTGGCAGCCTGTCTGCATTGCTCAGTAAACTTCATATCTGACTGCACAATTACTCCCAGGTCTTTTTCATTTTATACCTCCTTAAGTGTGGTACCACACGGTACGTTTCTCTGGGGTTACTTCTACCCATATGCAGTACTTTGCATTTGTCAATGCCAACTTCTCAGCCCATTGCCACCTGCCACTTCAGTGTCAATTGCCACTTCTCAGCCCATCTGCCCAAATTTTCTAGATCCTGTTGCAGTAACACACTGCCATTACTGTCATTAACAACCTTGCCAACTTTTGAATCATCTGCAAACTTCGATACGAAGCCTGATATACCTTCATCAATATCATTGATAAATATACAAAACAACAGTGAACCCAACACCAAACCCTGTGGGACTCCACTAATAACATTAGTCCATGAAGAGCAGCACCCATTGCTTACCACCCTCTGTCTTCTCCCACTCAACCATCCTTTTATCCATTGTAGCAACTTACCCTTAATACCATTCTGCTCCAATTTGAACAGTAGTGTTCCCTGCGCAACAGTGTCAAAAGCTTTCCTGAAATCCAAGTATATGATATCAAAATTATTTTTTGCAGACAGTTCCTTTGTAACAACATCATAATAACCAATCAGATTTGTCAGACAAGACGTTCCCTTAACAAACCCATGCTGTGTCTGAATTATTGCTTCAGTCTTGTCTAGATGATCCTGCAATGCATTTTTAGCCAGTGACTCCATTATTTTACCCGCAACAGAAGTTAAACTAACTGGTCTGTAATTACTTGTGTCACCCTTCGATCCCCCTTTGTGAATTAGGGACACATTTGCACATCTCCAGTCCGTGGGGACCTCCCCTGAGTCCAAGGATGCGCTCATAATTATGGCTAAAGGTTTGCTTACTTCCTTTGCCGACTCCTTTAATATAACTGGATAGATCCCATCCACCCCAGGTGCCTTTCTTATGTTTAACTTCAACAATTTATCCTCCACTTTGTTCTCAGTTATTACAAAATTATTAAGTACCCTGTTACAATTTGATAACCTTGTGGCATTTTCAAACCTTAATAACTCCTCATGTGTGAATGAATATGCAAAATACTCATTCAGTTTGTTTGCTATCTGAGCAGGATCATCAGCTACAGTCACACCATCGATATCCAGTGGACCAATCACATTCATCCCCTTCCTTTTAGAGTTTATATAAGTAAAGAAATCCTTGCTGTTTTTCTTAGCATCCTTTGCCAAAGATTTCTCGTAATCTGCCTTCGCCTGCCTATCCTCCTTTGTGACTTGATTACAGACTAGCTTATATATATCATAGGCTTCTGTGTTGCCTGATAATTTATATGCATCCCATGCATTTTTCTTCTCTGCCACAAGTGTCATTAGTTCATTTGACAACCATCTAGGTGTAAACCTTGAATAATATTTTTTAATAGGTATGAAGGTGCCTCCGTAGCCAGGTGGGAAGGAGCAGCAGTGCATAGCACACGCTTCTTGATTAGACCGGGGTTCGAGCCCGTCACCACCAAATACGGAGGATGCGGAAAGGTCAGGGAATGACCACTGCATATCCCGGAGCAATATGGCCTTAGTTGCTAATGCTCCTGAAAACCAAATAACAAACAAACAATAGGTATGAAACGTTTAGTAGCTTCCACTATTAATTCCTTGAATGCTTCCCACTTTGAATTTGCTGTTGGTAACATTATCAGGTGGGGAGGAGGTGTGCTTCCACAAAGGCATCAACAATCTTGGAACCCATTGTGTGGGGACCTTACATATGTGCAGATGGCTATGTAAAATGCTGTTGGCAGATCCATAACTAATTCCCACTGCATTTGCGATGAAATGAGTTGCCACATGTCTATCACTCCACACCAGCTGCTCAACCTTTGCAAACATCTCACTGTCTGTAGATGTTGATGGCCTTCCTTCTCTGGGCTCATCAAAGACACTTGTACGACCCTGGAACTCCCATTTACACCATTTTACAGTGTCTTAGGATGGACAATTCTGCCCATACACAGCTTTCATTTCTTCATCAATTTCCTGAGCTTTCTTGTCATGCAAATGCAGGAATTTTATCACTGCTTGATACCCCACTTTGTCAACAATAGTGTCCTTCCTCAGATTCCGGGCTCCACCTCTGGTGTACAATCATCTACGGGAATGAAATTTCACACGTTAGTTATTGAAAGACTACCCTAAGTGTAGTTTTTCATTTTCTACCACCCTTAGTGTATATGCAGGGTACGGGAGGAATTTCAAGGAGATGGGTCTATTTATGAGGTGGTATCAAAAAGTTCATACCCTGACTTAGATAAAACATTAAAAACGGCATCTTCCTACTGATGTTTTATCTAAGTCAGGGTATGAACTTTTTGATACCACCTCGTAAATAGACCCATCTCCTTGAAATTCCTCCCGTACCCTGCATATACACTATATGGACTCCTAGTCAATAGCTGGCAGAGTAGAGGCAGTGAGATTATACATTAACTGATCCAGATGTGCCCTAGAGAGCCTCCTAAATGCCTCCTCCATCAGCTAAACCGGATGTACCAGCTTTCAGAGTTTAACCAACAAAAATTTATTTCTCTGTAATTAAAAACAATACTATTTAATAATAAATACGATTTCAATTAGTCTTTATTTATGAATCTTAAAACTGATGTTTTTTTAAAGATTTCACTTTGATATTTCTTAAGTTTCCCCTTAAAACAGTCGACACGTTAAAAGTCTCATTAGTTGCCTCAGTTCCTTCAAAAAAATACCTTCAATTCTTTCAATTGTATTAAATATCATCATCACAATCATCGTCTTTCCCATTGTTGTTATTGTCTTTGTTGATCACAGCATCTACAATATCACTCTCTGTAGAAAGACCACTAGTTAATAAGTTGTCATCGACTCGTACCAATTCATTGATGTTATCTGTATTAAAACCTACAACGTTGTTACGTAGCAACCATTCAGATAATGGTAAGTTGTTTTCTTTGTTTCCATCTTTTTCATCTACATCTGAAATTCCATAAACGGTTGTCGAAGTAACGTTGTTCCAGGCATCATTCAATAAATTTATACCATCAATATCAATATAGACTTGATATGTTTCTGTTCTCTTTGACTAATCAGATGTAGAACTGGAAATCTTTTATGAAATCCTTTCAAACTCTTGATTACACCTATGTCCATCGGTTGTAAAATTGATGTTGCATTGGGAGGCAGAAACACTAGCTTAACGTTGGACAAATTTTGAATCTGGGGATGTGCAAGACAGTTATCAATTAATAATAAAATATTTTTCTTCTTTTTGAATAGCTCCTTTTTCCAATCATTTATGTGTTGCCAAAAAGTATCCGAAGTCATCCAAGCTTTCTTGTTTGCAGTGTAATACACAGGAAGTTTCCTTATGTTTTTGAAACACTGAGGTTTTAATGATTTTCCAAACAAACAGATTTTTTATCAGTTCTGGTCATATTTGCACATACGAGCACCGTCAAGTGACCCTTTTATTTTTTTTCACCAACAAATTTTTTCTCTTTGAATTTAAATGTATTGTCAGGTATCAAATTATAAAAAAGTCCTGTTTCTTTGGCGTTGTAGTAGTAACAGAGGCATGCTATGCAAGAAAGCAAGCATATGAGCTTATGTAGCATCAGCCAAAAAAAAAAAAAAACAATTTCACACAACCATTCCCTCTAAACGTCTGTCCAGTTCCTCCTTAAATTTATTTAAGCTATTAACTTCCACAACGACAGATGGAAGTTTGTTCCAGCAATTAACTACCCGCTGGCTAAAAGAAAATTTTGGCACATCTATTCTACAACAGTCTTTGCTCATTTTGAATTTATGCCACCTCAGATTCGTAATCTGAGCAAGCAGAAGAATCCTATCAGAATTCAGCATGCTCAACCCATTCAAAGCCTTATACACCTCAATCAGATCACTTTGCAGGCATCTATCTCCAGTCACTGAAAATTTGCAGAACTTAAGCCTTTCTTGGTAAGAGAACCCTTCGTTTCCCTCACCAATCTTTTTGCCCTTCTCTGTACACACTCAAATAACTCTACATCCTTCCTAAAATGAGGCCTCCAGACTTGTGTGCAGTACTCGAGGCATGGCCTGACCACTGCTTTATACAAATGGATAATCACCTCCTTTTCCTGCTAGCAAAATTCCTGTTTATCATTGACAATACCCCATGACCTGCTCTGGCAGCTGGTCTGCATTGCTCAGAAAACTTAATATCTGACTGCACAATCACTCCCAGGTGTTTTTCATTTTCTACCACCCTAAGTGTAGTACCATACAGTTGGTACTTTCCTCCGGGGTTACTTTAACCCCTGGCACTCGTTGCCGTGATGGGATATTGTGCTGTAACTATACTTCACAATAAAGATTTATTAGGCAGTACTTTGCATTTGTTAATGTTAAACTTCAGTTGCCACTTCTCAGTCCATCTGCCCAAGTTTTCGATCCTGTTGCAGTAGCACAACTGTTGTAGATGTCTTCGTCATTGAAATCTTTCCTGATTTCTGCCCAAACATGGTCAATCCACTCATTTACCTTATTGGATCTGGAGATAGAGATTCTCCACTAATTTTTGCATAAATGATGTTATGGCAGTTTTAAAATCGATCCAGCCAACTGTTGTTACACACAAAATCGATCCAGCCAACTGTTGTTACACACAAAATCGATCCAGCCAACTCTTGTTACACACAAAATCATCACATCCAAATTGTTTAGCAAATATTTTCGCTTGAGTCTTCAAGATCAGACCATCTATTGAAAATTCATCACTTTGTGTGGTGAACCATTGAAGCAATACTTCCTCAATGTTTGTAACCTCGCACTTTCGAAATTTTTTTTTGCGGTTATTCTTTTCTAGTGCCGATATGTAAACATGTTTATTCTTCCACAATGTTGATACACTTGAAGAGGACAAAGGAAACTTTTAACACACTTCAACATTTTTTGCACCGTGTTCTAACTCACGAATAATTTCGACTTTTTTGTGAATCTAGAGACACTTTCTTTTGTTAGTAGACACATTTCCGAAGGAAGGGTTCATTTCTAACTGATTTTACTTTAAAATAATAAAGTAATCTGCATAAAAAGTTCTTAGAATCCCGAAATGCACATAATGTTCCTAGAAGTCCCAAAATAAATTTATGGTTCAGTGAATACAAGAAATTCTGTAAACAGGGTAATGCGACAAGCGGAACACCAATGCACCACTGTATAGCCCCCCCCAATCCTTGGAGGACAAGGCCATAAACCGGCCGCTAATCTGATTCAGGTGGTGATAAAGCTAAGTCACCCTTTTCAGTTTCGTCTATTCCAAGAATTGGGTTTTTCCAACTATCCGAGCAATTAAGAATGTTGGCATAGTTACCAAAATTTGTTTGGTATATCCATGTAATATGCTCGTTATAACAGTGAGTGATTGTATGGGAATACACATAAATTAAAATCATTATGGCTTTTTGCTGGTTACAGTCGTGATGTCGTTATTTCCGTGCTCATTATAACCAAGTTCGACTGTACACTTGGATTTCAGGAAAGCTTTTGATACTGTTGCACATGGAAGACTGCTATACAAGTTGGAGCAGTATGGAATTAAGGGCAAGTTACTACAATAGATAAAGGGATGGTTGAGTGGGAGGTGGCACAGAGTGGTAAAAAATGGACACTGCTCTACATGGACTAATGTTATTAGTGGAGTCCCCCAGAGTTCATTCCTGGGCACATTGTTGTTTTGTGTATTTATCAATGATATCGATGAAGGTATATCAGGCTTAATGTCCAAGTCTGCAGATGATACAAAGATGATATGAGGTTTATAAGGCCTTGGTTGTTAATAACAGTAAATACAGTACTCTCTCAGGGTACTTGGGAATTTTTTTTTGGCTGGTGCAGCATAAGCCTCAGGCTTTCTTGCACCATATGGCTAATAATAATAATAATGTTACTGCAACAGACTCTAGAAAAGTTAGGCAGATAGGATGAGAAGTGTCAACTGAAGTTTAACATTGACAAATGCAAAGTACTGTATATAGCGTTAACCCAAGCAACATATGCTGCCTGAGAAAATGTGGGAAAATACAAAAAGCATTATTAAGGATTCAGCAAATAGACACATTAGAGAAAGGTCAAAGATCAGGAAACCTTGGGTTACAGAACCCACTTTTAAATTATTGAACAGAGAAGAACTGCAATATCCCAGGGTGTAAGAGGAAACAAAGAGTATCAGGAACTACGCAAAATCATCAAGCACTGTTTAAGCCAGGACAAACATGATTATATCAATCAAAAGTGTAAAGAAATCGAATACCACAACAAACGAAACAACACTAAAAAGATGTATGATATAATTAAGTTCTTAAGAAAGAAGTTCCGAACAAAACTTAATGTAATTAAGGACTCCAAAGAGGAAATTTTAACAGAGGAGAACACAATCAAAGGAAGGTGGAAAGAATACTGTGAGCAGCTCTTCCAAGCACCTGCTGGCACTAATGATCTGCCACTTCCTTTTCAAGAGTGTGACCATGAACCAGTTTCACTGAAGGAAGAAGTTGAAAAAGTTATCAAAGAACTAATATGTGGCAAGTCACCTGGAATTAACGAAATCCCAGCAGAACTGATTAAAGCTACAGGTGTGAAGGGCACCGAGTTTTTTCATAAAATGATTTTAAATGGGACGGTGGCCATCAGATTGTAAGAAATCAATTTTCATCCCCTTACCAAAAAAAAAGAGATCTGAAAATTTGCTCAAATTACAGGACTATTAGCCTAATTTCTCATGCTAGCAAGATTCTTCTTAAAATCATATTGAACAGAATCTCAAGAAAACTTGAAGAAGAAATGCCAGAAGAGCAAGCAGGTTTCAGAAGGGGTAGAGGAACCAGAGATCAGATCTTAAGCCTATAACTGATTATTGAAAAATGCAAAGAATTCCATGCTCCAGTTGTTTTGTGTTTTATAGATTATGAAAAAGCATTTGATTGTGTTCAACATGAGAAACTATGGGAAATAATGACTATTATGGTTTCCCAATCCACATAATTCAGCTGATTAAGCTACTGTACTAGGAACAGGTAGGAACTGTGAGAACGAACATGGAAAACACGGACTTTTTCACAATAGGTAACAGTGTCAGGCAGGGCTGTATTTTGTCACCTCACCTTTTTAATCTTTATGCCAAAGATATCATGTGTGAAGCTTTGCAAGATTTAGAGACTGGCATCAAAATTGGAAGACTGAAGATAAACAACCTTCATTATGCAGATGATACTGTGCTAAATTGTAATTCTAAGGATCATCTTAAAGAAACTCTGAGGAGAGCATGTGAAGCAACTAAGAAAAAAAGGATTGTTTCTGAATGTGTGTAAAACTAAAATTATGGTGATTGGTGATAATCTCGATTCCAGTAAAGTGAAGGTTAATGGATAAGATATCGAAAAAGTTGATGAATTTGATTACTTAGGTTCAAGAATAAATAAAAATAGTGACTGCTCAAACAATGTAAAGAGATGACAGGCAACTGGTAAAACGTTGGTCGCTGATCTGATAAAATTATGGAGAGAGATCATGATCTGCCCCTAAAGACGAAACTGAGAATCATTGATTCGTTAATTTTTCCAGTTACCACTTATGGATGTGAAGGACGGAATCTGAAAAGAGTTGACATGAAGAAAATTTGAAATGTGGTGTTACAGGAGAATACTGCATATTTCTTACTTGGATCAAAGAATAAATGAGTGGGTATTGAATAAAACTGGCAGGCCCAAAATTCTTCTTCATAGCATCAACAAAAGAAAACTCAAGTTTTTTGGTCATATAGTAAGAAGGGAAAACTTTCTGTTGGGAAGGTGCAGAGGAAGACCTGCAACTAGGTGGAAGGATGGGATCAGTGAACTTCTGGGCATGAGACTTTGTGATGCTGCTCATATAGCACACGATCGATGCAGTTGGAGGAATTTGTTGGTGGCCACAACAGCTTCTCATGGAGCTATGTGACTGGAAGAAGAAGAACCCGAGCAAAACGTACCAACTGTGTGGTACTATGCTCAGGAAGTGGACAATGAAAAAGACCTGTGGGTAATTGTGTAGTCAGATATGAAGTTCTCTGAGCAGTGCATACGGGCTGCCAGAGCAAGTCATGGTGTATTGTCAATGTTATATAGGAATTTTTCTAGTAGGAAAAAGGAGATGATTATCCCCTTGTATAAGGCAATGGTCAAGCCACACCTTGAGTAATACATACAAGTCTGGAGGCCTAATTTTAGGAAGGATGTAGAGTTGCTAGAACAAGTACAGAGAAGGGCCACAACATTGGTGAGAGGAACAAAGGGGCACTCTTACGAAGAAAGTAAGTTCTGCAAATTGCAGCATTTGGAGACTAGGCACCTGCGAGGTCTGATTGAGGTTTATAAGGCCTTGAATGGTTTGAGCAGGCTCAATGCTGATGGGATTCTTCCACTTGCTCAGATTAAGAATCTGAGGGGGCATAGGTTCAAATTGAGGAAAGATAGTTGTAGAATAGATGTGCGGAAGTTTGCCTTTAGCCAGCAGGTAGTTGATTGCTGGAACAGGCTTCCATCTGTTGTTGTGGAAGTTGATAGCTTAAATAAATTTAGGGTTGAACTAGACAAACATTTGGAGTGACCAAATGGGTAAAATGGGAATGTTTTTTTTTTTTTTTTTTTTTTTGGCTGATGCTACATATGCTAGCTTTCTTGCATCATATGCCTCAAACTAATGCTAATGATAATATCTTTAGTAATATCTGTTTCTTTATCAGAAAAAATAAAATAAATAAATATATATACACAGGTACATCACTGCTTTTTCAGGAATGGATAGTCCAGCACCTCTTTTAATGTAGACAAAATTATGAAAGGGAAATTGAAATTCCCACAGCCACCAGACTAATTTATTGGGCTGCCATAGATGGCATTGTGTGTAGCGCGTGCTCACTTAGATTGTTTACACTGCAGTTTTTGGCAGTGATTCACTGAATTTGTGTTATTATTAGCTTATTTTGCTTAAATTTACCCGTAGTCATGGCTTTTAAGAAAGATGCAAGTGACACGTGGTAATGTCAAGCCTAAAACACCAGTCCATATTGATAGCAAGATAAGGTAGAACTGTTGAAAAAACATCATCAAGGTGTTTTCATATGGTGGCTGTGTAACATCTATGGTATTAGTTTGTGAACTATTTATGACATAAAGAAGCAAAGGGACAAAAATTTTACACAGACAATGATTCCAGAAAGCAAATGAACATTAGAAAAACTATGAAAGATGGTAAGAGTACTGAGCATGATGATTGATGAATAGTAATGATAGATGGAATAGCCCAATTGTTCTATAAAGAATTTAAATTAGAACGTGAGTGTGACTATAGTGAGGATGGCTTCAAAGGTTTAAGAAGTGTCACAGAATTTCTGTGCATAAAGTGAGTGGAGAAAACGGTCCACAAATTGCGATGGAACTGCTCAGAACCTGGATGAATTTGCAAAGTTTGTAGCTGACAAGCACCTCAATCCTGATCAGGTGTATAATGCAGATGAAACTGCATTATATTGGTGATGCACACCTAGGAGGACATTAACAACAGAAGATGAAGAAGAGCCAACAGATTCAAACAATCTAAGGATTGCTGGAACAAACTTCCATCTGTCGTTGTGGAAGTTGATAGCTTAAATAAATTCAAGGAAGAAATGGACAAACTTTTGGAGCGAATAAATAGGTAAAATGGGAAGGGTTTTTTTTTTTTTTTGGCTGATGCTGCATAAGTTTGTTTTCTTGAATCATATGCCTCTGCTAATTCTAATTTTTATCTATTATAGGCATCTCTATCACTTGATAATTTATATGCATTCCATGCTTTTTTCTTCACTGATATCCATTTAGGTCTATGCCTTTCATTTGTTTTGCTTAGTTTAGCAACTCATAAAGAGCCTAGTAGCTTCTATGGTAATATCACTGAATGCTTCCCACTTAGAATTTGCTGTTGGTAACTTCATCAGTTGATCAAACTGCATAGAATTTACAAACTGTCCCAGACTGTTCTAATTAACTTTACAAAAGCAAAAGCCACTTCTCTTGACTTTGACAGTAGTTACATCTGTAAGTAAATCTCACAGCAATACACTGTGGTCACTGCCATCTAATGTGTCTTTTATCTGCATATTCTCAATGTATGAAGGGTCACTGCTGATAAATGAAGATGAATGGGTCTAGGCATGGAGAAAACAAACCAACAATACATTATATGAAATAGAACTTAATTCAGAAACATGACAACTCCAGCATAAAAAAAAAAAAGTGCAGAGAAGAAGTAACGCTTGTTAGACTGTGAATTGGCAACACACACACACACACACACACACACACACACACACACACACACACACACACACACACACACACACACACACACACACACACACACACACACACCTTTTGCATTATAATCTATTAGCTAACAAAAAGCTTCCTCTCTGTGCTTAATGCCATGCCAAGTTCAACTTTCAGTAAAACACATTATTTTACTGAAAGTTGAACTCTTAATTACTGAAAATTCTAATTTTGATATACCCTCAGTTCAGAAATTCTAGATTACTTTGCTTCCTGAGTTTATGCAATACTCAGAATGCATCTACTCTTCAAAAGATATTAGAAAAATGCAAAAATCTAGAAGTGTTTTATTTCATTCAGCAAATCTGCTTTGATAAACAAATCTAATAAAACATGAGTTACATTAAGAAACCTAGAAAGGCACCTTTTGGCATTTGATACTCTTGTGTCATCAAATCCTTAAGCAACAACAACCTTTCTGAAATTAGGTTTCCAAAACCTGTATGTGGCATTCTATGTGCTGTTTAACCTAGGACCATTCAAATGAGTAGGGACTGCATGATCACAACACAAGTGGAAAGCTTCAGGAGTGGCAAAATTTACTTTTGTAATAATAAACCTTCTTTATTATATAAAAGGGCGGACTTTTAAATTGATCAAAGGCATATATAATTCCAGGAGTGGTCCTGGCCTAACCACTGCTTTATACAATGGGATAATCACCTCTTTGTTCCTGTTTACAAAGCTTCTGGACTGTTCCAGCAGCTTGTTTGTACTGCTCAGAGAATTTCATGTCAGACTGACATCCTTTCTAAAATTATGACTAGATCTTTTTTGTACTCCATTAACTTGATTTTGGTACAAACTAAATGGTATATTACTATAGCAGTGGCAAACAATGTAAGAAAGCAAGTTTATACAGTATCAGCCAAAAAAAAAAAAAAAGCTTCCCATATCACTTGTCCATCCCATCTCATCTATTTCTTCCTTGAATTTGTTCAGACTTCCCATTTCTACAACACCAGATGGAAGTTGTTTCAACAATCAGCTGCCCACTCGCTGAGGTAAACTTTTACATATCTGTCTTACACCCATTCTTCCTCAACCCCCTTGTCTGTAGTCTGAATAAGATGAAGGATCCCATCAACCATTGAGCTTACTGAATCCATTGAAAGCCTTAAACACCTTAATCAGATCTTCTTGCAGGTGTTGTAGATGCTGCAATTTGCAGAACTAAGCCTTTCTTAGTAAGAGTACGCTTTTGTTTCTCTCACTCTTCTCATTGCTCTTCTTTGTACCCATTCCAACAGATACCCATCCTTTCTAAAATGAGGCTTCAAGACCTGTATACACTACTCAAGACATAACCATTGCCTTATACAAGGGGGATAATCATCTTCTTAACCCTGCTGGAAAAATTCCTATATCAATGACAAAACCCCATGAGATGTCATGGCTGCCTGCCTGTCTGCACTGCTAAAAGGTCCGCATAAGGTAGGCATATAATCTCAAGGTGAAAAACTATTTAGAGCAGACATCCCTGAAGTATTGGTGGCTACCCCAAGCCAATGCAGCCATTAAATGGAAAGAACCTTTGTTAGGACCTTAACCTACATCAATGGCTTTCACCAGAGAAGCACGTTGAGCCTTGACAGCAGCAGGGTACCATACTGGAAGCGAGTTTGAGGATCACCTGTATACACACATAGTCAGTTGCTGACGTTTGCATCAAAGATCTGAATTCAGGAGAGCATCTGAGATATATCTAATAAGCAGGAATCTGCCACAGAGGTAAAGCTGGTTGTAGTAGTAATCGTGGCATGTGATGTAAGAAAGCAAGCGTATGAGCTTATGTAGCATCACCAAAAAAAAAAAAAATTCACACAACCATTCCCTCTAAATGTTTGTCCAGTTCCTCCTTAAATTTATTTAACCTATCAACTTCCACAATGACTGATGGAAGTTGTTCCAGCGATTAACCACCTGCTGGCTAAAGGCAAATTTCCACACATCTATTCTACTGCTGTCTTTCCTCAATTTGAATTTATGCCCCCTTAGGTTTGTAATCTGAACAAGTGGAAGAATCCTATCACAATTCAGTGTGTTCAACCCATTCAAGGCCTTATAAACCTCAATCAGATCACCTCACAGGTGCCTAGTCTCCAGCCGCTGCAATTTACAGAACTTAAGCCTCTCTTAAGGTAAGAGGATCCCTTCATTCCCCTCACCAATCTTGTTGTCCTTCTCTGTACACATTCATCATCCTTTTGGGTCAATTTTGGCTGCGCGTCAACAAGAGTAGTCACGTGCTTCAACGAATTTGTAATAAGCGTATGCAGTTAGGCGCATAATAACAACATTTAGATTTTGACTAATCTACTTTTTAATATATATTTAAACTTCATCGTGATTTAAAGCTGTGATCGACTTGTTGGCCACCCCTGCTGTATATCATTGATAAAACCCCATGATCTGCTCTGGCAGCCTGTCTGCATTGCTCAGAAAACTTCATATCTGACTGCACAATTACACCAGGTCTTTTTCATTTTCTAGCATCCTAAGTGTAGTACCACACAGTTGGTACATTCCTCTGGGGTTACTTCTACCCATATGCAGTACTTTGCATTTGTCAATGTTAAACTTCAGTTGCCACTTCTCAGCACATCTTCCCAAATTTTCTAGATCCTGTTGTAGTAGCATACTGTCATTAACAACCCTGCCAACCTTTGTATAATCTGCAAACTTCAACACTAAGTCTGATATATACCTTCATCAATATCATTGATAAATATACAAAACAACTGTGGACCCAACACCGAACCCTGTGGGACTCCACTAATAATATTAGTCCATGAAGAGCAGCACCCATTGATTACCACCCTCTGTTTTCTCCCACTCAACCATCCTTTTATCCATTGTAGCAACTTACCCTTAATACCATTCTGCTCTAATTTGTACAGTAGTCTTCCATGCACAACAGTGTCAAAAGATTTCCTGAAATCCAAGTATATGATATCAAAATTATTTTTTGCATCCAGTTCCTTTGTAACCACATCATAATATCCAATCAAATTTGTCAGACAAGACTTTCCCTTAAAAAACCCATGCTATGTCTGAATTATTGCTGCAGTCTTGTCTAGATGATCCTGCAATGCATCTTTAACCAGTGACTCCATTATTTTACTCGGAACAGAAGTTAAACTAACTGATCTGTAATTACTCATGTTACCCTTCGATCCCCCTTTGTGAATTGGGGATACATTTGCACATCTCCAGTCGGTGGGGACTGGAGGTGTGCAAATGTGTGTGGAGTTGTTCTGGGACATGTCAAAAAGATTTACCTAAAGGCTGCTTGTAAAAGCAGCATATCAGACAATTATGGTAAAGAAATTTTTCCTGTCATTAATTTTATTGCGACTAATAAGCAGTAAACATCTACAGTATTTGAGTTTTTTGTAAGAACTTGCTAATGTCAATAGCCTTTGCCATGCTATGAGGAAAACTTGTACTTATTGTTAGCCCATTTGAGAAGAAAATATTCAGCAACAAATAGTGATTTAGTTGTGGGTTGGGACAGTTAATACCAATATCTTAGCACCGTATAGCGCTGGAGATTAGAAAACTACACAGATTAGAGGTTCGAAAGTGTAGGGGTGTTGTGTAATTATATTTTAGGGGATGTGTTGTTTTTATGAAACATTTTTTTAATGAAATAAGGACAAACATCCCACTAATCTGAGTATAAAGCGTATTTTGTTTCAATCTTTGTTTGAGATTAAATGTATTGGGTGCATATGTTAATTTATAAAGTATATTTTGAACCTTGCTTGACACCATCGATCCAACCTCCCCTTGGCCTGCCTCTAGGCCAGCTACCATTCATTTTTCATTCAAATATCTATTTTATCTAATCTACTATTCAATTGTATTCATTTCCCTCCTATTCAATATTTAATCTAATTTCCCTTCATTCCTTCACTTCTTACCTTTGATTAGATATTTGTTGACCTAAAATTTTTTATTTCCTCATTTGTAATATGGGCTTTCCATTGCTTTCATCTCTTAGTTCCATTTATTTTTCTTGAAACCCTTAATTACTGAAAATTCTAATTTTGATTACTTACTTTGGTTCTTATCCAGATTTCAGCTAAGTAGCTTAAAATAGGCTGATACTAGTACTTACTAGTATTAATACTAACAATAGGTGGTAGATGACTCTCATCACCTGGTGCAACACCACACCGATAAGCAAAGAGTGATTAGTCTTTGCTTATTGGATGCTTGAAGTGGTGAAACCCATGTTTAGTCTCCAGAGTAAAGTTTCCAGCATTCCTCTCCCCCATCTCCTTCATCCCATGCATGGTACCAAGTACTATAGGTTTTGATACTTTTTGTGTTTGGGGTTTCCACACACAGTGATCACTGAATTGTGACCACCCAATTGATGGAGTGGTCTCAATTTGGATATGATCGAACACCTGAAATGAACACCTGCACACATTAACTAACTTGTTTTTATTGGTGTTCAGTTACTTGAATAATGAATGTTAACTTTTCAGTACAACCTTTGTATTGGGCAGATGGTCACAATTTAGTGATTACTTAGTGTGTGTGTATATATATATATATATATATATATATATATATATATATATATATATATTAATTTTTGATAGAGATTTGGTTTCAGCTTCAGTTTCACCCATGTCTTTTTTGCTGTACCCAAGATTTTGCTGTACGATAGTTGGGATACATCCTTTTTGACTGATGTTATTAAAGATTGATACTATATTGGATAATATATGTTCATATTGTCCAATATATTGTATAAAAAAACATTATGGGAATCCTATTGTCTCGAAACTTGATCTGCCAATATTTGTAAAATGAGATAAATGCTAACTTATTGTGATATTTTCTTGTAGAAGACTGTGTCCTCATTTTGAATTAAATTTTTTAAATCAGAAGATTTGATTTTAAATCAAATAGAAAATAAAATATATAAGATATTATAGAAAAATTATATATTAGAAATATTATAGATATTTTAAGAATTCTCTTACCTGAGATTTTTTTTCAAGTTTTTCAGGAATAAAAGCATCCAGATTGGAGGTATAAAAGAGATAAATCTCCTTTTATATGTACTTTTACAATAGGTTAAAGTACTATCCTTTGACCTGTTATGAGGTTCATCTATCTTTGGTAATGTTTTTCAATACTATTTCCATCTATTCTAATTATACCTTACCTGGATGCAGTTATTTCTGAAAAACTTGAAAAAAATCTCAGGTAAGAGAATTCCTGACCTAAAATTCTAAAATATCTATAATATTTCTAAAATATAATTTTTCTATTATATTTCTTAATATCTTATATATTTTATTTAATATTGTAGCATTTCCATTAGTAGAGGCATATGATGCGAGAAAGCAAGCTTATTTAGCATCAGCCAAAGAACACTTCCCATTTCACCCATCCATTCACTCCAAAAGTTTGTCTAGTTCAGCCTTGAATTTATTTAAGCTGTCAATTTCCACAATGACAGATGAACATTTGTTCCAGAAATCAACCACCTGCTGGCTAAAGGAAAATTTCGGCACATCTATTCTACAACTGTCTTTCCTCAATTTGAATTTATTCCCCCTGAGGAAATTAATCTGTGCAAGAGGAAGAATCCCATCAGCATTCAGCTTGCTCAAGAAAGGCACCCGGGGTGGATGGGATCTATCCAGTTATATTAAAGGAGGCAGCAAAGGAAGTAAGCAAACCCTTGGCCATAATTATGAGAGCTTCCTTGGACTCAGGGGAGGTACACACACAGACTGGAGATGTGCAAATGTCACCCCAATTCGAAAAGGAGGATCAAAGGCTGACACAAGTAATTATAGACCTGTGAATTTAACTTCTGTTCCAGGAAAATTAATGGAGGCACTAGTTAAAGAAGTACTGCAGGATCATTTAGACAAGACTTCAGCTATAGCTCGGACACAGCATGGTTTTGTTAAGGGGAAGTTTTGCCTGACCAATTTGATTGGATACTGTGATGCAGTCAAAAAGGAACTGGATGCAGAGAATAACTTTGATATTATATACTTGGATCTTAGAAAGGCATTTGATACTGTTGCACATGGAAGACTGCTGCACAAATTGGAGCAGTGTGGCATTGGAGGCAAATTGCTGCTGTGGATAAAGGGGTGGCTGAGGGGGAGAAGACAGAGAGTGGTAATCAAGGGACACTGCTCGTCATGGACTAATGTTTTTTAGCGGAGTCCCTCAGTGTTGGGTCCATTATTGTTTTCTGTATTCATAAATGATACTGATGAGGGTATATCAAGCTTAATGTCGAAGTTTGCAGATGATACAAAGGTAGGCAGGGTTGTCAAGGACACTACTGACACTATGCTGCTGCAACAGGATTTGGAACGGTTGAGCAGATGGGCTGAGAGGTGGCAAATGAAGTTTAACATTGACAAATGTAAAGTACTACACATGGGAAACAGCAACCCCAGAGCAACGTATCAACTCTGTGGTACTACACTGACAGTGGTAGAGAATGAAAGAGACCTGGAGGTGGTTGTGCAGGCAGATATGAAGTTCTCTGAGCAGTGCAGACAGGCTGCAAGAGTAGCTCATGGTGTATTGTCAATGATATATAGGAATTTTTCTAGCAGGGATAAGGAGGTGATTATTCCCTTGTAGAAGGCAATGGTCAGGCCACACCTAGAGTACTGTACACAGGTCTGGAGGCCCCATTTCAAGAAGGATGCAGAGCTGCTGGAACGAGTACAGAGAAGGACAACAAGATTAGTGAATGGAACAAAGGGGTGCTCTTACGAAGAAAGGCTTAAGTTTTGCAAATTACAGTGTCTGGAGACTAGGCACCAGCGAGGTGATCTGATAGAGGTGTATAAAGCCTTGAATGGTTTGAGCATGCTCAATGCTGTGGGATTCTACCTCTCGCTCAGAATAATCACCTGAGAGGGCATAAATTCAAATTGAGGAAAGACAGATGTAGGATAGACGTGCGGAAATTTGCCTTTAGCCAGCGGGTGGTTGGTTGGTTGGTGGAACAGACTTCCATCCCTTGTCATGGAAGTTGATAGCCTAAATAAGTTTAAGGCTCAGCTGGACAGGTATTTTGAATGGACAGACGGGTGAAGTGGAAGTGGGTTTTTTTTTTTTTTTCTTTTTTTGGCTGATGCTGCACAAGCTTGCTTTCTTGCATCAAATGCCTCTACTAATGCTAATGCCAAAGTTCAAACCATTCAAGGCCTTATACACCTCAATCAGATCACCTCACAGGTGCCTACTCTCCAGGCCCTGCAATTTGCAGAACTTAAAGCCTTTCTAGGTAAGAGCACCCCTTTGTTCTCTTCACCAATCTTGTTGCCCTTCTTTGTACTCATTCTAGCAACTCTACGTCCTTCCTAAGAGGCCTCCAGACTTGTACACAGTACTCTCGGTGTGGCTTGACCATTGCCTTGCATAACGAGATAATCACCTCCTTCTCTCTCTCTGCTAGCAAAATTTCTATATATCATTGACAAGACTCCATGACCTGCCCTGGCAGCCCATCTGCACTTACCAGGTTTTTTTCACTTTCCACTTCCTTGAGTGTAATACCACACAGTTGGTACGTTTCTCTTTGGTTATTGCTACCCATATGCAGTACTTTGCATTTGTCAATGTTAAACTTCAGTTGCCACTTCTGAGTCCATTTTTCCAACTTGGTACCACAGAGTAGATACATTACTCTGGGATTACTGCTTCCCATATAGGTTTTGATAGTACTTTACATTTGTCAATGTTAAACTTCATTTGCCACTTCTCAGCCCATCTGCTCAACTTTTCTAGATCCTGTTGCAGCAGTGTACTGTCATTAGTGTCATTAACAACCCTTCGTATCGTGTGCAAACTTGGACTTTAAGCCTGATATACCATCATCAATATCATTTATAAATACAGAAAACAACAATGGACCCAACACTGAACCCTGAGGGACTCCACTAATAACATTAATCTGCGATGAGCAGTGAACATTGTTTACCACTCTCTGTCTTCTCCCACTCAACCATCCCTTTATCCATAGCAGCAATTTGCCTCCAATGCCACACTGCTCCAATTTGTGCAGCATTCTTCCATGTGCAACAGTATCAAAGGCCTTTCTAAGATCCAAATATATGATATCAAAGTTATTCTTTGCATCCAGTTCCTTTGTGACTACATCATAGTATCCAATCAAATTAGTCAGACAAGACTTCCCCTTAACAAACCCATGCTGTGTCCGAGCTATAACTGAAATCTTGTCTAGATCAGTGTTTCTCAACATTTTTGCCGTGTGACCTAATATATTTGTTTATAATTGTACCGCACCCCAAATGCTTATAATATAAAATTTTTAAAAACCAGGTAGATTGGAATCACTGTATATTACATAAATAAATAAAATTATGCATATTTCACAATAACTTCTACATGTGAAAAGTAACATTGAGTACATTTCTACTGAGAGCGGTTCAGACGAATTTCAATTTATAACGAATATAAATCGCGATCATCTAGACCAGGGACCACGTTGAGAAACCCTGGTTTAGATGATCCCGCAATGCTTTTTTAACCAGTGCCTCCATTAATTTCCCTGGAACATAAGTTAAACTAACAGCTCTGTAATTACCTGTGTCTCCCTTTGATCCTCCTTTGTGGATTGGGGTCACATTTGCACATCTCCAGTCCATGGGTACCTCCCCTGAGTCCAGGGAAGCTCTCATACTTATGGCTAAGTGTTTGCTTACTTCCTTTGCCACCTCCTTTAATATAACTGGATAGATTCCATCCTCAGGTGCCTTTCTTATGTTTATCTTCAACAATTTCTCCTCCACTTTACTCTCAGTTATTACAAGATTATCTAGCTTACTGCCAGAGTTGAATACACCTCTGGCATTCCCCTCCCTGAATAACTCTTCATGTGTGAATGTAGAATATTCATGCAAAATATTCATTTAGTTTGTTAGCTACCTGAGCAGGATCATCAACAGTTGAAACATTGATATCAAGTAGACCAATCTGATTTATCCCCTTCCTTCTAGAGTTTACATAAGTAAAGAACTCTTTGCATCCTTTGCCAAAGATTTCTTGTAATCTGCCTTTGCCTGCCTAACTTCCTTTGTAACTTGGTTACAGACCAGCTTATATCTATCATAAGCTTCTGTGTCACATGTTAATTTATATGTATCCCAAGCATTTTTTCCCTCTGTAACATGTCTAATTAGTTCATCTGACATCGATTTAGGCCTAAATCTTGAACAGTATTTCTTTGTTGGTATGAAAAGCCTAGTAGCTTCCAAGATTGATTCTTCAAATGATTCCCATTTTGAATTTGTTGTTGGTAACATCATCACAGTTGGTCCCACCATATAGAATTTAACTACTGTCTCAGACCACCGTAGTCACCTTTATGAAAGCAAAAACCCTTCCCTTTACCCTTGATGGTAGTTACCTCTTTGAGTAAATCCCACTTCAGCACATTGACAGCTTAAATAAATTCAAGGCAGAACTTGACAAACATTTGGAGCAAAAGGATGGATGAAATGGGAAGAGTTTTTTTTCCCCCTGGGATCACTGCCACCTAGTGGATCCTTTATCTGCAGATTCTTGATGCATGAAGAATCACTATGATAATCAGATCAAGAGCATTACTCCCTCTAGTTGCCTCCCAAACATGCTGCTGTAGAAAACAATCATCCAATAAATCCACAAAAGTCTTGCTAGTGTGTGAGTGACCAACCCACAAATTCCAGTCAATCTCTGGGAAATTAAAATCCCCATTATAAGACACCTTGATTTACTGGCCCACTCTATTTCTCTGTACACTTGCTCATTATACTCATCATATTCACTTGGCCTACAACACAAACACACCTACTCTCATTTTTCCTTTCCAAGTGCTTATTTCACACCAAACAGACTCAACATTGCATTGTCCACCAATATCAACTGGATGCAGATGCACTTCCTTAGATTTTATGTGTTTCTTAACTAACAGCATAACCCCTCCTCCATTTCTGTCCTGTCTATCCTTTCTATACACATTGTACAGCCCAAATTCCAGTTCTGCACTGGTTATGTCTGTGTGACACCATGTCTCTGATATCCCAACAATATCTGCCTTTCATGTCTTGACTAGCATTTCGAGCTCATCGAATTTATTAACTATACTCCTAGCATTGGTGTACATGCAAGTATACATGCTCCTATTTCTACTCTTAGTTACTCTAACACAGCCCATGTATTTACTTGTTCCACTATGACTCCCAGTAGTCCTAGAAATCCCCATTGCCTTGCTTTCCAGGCTGATGCTCAATTGCATTTCAATAGAAGTAGTGCAAGAATTACTTTTACCTCTGCCAGCGGCTACTGTTAATCTATTAGTCCATATATCCCCCCAAGCTAGCAGTTTTCCGACCCATTTAACTCTGCCTCGAGAGCATCAGCAAATATAGGCGCCTCCGTAGCCAGGTGGGCAGGAGCAGCAGTATGTAGCACACGCTTTTTGATTAGACCGGCGTTCGAGCCTGTGCCCACCAAATACGGAGGATGCGGAAAGGTCAGGGAATGACCACTGCATATCCCCCGGAGCAATATGGCCTTAGTTGCTAATGCTTCTAAAAACCAAACAAACAACAACATCGGCAAATATACTTGCACCCTTTCTATTTAAGTGTATCCCATCCCTGTAGAAGCAGTCTCTCCTGTTAAGAAGCACAGACCAGGCTGAGTAATGTATAAACCATGTGTTACTACACTGAGGGGTGGTAGAGAATGAAAAGGATATGAGGGTAACTGTGCAGTAAGATATGAAATTTTTTGATTAGTGCACAGAGGCTGCAAGAGTAGGTCATGGTGTCTTGTCAATGATATACAGCAATTTTTCTACAGGGAACAGGATTTGATTTTCCCTTTGTATAAGGCAATGGTCAAGCCAGCCATGAGTACTGTGTATACAGGTCTGGAGGCCTTATTTTAGGAAAGATGTAGAGCTGCTGGAACGAGTATAGAGAAGGGCAACAAGATTGGTGAAGGGAACAAAGGGTTTCTCTTTTAAGAAGAAAGGCTTAAGTTATGCAGATTACAGTGTCTGAAGACTAGACACCTGCGATGTGATCTGATTGAGGTGTATAAGGTCTTAAATAATTTGAGAAAGCTCAATGCTGATAGGATTCTTCTTCTTCTTGCCCAGATTAATCACCTGAGGGGACATAAATTCAAATTGAGAAAGGATGGTTATAGAATAGATGTGGGGAAATTTGCCTTTAGCCAACAGGTGATTGATTGCTGGAGCAAACTTCCATCTGTTGTTGTAAAAGTTGACAGCTTAAAAAATTCAAGGCAGAACTTGACAAACATTTGGAGCGAAAGGATGGATGAAATGGGAAGAGTTTTTTTTTCCCTCTTTGGCTGATCTTGTATAAGCTTTCTTTCTTGCATCACATATCTCTACAAATGCTAATAAGGATTCTATTACAAATCATATGATCTACACAAACACTGCACTTGATGACAGTTTACAACGAAAGAGTAAATTATTTGGAATATGACAGGAAATTTTAATAATTCCAGAAGCCTACAAGAATGCTTCCATAAGTATTCCATAAGTACTCCTAATAATTGGTGATGGTTTATACAGTGTCAATGAACTACGTAAAAAGAGCTCCATACGAGTAAAGTTCAACATTTCCCAAATATTAGATCAGTCCCTGAAATTTTTTATCACTCTTTGTATATACACCGAGTGATCACTGAACTATGACCACCCTACGAAAACTGAATGCGACCCATTGACCATGTGAGGTATGAGAGTGCAGAGTTAGTTGACCTAGGTAGCATAGATATGGTGTCAGTGATTCAGTAGGTAATAAAATTCTGAGCGTGATTGGTAAAAGATAGGATTTACTGGACTTTGATAAAGGACAGATTGTGGGTGCTCGACAAGGTGCCTCGATTTCCCAAACGGTTGAACTGGTGCAGTGTTCGATAGCTGCCGTAGTTAAAGTGTACCAGGACTGGGGCCAAAATGGTCAAACAATGACCCGACAGCAAAATTACAAAGGT
Organism: Mastigoproctus giganteus; assembly: GCF_048544385.1. Classification (NCBI taxonomy): domain Eukaryota; kingdom Metazoa; phylum Arthropoda; class Arachnida; order Uropygi; family Thelyphonidae; genus Mastigoproctus; species Mastigoproctus giganteus. The sequence continues at coordinate 134,164,852 of NC_143575.1, forward strand.
CAGCGAAAGGTTGATGTTAGAGGTGAATGCCGGGTCCGACGACTCATACAGGCGCAACACTGTTGAAGAGTTGACTACCCATTACAACATGGGCCAACCCACAACAATATCTGGCATGACCATGCATCACACAGTCACATGTATGGGCTCTACCAGCAGACGACCCCTACAGCATCCTTTCCTAACCAAGATTCATCGGCATAAAAGACTTGCCTGGTGCAAAGAGCATGCAAGTTGGATGGTAGAAGACTGGAAGGTGTGCTGATTGGATGAGTTTATTTATGTTATTTACTCCACACCGTTGTCGTGTACGGATTTGGCGTTGACAACATGAGACTCTGAATCTATCATGCATGGTATCAAAAGTGCAGGAGGTAGTTGTATGGTGTGGGGCATGTTTCACTCAGCAGGAACTTGGCCCCTGGTGCATGTGGAACAACATATCGCTGGTCTCCGCTATCGTCAACTGCTTGCTGACTGTGTACACCCCACTATGTTACACTTTTTCCCGAATGCTGATGGTGTCTTCCAAGATGACAATGCACCGAGCCATCGGGCAGTTGTTGTGCAGGAATGGTTTGAGGACCACAGTTCTGACTTCCAGCATATCAATTGGCCTCCGAACTCTCCCAATATCCATCCCAGATCACTTGTGGGACACTATGGAAAGACATATCAGGTATCTACCAAGAGAGGCTTAAGTTCTGCAAATTGCAGTGGCTGGAGACTAGGCACCTGCATGGTGATCTGATTGAGGTGTATAAGGCTTTGAATGGGTTGAGCACGCTGAATTCTGATGGGATCCTTCTACTTGTTCAGATTACAAACCTAAAGGGGCATAAATTCAAATTAAGAAAAGACAGCTGTAGAATAGATGTGCGGAGATTTGCCTTTAGCCAGCGGGTGGTTAATTGCTGGAACAAACTTCCATCTGTCATTGTGGAAGTTGATAGGTTGAATAAATTTAAGGAGGAACTGGACAGGCATTTGGAGGGAATGGTGTGATTTTTTTTTTTTTTTTTTTTTTTGGCTGATGCTGCATAAGCTCATACACTTGCTTCACATGCCACTACTACTACTACATCAATACCCCTATATCAGCATTGCTGACCACATTACACACAGCTTAGTTGGCCATACCTCCCGAATGCTTCCGACATCTTGTTGAATCAATACGACATCAGGTAGCTGCCGCTCTGAGGGCAAAAGGAGGACCTACGAAGTATTAGGTAGGTGGTCATAATTCAGTGATCACTCAGTGTATATATATATATATATATAAACCTATTAATTTGGTTCCTTACTGAATTGATTCGGATTTCTGACAAGTTTTCCTGACATTTGGTTTTTAGCAGCTTTTGCACTTGTGCTGATAATTTTGTATCTTTTTAAAACCTGTGACTTTCCTTATCATTTAACTCTTTTTTAAGTAACAACAATATGTATAAACAAAATGCACTGTAACACTTGAGAATGGAATATTTACTTCATTTTCGACTCAAAAAAATCACTTGATTAATAATTTGAAAATTGCCTATCATTTCCATTAACATCTGGCTTATATGTACGTATATATACACATAAGCCAGAAATTAATGGAAAATTCATGGTTATAAATTATTCTAGAACAAGGGGCCATAATTTCAAGTAATGGCACGAAATGTTTAGACTAGATTGCAGGAAGTTTTATTTTAGCCATCGAATTATAAATAACTGGAATAAGTTACCTACATGGGTGGTAGAGGCTGACAGTTTAGGGAAATTCAAACATCAGCTGGATAATTATCTATGGGATGGGAGGAGGGAAACGGATAGGTTGTCTATTTCCTTTTATATTATTATTATTATTTTTTATTATTATCATTTTATTTTATTTATTTTTGTTATTTTATTCTAGAACTTTATTTTTTATATATATATATATAAAAATATATATAAGTATATATATTTATTTATATATAAAAATATATATATTTATTTTTATATATAAAAATTTATATATAAAAATAAAATATATATATATAAAAAAAATATATATATATATATATATATATATATATATATATATATTAATAAAGATATATTAGTAGCTAGCTTCGTGCGGACAAAGTTTTTACGGCTCCAGCTAACAGAGAAGTTTTTTTTAAATTTTTGCTCTTTTATTGACTTAAATTGGCATATTAATTTATTTTCTAGAAGTAGCTTTATATTCCTAGTTACGATACTTAGTTTATTTTGAATTTAGATACAGATTTTGTAGGTTATTACTTAGTATCGATAAGGATATCCAATCCACGTGTTGGACAAGATTTTGCAGCTCCGGTGAATGCTATGTTTTTAATTATATTTAGCTGTTTTATTGACTTAATTGTTATATTAAATTATTTTCTATAAGCAGCTTATAGTCCTAGTCAAGCTCCTTTGTTTAGCATTAGCATTAGCATTAGTAGAGGCATTTGATGCAAGAAAGCAAGGTTATGCAGCATCAGCCAAAAAAAAAAAAAAAAAAAAAACCACTTCCACTTCACTCCTCTTCGTTCGAAATAGCTGTCCAGCTGAGCCTTAAACTTATTTAGGCTATCAACTTCCACGACAAGGGATGGAAGTCTGTTCCACCAACCAACCACCCGCTGGCTAAAGGCAAATTTCCGCACGTCTATCCTACATCTATCTTTCCTCAATTTGAATTTATGCTCTCTCAGGTGATTATTCTGAGCGAGAGGAAGAATCCCATCAGCATTGAGCATGCTCAAACCATTCAAGGCTTTATACACCTCTATAAGATCACCTCGCTGGTGCCTTAGATAGTGATTTTGATAGTTAATACTTAAGTGTAAGTAGATTTACAATTCATAACTTGCCGCCATTGTTATACAATACAACATATATCCTGAACCACACAGCATGTTGGCCAAGCATCCTGGCCCAGCTACGGGGGACCAGCATGCCAGAAAATTTATATAACGTAATAAAAAGCTACCTGTCTGACAGACGTATCACGATAAACACCCCACATAGAACGCTTATGAGATGAATACACAGAGGCTGCCCACAGGGCTCTGTACTGAGACCAATACTCTGGAAAATTACAATAGACGAATTCCTAAATACGGCCAATGGTGAAGCATCCTCCCAAGTCTTCGCAGATGACCTCATCCTTATGGTCGCCGGAAACAGAAGACTACAATTTGAAACAAAGGTAAACCATGCCCTACAAATTCTTCTGAAATGGACCGAAAAGCACAATCTCAGGATCTTCAAAGAAAAAACTAATTCTGTTCTCCTAAGGGGCTCCCTTGACCTGAGGAGCACCCCTCAGATCAAGATTGGTACCACAACACAGAGACTATCAAAAGAGAACAAATACCTGGGTGTAATACTTGAAGCCACGCTCTCCTTTAAAGTGCATCTCAACTACAACAGGAAGAAAATCAGGGGCTACGCAGCCCTTGTCACCAGGGTCTCAAAAAGGGACTGGGGGCTAAACAGCAAACCCTCGTACTCATATATAAAGCAGCCTTTATACTGATAGCAACCTACTATGCATCGGGAGCATGGTACACTAAAGTCACCATGGCAGTTAACCACAGGTTACTCGACTCCATCCACAGAGCCATGCTATTAGCCATCACATGGGCCTGCAGCACAGTGAGCACACATGTGCTGCAGTGCTGGCTGGAACCCTTCCACTCGACCTGGAAGTGGCCAGAATCAGAATCTTCTATGAATTATCCAAGGGGAATGCCTGCACCTTCATGGGCTTCAATGCAGATCCCACTGCTAACTGAGCGACCAAGAAGAAAAGACTCACTGCCTACCTCATGCAAATATGACAATCTAGATGGGACAACTCTCCCAAGGAAGAGATCACTAGGAAATTCCTCCCCAATATGGAGAAATTACATCCGAAGGCCCTACTGTGGTTCTCACCGGGCCTCTATACAACCTTTTTACTTACCGGACACAGAGCATTCAAGGCAAAACTCACAGCCCTGGGCATCACAGAGGACCCTGCCTGCTGCTGCTGTTGTCCTCTGAGAGCTGGCAACACCTCGTGCAAGATTGCCAGCTCTACGATGACCTTTGCTACAGGATCATCTCCAGGATCACCTTCTTGCCCAGAGACAGGGAAAAGCACCTACTCGACAGTAAAGAGCAATACATTGCATTCTCCAAATTCACAGAAGACCTCTCAAGAGGAGACGTACCCTCATTGTACAACAACCAAACAGTAACCAACAGCTATAAAAAAAAAAAAAAAAACAGAAGAAACCTTCGAAGACAGGCCAAATTCAAGCTGAGAACTGATAACGACTAGGTGTCATGACTGCTGCATCATGGAACCTACAAGGAAACCGACTCTACTAAGAATAAATCGGGTTGAGGTCATTCATGCAGCTTACAACCGTATGAATGACCTCAAAGGACTTGTCAAAGGAACACACCGACCTGGACTGTGCAGTTAGCTGCCACCAAGCCATATTGACGAACAAAATCGAGCACCTGATTCAATTACTTTAAACCCAAACCCAGGCAGGAGAAGGGGAGACACCCTGTGCCCCCTGTCCCTGCCGGCCCTCCTTTTCCTTCTGGTGAGGCATGTACATGCCTCACTGACCACCTGGGGACATCTACTCTGTTGTCCCCATACTCCTACCTTTATCCCCCGAACCTTCTGCCTCCCATCCCCCACTCTACCTATACACGATGCGAATACCCTATATACTAAATTTAATCAAATCCAAAATAATCTTTGTCCAGTCTCAGCCTAACTATCACACACATTGCCCTACTCCTGCCAAATGAATGCATGGATGCTATGCGCTGTATGCAAACATTCAAAGTGATTACAACTGCATGGATATAAATACTTATATATGTATATCTTCAAATTTTTTTTTTTTTTTTTTTAGGTCCTAGATGCCGAAATCTCAGAAATTAATCGGCAGGCCTGGCAAAGTAACTTAAGTGAACTGAGTTCCTGGTCTGCCTCCATGGGGCAAAAGTGAGGAAACGTTGGGCCAAAGCAGGGGCCAAAGCAGGGATCTAGCAGCTAAATGACCAGATGAACAACTGTACACAACACCACACAAATACAATTCCCACACACTTTTAAATCTCTGGCTTTTCCAGTCAACTGGTTCACCCACAATGTAAATTATGCGGAGATGGGGGGAACCCCTGGTACCGTTTGACCCTAAACACACTTTCACTTTCACTACATAGTGTAAGGTTTAACATAAAACTAGGTAACGAAACAAGTAGCACTGTATTAGAAATCTGTTAACTTAGTATAGTATTATAGTATAGTATTATCAAATAATCAGTAAAATTTATTAATCTTATTAAATTTCATTGTCAATCAAATTGTACTTAAACAGAATCATGACCCAGACCAGAGCAGCAAAGCAATGCTCACAGATTAGCCAGAGTGCTGTGACTAGGGGAAGAACCAAAGGGGGCAATTCTCCAACGTATCACAGTCTAAAAAAATGCACAAAATGTGAAATGATTGCTGAGCTGTCTAGAACAGGACATGATCTTTCCAGGCAGAGAGAGAGAGAGAGAGAGAGAGAGAGAGAGAGAGAGTCTGTGTGTGTGTGTGTGTGTGTGTGTGTGTGTGTGTGTGTGTGTGTGTGTGTGTGTGTGTGTGTGTGTGTGTGTGTGTGTGTGTGTAAGGTGTATTTAGTGTCAAACGGCACCAGGGGTTTCCCCCATCTCCACATAGTTTTCATTGTGGGTGTACCAGTTCACTAGAAATGCCAGAGGTTTAAAAGTGTATGGATATTGTATATGTATAGTGTCATGTACCATTGTTCATCTGGTCATTTAGCCATTTTAGTTTCACTCTGGCAGGTCCTGCCACCTAATTTCCTGATATTTCAGTGGCTAGGACCTTAAAAAAAAAAAAAAAAATGTGTGCGCTCTCTTATATGCATGTACGTACTGTTGTTGTTGTTATGAGCATTAGCGACTAAGGCCATATTGCTCCAAGGATATGCGGTGGTCATTCTGTGACCTTTCCGCATCCTCCGTATTTGGTGGTCACAGGTTCGAACCCCGGTCTGATCAAGAAGAGTGTGCTACGCACTGCTGCTTCTGCCCACCTGGCTACGGAGGTGCTGCATGTACATACAGACAGATCCATATATATGTGATACATATATCCATCATTGTTGGTTTCGATGATCGTTACATGAGGGGGATAACACTTGCATAATAAAGGCCGAAAAAATGGGCGAACGGTAATTTTGACATAATTAAGTTTTGTGTGTGGGGTATTCGTTGGCATAAGGATAGAGTAGGTGGGAGACTGAAGGCTGGAGGGAGTTAAGATAGAAATATGGAGATGATAGTCGGTAATTTTGACATAATTAAGTTTTGTGTGTGGGGTATTCGTTGGCATAAGGATAGAGTAGGTGGGAGACTGAAGGCTGGAGGGAGTTAAGATAGAAATATGGAGATGATAGTGTAGGCAACCCCAGAAGTCAGTGAAGCAGGCCCATGCCCCACCAGGAGAAAGTAGGGGTGCTAAGGGGAGGGGGTGGAAAAGCACCAGGCAAGTGAGCCTGGTGCGATTGCCAACAGGCATCTGTAGGATAACTATACAATGACCCTGCTGGTGGTGTCCAATCTGGTGTCATGTCCAAGTTGTCATCCGTGGGACCGGGGTCCCATCCATGTTAGCCTTTACCTTAGCATGGTTTATTTACTAAGCCTTCCAGTTCTCAGGAATGTGTCTTGTTCATACAAACCCAGCTGGTCAGGTGTCTAAGTTTGGTAGTCATTCCCCATTTGTCATTCTTCGGACACATGTCCCGTCCATGTTAGTCTACTTTGGTATAGTTCGTTTCCTGAATTTTTTAATTCTTGGGGGGTGGATCATTTCTGGTGTCCCAGTCCAAGCGAGCTGAAGAACAGATATTCTTTGGTTATAATGGTAGCGGGTTGTGAGCTGAGGCAATTTGGTATCTCCTCCAGTCATACATGAGGTGGTGCCAGCTCTCCAGCTGCCCGCAAGTATTAGCATTAGCATTAGTAGAGGCATATGATGCAAGAAAGCAAGCTTATTCAGCATCAGCCAAAAAAAAAAAAAAAAAAAAGCACAACCACTACTCCCATTTCACCCCTCTGTTCGTTCGAAATACCTGTCCAGCTGAGGCTTAAATTTGTTTAGGCTATCAACTTCAACAACAAGTGATGGAAGACTATTCCACAAACCAACTGCCTGCTGGCTAAAGGCAAATTTCCACACATCTATCCGACATCCATCCTTCCTCAATTTGAATTTATGCCCTCTCAGGCGATTATTCTGAGCAAGAGGAAGAATCCCATCGGCATTGAGCATGCTCAAGCCATTCAGAGCCTTATACACCTCTATCAGATCACCTCACCGATGCATAGTCTCCAGACTCTGTAATTTGCAAAACTTAAGCCTTTCTTCGTAAGAGCAACCCTTTGTTCCATTCACTAATCTTGTTGCCCTTCTCTGTACTCATTCCAGCAGCTCTACATCGACAATGAGGCCTCCAGACCTGTATACAGTACTCAAGGTGTGGCCTGACCAATGCCTTATACAATGGAATAATCACATCCCTATCCCTGCTAGAAAAATTCCTGTATATCATTGACAAGACGCCATGAGCTACTCTTGCAGCTCGTCTGCACTGCTCAGAGAACTTCATATCTGCCTGCACAATTACCCGCAGGTCCTTTTCATTCTCTACCACTGTCAGCGTAGTACCACAGAGTTGATACGTTGATCTGGGGTTACTGTTTCCCATATGTAGTACTTTACATTTGTTAAATTTATGGCAAATGAAATGTTAAACTTCATTTGCCACCTCTCAGCCCATCTGCTCAACCTTTCCAGATCCTGTTGCAGCAGCATAGCATCAGTAGTGTCCTTAACAACCCTGCCAACCTTTGTATCATCTGCAAACTTGGACATTAAGCTTGATATACCATCATCAATATCATTTATAAATACTGAAAACAACAATGGATCCAACACTGAACCCTGAGGAACTCCACTAATAACATTAGTCCACATTGAGCAGTGTCCATTAATTACCACTCTGTCTTCTGCCACTCAACCATCCCTTTATCCATAGCAGCAATTTGCCTCCAATGCCACACTGCTCCAATTTGTGCAGCAGCCTTTCATGCGCAACAGTATCAAAAGCCTTTCTAAGATCCAAATATATAATATCCAAGTTATTCCCTGCATCCAGTTCTTTTGTGACTACATCATAGTATCCAATCAAATTGGCCAGACAAGACCTGCCCTTAACAAAACCATGCTGTGTCTGAGCTATAATTGAATTCTTGTCTAGACGATCCTGCAGTGCTTCTTTAATCAGTGCCTCCATTAATTTTCCTGGAACAGAAGTTAAACTCACAGGTCTATAATTACTTGTGTCAGCCTTTGATCCTCCTTTGTGAATTGGGGTTACATTTGCACATCTCTGGTCTATGGGTACCTCCCCTGAGTCCAATGAAGCTCTCATAATTATGGCTAGGGGTTTGCTTACTTCCTTTGCTGCCTCCTTTAATATAACTGGATAGATCCCATCCACCCCGGGTGCCTTTTTTATGTTTATCCTCAACAATTTCTTCTCCACTTTCCTCTCAGTTATTAGAAAATCATCTAGCTCACTGCCAATGTTTACTTCACCTACGACATTCCCCTTCCTGAATAACTCCTCATGTGTGAATGTAGATGCAAAATACTTGTTTAGATTGTTAGCCACCTGAGCAGGATCCTCAACTGGTCAACCATCAACATCCAGTGGACCAATCTGATTCATCCCTTTCCTTCTTGAGTTTAAATAGGTAAAGAACTCTTTTCTGTTTTTCTTTGCATCCTTTGCCAAGGATTTCTCATAATCTGCCTTTGCCTGCCTAATCTCCTTTGTGACTTGGTTACAGACCAACTTATATCTATCATAGGCTTCCATGTCACCCATTAATTTGCATGTATCCCATGCATTTTTCTTCTCTGCCATATGTCTCATTAGTTCATCTGACAACCATTTAGGCCTGAACCTTGAACAATATTTCTTGGTTGGTATGTAAAGCCTGGTAGCTTCCAAGATTAGTTTCTTGAATGCTTCCCATTTTGCATTTGCTGTTGGTAACATCATCAGTTGGTCCCACTGTATAGAATTTAAATACTGTCTCAGACCATCATAGTTGCCTTTACGAAAGCAAAAACCCTTTCCTTTACCTCTGATGGTAGTTACCTAATTGAGTAAATCCCACTTCAGCACACTGTGTCACTGCCACCTAGTGGTTCCTTTATCTGCAGATTCTTAATGCATGAAGAATCACTACTGATAATCAGATCAAGAGTATTACTCCCTCTAGTTGCCTCCCGAACATGCTGGTGTAGAAAACAATCATCCAATAAATCCACAAAAGCCTTGCTAGTGTGTGAGTGACCAACCCAGAAATTCCAGTCAATATCTGGGAAATTGAAATCCCCCATTATAAGACTCTATGATTTACTGGCCCATTCTATTTCCCTGTACAGTATCTTATTATACTCATCAAAGTCATTAGGCCTATAGCACAGTCCTACTCTCAATTCTGATTTACCTATGCTTATGTCACACCAAACTGACTCAACACTGCCCTGTCCATCGATGTCGACTGGCTTCACTTCCTTGGATTTTATGTGTTTCTTAACTAATAGCATAATCCCTCCTCCCTTCCTATCCTGTCTATCCTT